>NC_136511.1:36256828-36411828 GCF_053919585.1 Euprymna scolopes
GAAGTTTGACTGTTGAATATATCTTCTCAGCAAATGGTCAAATGTCATCCAACTAAGAACGCAGCCCGATGTATGATTTTACACTCGTTGTTTTATGTTGTGACCTCCACCGTATCAAAATATTTGTTTCATTAAATGCAGACATTTGTTTTCAATTAAAATTATGCGATTTGTCGTGTTTTAATTATTAAATAACGTGTACTTCTTTTTATAGAAATCACCCCAAACAAAGCATGAAGAAGGAGTTAAAAATATTAATTCAAAAAACAAAAATAGTTAACAAGAGTTAAATGGATAAAATCTGACTCCAAAAAAAACAACCATTCTTCCCCCTTTTGTCAGAAACATTGCTCATGAAATGCGAGGATTAAAAGCTGTGCGTGCAGAGACGATCACGTGATCAGTTCTAGTTAAACAGGTGCGTGTGGGCGTCAAAACGGTGTAAATCGAAGATATTAATGACGCTGCATATTTGTCCCCATGCATATAGTGCGTTTTGATGTTTTTAACTTGAGGAAAATTAATAAGGTCACTATTAATGAAATGATAAGAAAATATAAAATTTTGAATAAGTCATCTTTTATGCAATAAGTGTTTATATTTATGACGAAAGTGTACTGCCAATGAGAATAAACGTTCGATTAATTTAACAAATGAAGCGATTTCATTTGTTTAAAAATTCAAACATAACGATGAATCACTGGAAATGCATGTTGCCAAAAGAACTATCGAGACGAAATATTTAATCAATTAAATCGATAAAAAAAATTCGATTTATGTTGTACAACACACAGACAGAAAATTTCAATAACTGACTGGCAAGTTAGAATCAAATATTGATTTGTATGATACACTACTGTCGGTTTCAAACAACGAAAACTAGACTGACTTAATTTTATATATCTCTATATTAATAAAGTAGCTGCAGAAATTCTCCTCTGGACAAATGTATCTTAAATTTGGAACAATAGATGCAACATACAAATTCAATACATCTAGGCTAATAGCCACTATCTTATGTAGCTTTCGAACACCATTTTAGACACATTCAGTTGTGATAGTAAAATACTATATTGCATCTTACGAGCAACACCATCACAATCACAAAATCGCGGAAGGAGTCCCTATTTTTCTCTCAAAATATTTAGTTCTACCACTGCTACCATTTGTCACTGGGACGAATTCTACATGTTCCACAGCTTCTGGGATTACACCGACTGTAACTGGCTCATACATATCATATTTTCCAATTTCCGATTCATAAATAAAAAAGGCTCCCTCGCCAAAGTCCGTTCACTCTAATTGGTTGAGCTCTGGAAATTCGCTTTGTAAACAAACTGTTACTTAAATTAAAATATGCCATCACTAAGAGACATTATTTAGCCAGGTGTCAAGTTCATTTAATACATAGGTCATTACAGTCGGGTGTGTGCGTGCATAATACGGATCACTCTAATAGTGGTTTCCTAGCTGTCGGACTGCTGTTCCCTATTATTCCTCGAGGTTCACAGTCTGTGTAAATGGGGTTACTCTTTCTTTCTCTCTCTCTCTCTCTCTCTCTCTCTCTCTCTCTCTCTCTCTCTCTCTCCCTCTCTCTCTCTCTCTCTCTCTTTCATTGTCCCTTTCGTCCCTTTCGTGAATGGTTCTTATTACAGTCCATGCATGCATGTGTTTGTGTGCATGCGTTCAGTTGAGCATGCGTCTGATAATGCTATAACATTTCTTCTCCTCTTCTTCTATTTTTTAATTATGAATTCATTTCTTTTTGTTTTCTTCTTTTTCCTTACACAATTTTATTGTGTCGGGTTTTTTTAATATATATTTTTTCAGTAAGTTACGTCTTTTTTATAAAAACCATTAAGCTATTTTTAAATTATATGTAATATCCCCAACTTTGGCCTACGCCCAGCATAAACTGTAACGTATGCGTGCACAAACACACACACATATGTAGACACTCATAGGAAGGGGGAGGAGTTTTCTAACTAATCTGTACTTTAACCTAACACTTTAATAAACAAATCATGCCAAAAGAACTGGATTTAATCTGAAAATTCTATCTAAAGAAATATCCCGGTTTGTTTTCTGCATAAGTCCCCATAACATATGTAAGTACAGAATAGTTAACAAAGCCTCCTTTCCAAATAATAACATTATTATTTCAGCGTGATCCGTCTGCATACAATTCTTAAATAAAGCCACGGTAAAAAATTCAGCATTAAATGTTTAATATTTGTTTGAATAAAATTCACACCAAAACTAATTGACCGATCATTATCAATTTTGAAACACAGCTGCTAGGCGCAGGGACGGGGATAGTCTAGATATAATCTGTAATTACTTCTTCTTAGTATCATAAGAAAGAGGTGGAATCCCTTTTAAGAAATTCAGGAAATTCTTAGAAATTCTTAGGAAATTCTTAGAAATTTTGGATAATATTTAGCATATTATCCTATAGCTTCATTTACAAATAAACACTTTTTTGTTCACTTTTTATGGCAACGCTAGCTAGATAGTAATATGAAAATATACGTATGCCCAGTAAATAACACAGTACTGTTTAAGATTTTTGTCTTTTCAGATAAAGATTATCAGGTTAGAATATGTCTCTCAACAGGATTCAACCTTAAATATGTAATGCTGTTTTTCTCATGGAAATCTGTTCAAAATAGCGGATGACGGTATTGTCTGAGAATACAATAAAAATTCTTCTTTGATTTTGAGTTTCCATGTTTGAACTCGTTGTAAAACAAATTTTATGATATAAATGGAACAAAAAGGCAATAAAATCAAAGACTAATAATCTATATATTAATCCGATAGTGTGTGTGATATTTTGTGCGGCACACTTACATCTTTTTTCTTTCGGGTGACTGTCGTTTAATTGTTATGACCTTCCATTTTTGTAATAAAAAGTTTTACCAAGAATTCTTCATAGTTTTGGTTTAGGTTTCGTTTATAGCTAAAGGAACTCAAGTTATACACACACACACACACACATATATATATATATATATACATATATGTATACATATATCTACATATATATATATACATACACATATATATATACATATATATACATATGTATATATACATATATATATACATATATATATATACATATATATATATACATATATAAATTGACTCTATAATAATATATACGAAATATGCATAAATCAAAATATCATATTTAAGCATTTTTACGATCGGGCTACGTCGGGCTACGTCGGGCGTCCCTGCTAGCTTAGATAAATACTTTTGCAGCTTTAACAAAAGAGCTGCAATGATATCAGGGCGTCTCCATTTAGGCTGAACAACCACAGAATTACAACATCAATACATTACATATGAAAAATGTCCGCTGTGGCAAGTAAAATACCTATTATTACTTAATCACAAAATAGGAACAGAGTCCATAGCATTTTCAATTGTTATAACAGTTTAAGTGAAGGCGACAGGTTTGACTCAACTTGAAGTCAGCTTAAATTGTATCTGTTTCGTTATTCCTCCGACTTACCCTTCTGAATTAAGTAAGGTTAAACTATTGTGGTATTAAAGTTAAGTAAGGTTAAACTATTGTGGTATTAAAGCTTTGTTATTCCAGAGAATGCCAGTTATATATAGTCCGGATTCGCAAACACATACGTGAGTCGACTTACCTGGCATATGCAGGCAAGGCAGTCTTCTTTAACTGGACCTGTAATGAAAAGTGCACAGATGTATCAATATATTCGACTTATTTAAAATGAACTGATATTTTATTTTTGAAACCTCACAACAGTCTATCTGTGTGTGTGTGTGTGTGTGTGTGTGTGTGTGTGTGTGTGTGTGTGTGTGTGTGTGTGTGTGTGCACGTGTGTTTTATTGTAACAACCTCAAGTGTATTAACTTAATTCAGTAAAAATTGTTTCAATAGACAGGATAAAAATTATCCGCCTATATCGTCAGATGATTCAAGTTAAAATAAAAAGGAAAAATATGGTTTTTAGTGATTACAATATGAATATTAAAAAAGAGAACTCAAAACAGTTTGTTTTAATTTAACAAAGGTAATCTCTAATCGCCAATTTGTCAATGTATTTTTCACTTTACTATTGTACTTGAAATAGAAATACGCTGTGAAAAATCATTATAATCCTTTGTTTAAATAATATTTGTACTGACTTGATATATCCCTTTAAGAATTTCTCAAAGTAGATTTATTTTGTCTCTTTTTCGCCTATAATCTTGATTGATCTTTTCACATTTTCACTTTGGTGCTAATCATGTATTTAAACAGTCGTTATAATTACCTGTTATCTCCCTTATAAGCATATTAAGTAAATTATATTTACCTATTTTTAGCCTATAATATTGATGTATGTAAAATCATTTGATGCCCTTACATTTGATGTTAACTATATTTTTTTAATATATATTTAAAGATTTTATTTTGATGTCTAATCCTGATACAGATAATGAGACTTTATTACACTAGAAAATAATTGCATCGTTTCAGAAACGATCGGACACTGATTGTTCGCTGATGTTGAATTCTGGGAGCCTAAATAAATGATTTTTCTGTATATGATATTACCCTTATATATATATATATATATATATATATATATATATATATATATATATATATATATATATATATATATATATGATATTGGAATTGTAAAGATATATTTTTAAGGTATGCCATGAAACTGCAGTAAGTATTCAGATAAGTACAATGTATTATCATTTATAATTGATATTGCTCTATCCGAAAGATATCGAATATTTGATACCTGTTTTATATTAGCGATTTTGAATGATGTTTTCTACCTGCAGTATTAAATAATAGCTTTACATTTCAAAAAGATATTGACCTGGAAAGAATGTGCAAGCTATTGATTCAGTGGACTCACCTTTTGCGAATCGGCGGGCCTCGATGAGGCTGACCAATAAAAGAGCGGAAAACAGCTTCAATAAAACGGACATATTTGGAATTCTCTGCAAATGTTTAAAATTGAAAGTAAATTTTTTTTAAAAATCATTTGCATGTTTAGCGATGTAAATGCTATTTCGGATTCAAGTATGATAGACCAAACGAATAAGTCATTTCGAACTAAAGTATGATAGATATTTTTAAAATGATTTCGAACTAAAGTATGATAGATTTTTTAAAAAAAAATGATTTCGAACTAAAGTATGATAGATTTTTTTTTAAAAAATGATTTCGAACTAAAGTATAATAGATATTTAAAAAAAAAAAATGATTTCGAACTAAAGTATGATAGATATTTAAAAAAAAATTATTTCGAACTAAAGTATGATAGATATTTAAAAAAAATGATTACGAACTAAATTATGATAGACCAACGAAAAAGTTATTTTAAACAAGTATGATAAACCAATAAAAAGTTTATTTCGAACGGCAGTATAATAGCTTAACAAAAAAGGTATTTCGAACTGAAGTATGATAGACCAACAGAAAGGTTATTTCAAACTCAAGTATGATAGATTATGATAGATTAACAAATCAGTTATTTCGAACAAGTATGGTATACGAACAGAAAAGTTGTTTTGAACTCAAATATTATAGATCAACAAAAAGGTTATTTCGAACACAAGTATGATAGACGAACCAAAATGTCATTTCGAATGGAAGTATAATAGACCAACGAAAATGTTATTTCAAACGTAAGTATGACAGACTACAGAAAATGTTATTTCGAATTTAAGTATGATAGACCACCGAAAATTTTATATATCAATGAAAAAGTTATTTCGAACTGATTTATGAAAGATCAAGGAAAATGTTTGAGAGAAAGTTTGGTAAAAATTCGCAAATCTTCACCTGAGATGATTTCGAAAGCTTTTTTGTCTGGGTTGTTGATTTGTAGAGACAATCTGTGGGGTGACATACATTAGCGGCCAAAGATCTGGGACAGTTTAGTTGTTTTTTTTTAATTTCTCCAGAACATTCGGGGGGGGATTACAACTAAACTTACACACATTTAACATATCATATTATGTTGATACACTGTATTAATTACACTTCATTATAAAGGATAGAAAAATAGTTATGGGCATTTCAGTTTTTTTTAATTATAGTGGCCAAAACCGTGGCACAAAGAAAATAAATTTAAAAATTGAAACATCAAAATACCAAAATTGGTGGACACACATTTAATATCTAGTGAACAGGCCTTTATTTTGTATAACTGCAGCGCACATTCTACTGCAAGATTGAATGAGATGGCGACATTCATCACGTGAAACGTTCTTGAAGTTTTAGTCACAAATCTTCAGTATTGATAGAGTTTCTTGCACTCACACGGTTCCCCAAAGTAGACCATAGGTTTACAATGGGGAGGAGGCCAATCCAAAACACCCACATTTTGCTCATTCAAAAATTCCATTACATGCTTAGCCTTGTGGCAGGGGGCATTATCCTGCATGAAAATAGTTTTATCACACTCAGAATTTCGAAGTATTGGGATGACATGATCTCTCAACAAGTTCTTGTATATTGTTCCATTAACTTTTGTGTTTAGACGGACCAGATCAGTCGTTCCTTCCCAAGAAATCATTCCTAACACCATTACGCTACCTTCACCAAACTTAACCGTTTTCTTTGTGCATTTTTTATTAAATTTTTCGCCAGAAAACCTCCTTATAAATTTCTTCCCGTCAGATCCATGTACATTAAACTTACTTTCATCAGAAAAAAATACATTTCAACACTGAACATCTTTCCATAACACATGCTCTTGAGCAAAGCTTCATCTGTTTCTTGTTCTTCTTGTTTATTAACGGCTTCGTAGCTGGTAATGTCACAAACAGACTAATTTCATTCAGGCGTTTTGATACTGTTTTATGAGATGCTTTGATGTCATGATAGGCATGTAACTGACGAGAAATGCTGGCAGCTGTCTGAAACCTATCGTTTAGTGCCATCTTCTTTTTTTTTTTTTTTTTTTTTTTATTACATTTTCACCCCAAACAAGGCACATTGCCACTTTGGTGTAGGGGGCTACTATCAGGGGAAACATCTACTGGGGTACTATGTAGGGATTAGGGCAGCGAGATGTTGGTTCACGTTGCACTTGAACTTATGCATGTCAGTACAGTTGGGGAAGCAGTGACCCGGAATGGAATTCCAAAGTCTAGCAGTTCTGGGGAAGAAACTACTGGAGTAGAAGGATCTTTTACATCTAGGGATCTCTACAGTGTGGGGGTGGGATTTTGCAGCTTGTCGGGTCTGTCGAGGGTGTTCACGTCGTGGGGGCACAAGTGCTTGCAGTTCTTCAGAGCATTCACCATTATAGTACTTGTAGAACAGGCAGAGGGATGCAACGTTTCGACGATGGGACAGAGGCTGGAGTTTTGATGCCAGTTTAGGGCCTATCAGATTTGCGACTCTCTTTTGAACCCTGTCAAGGAGCGAGAGACTAGTAGCCGATGCACCGGCCCAAATATGACAGCAATACTCCATACATGGGCGAATAGTGGCCTTATAGAGGTACAGGATACTTTCGGGTGTTAAAAGTTTTCTAGCACGGTAGAGAGAGCCCACCTTCCTTGCAGCGGCCCTGGCAATGCCCTCGATGTAACTGTTCCAACTCATGTTTCCAGTGAACGTTAGGCCAAGGAGCTTGAGAGACGTACTCTCAGATAAAGAGTCGTTGGCCATTGCTATAGGTGGTAGAGAAGGTTTCTTGTAATTATTGAATGAAACCAGTTTTGTCTTGGTGGCATTGAACGTGACCATCCATTTTTGTCCCCATTCCACTACTGATTGGAGGTCATCCTCTAGTGTTTCTGCCATTACTTTAGATATATGTTCGTTTGTTTTCCTGTCGTGCCTGCTATAGAGTGTGGTGTCATCAGCATATATCCCCATCTCAGAGGTAATCTTGTCGGGGAGGTCATTTATGAATATCAGGAACAGCAGAGGTCCCAGGATAGATCCTTGGGGCACTCCCGCATTTATATCATATTGTTTAGATGTACAACCGTCGAGGACAACCTGGATTTTTCTCTTATCTAAGAAGGATTTAATTATGTTAAGTATTCTACCAGTGATACCGTAAGATCTAATCTTCCTGAGGAGACCCTCATGCCATACCCTGTCAAAAGCCTTAGATATATCTAGAGCTACCGCTTTTCCCTCTCCCGCTTTGTCCAGTGAATGGTATATGCGTTCAGAGATTACAGTGAGGATGTCTGCCGTGGAACGGGCTTGTCTAAATCCATATTGACGGTCGGTCAGAAGTTTAGCATCTGTAAGGTGCTGGACTAGAGCATGGTTAATTAAGGTCTCAAATATTTTGGCAAAAAGTGGGAGGAGGCTAATAGGGCGATAATTTAATGGGTCAGTTCTTTCGCCAGAATTCTTGAATACTGGTACTACAGAAGCAGTTTTCCAACAGCTCGGAAAGCAAGATTCATTAAGGCATTTGTTGTAGAGTTTGGAGAGAACTGGAGCTACTTCGGCCGAGCACTTTTTTAATAGCACAGCTGGGATGAGGTCGGGTCCACATGCTTTGGAAGTGTCAAGGTTTTTTATGATAGCATGCACCTGAGCAGGGGTGATTTTCAGGTCGTCTAGCGTGGCGTCTGTCCGCATAGGAAATTGAGGTAGGGGGTGGTTTAGAGGGTCCAGTGTGGAGTTTGAGGCAAACCGACTGGCAAGCATGTTAGCCTTCTCGGTTGCTGAGCAAAGAACCTCGTGATTGTTGGTTAGTGGGGGAATTGTTGATTGCCCATTATTTACTACACTGTTGTAGATTTTCCAGAAGTCACGAGTTCCTAGTTTTTGTGCTTCGATGCGTTTTTTCGTGGTTTCCGTAAATTCCCTCTTAGCTGTCGCTATTTCTTTCTTAACGTTACTTCTAGCTTCTATGTACTTCTGTCTGTTTGAACTGGACTTATGTCGATTAAACCTGCGGAATGCATGCTGCCTTTGAGCAATGGCAGTTGCGCAAGTCGAAGTAAACCATTGGGGAGAGTGGGGCTTGCTATAGAATTTCCGCATGGGAACATGCGCTTCGATTGCAGTTTTGAACCATTCAGTGGTCTCGGTTGCACACTGTTCAGCAGGAAGAGAAAAAATATTTCCCCATGGGGCGTCTCTAATAAGATCTCTGATAGCTTCCCAGTCAGCCTTTTTATAGTATCTCGTTGTTTTGAGCACTGGCTCTTCAGTTTTGGGTCTAGAGTTTAGGGCGATTTCAACCATTATCACCGCATGATCAGCGTTCCCAAGTGGGCTGTCGGCTTTCGTTACACAATCATCAGGAACTGTGGTCAAAAACAGATCTAATAGTGATGCGTGTTGTTCTTCTTAATCAATCGATCTTGTCTAGGAGAATTATTCGAGGTCTGCCATTTTTCTTCAGTGGTAGAATTTTCTCAATATTCTTGAAATCCTTTATAACTCTCCCAATGGTACTTTTCAACAGTTTCAAGTCATCAGCTATCTTCCGTATTGAATGGTTTTCCCCCTGAAGTTTAATAATTGATGTTTTGACGGAAGCATCAATTTTAGATGTCAAAATGATGTTGCAATGACTACAATGTGACGTAATCAAATGATTCGTTATTTTCGTATTTAAAAAAGTGGGAAAACTGACTACACAGTTCACAATAAATTATTTTCTTTGCTTTGTCCAACGGTTTGGCTACTTTAATTTAAAAAAAAAATTGAAATGCTCATAACTCTTTTCTATCCTTTATAATGAAGTGTAATTAATACAGTGTATCAACATAAGAGATATGTTAAATGTGTGTAAGTTGTATGCCACCTCACATCTTCGAAGTCGGCTTGAAAGTCAACATCGATGGGTACTTGGATGTGCTAAAAAGTGTAATGATCCCCTAGTGCAATTAGGTGGCCACTGGCAGACCCTGGGTGTGGCAGCTCACATGTCCAAAGAGACCCAGGCTTGGCTTCAAGAGTGTTACGACTTTGTACCCTTTTTTTTTTTTTTTACACAGTGATCACCACTTATCAAGGCCCGGAAGCCACTCAGGGATAAGGGTTATTGCAAGTACATTAAGTTAGTGAGGAGATTTGCTGAAGTGTTTACTTAAGGGGGCGGTTCATTGGGAATTTGTTAACATTGGACTTGAAGACATCCAAGTTGTAGTCCGGAGGGAAGCAGGCAGACGGAACAGAAATCCACAGGCGTGCAGTTCTAAGAAAGAAGCTTTGTTCATGGAATCCGCGTTTTGATTTAGGCACAGATATAGAGTGGGGGAAATTTTTCACAGTGGATTCAGCTAGACGGGTGTTTTTCGTGAAAGATTGGCGAAGGGGGACCAGAGATTGGAGTTCAGACGAGCATCTGCAAGGACAGGCTCGCAACGTCTCTTCTGTGGGAGAGAGGTTGCAGGGTAGAGAAAAGGGCATCCCCCACTAAGCCACGAAGTCTATTTTGTACTCTGTCAAGGCAGGATAGGCTGTTTTTAGCAGCTCCTGCCCAGATATGGCAACAGTATTCCATCCTTGGACGTACTTGGCTTTTATATAGATAGAGAATTGCATCAGTAGTGAGATATCTTCCCTTGTCTTACTGGCTCCTCCTCCCCTGACCTAAACCTGCTGGACTACTTTGTTCGTTTATACGCCGAGAACATCACAAACATGACCTCCCACAACACTAAAGCAAGCCTGATCATCGCCATCCACCGAGTATTTGCCAAGCTCCCACCAGCGCTTATGGAAAAGGCAAGTTTTCAGTTCTGGACCCGTATCGAGGCAGTTTGACACTGAAGGTGGCTACATTGAATAAATGCCAGCTCTACTATATAATCAAGTTATCTGGATTGATGTTTTCAATAAAAGTTATAAAATAAAGCTCTAGTGTTGTTTTCTTTAGGGCGACAATTTTATCGTTCCACCCTGTAAAAGTTTGGTTCAAGCTGAAACATCCTTATCTAAATAACGTAGTTTCAAAACATGAATCTGGTTATGGATTTTTATGTCCTAACGTTTGTGACTTATCTCCATATTATGGACGTCCAGCATGAATGCAAATTCCACAATATTATTCTACCATGTTTGGATAGAACAGATACTACATGTTGATCCTAGTGTAAAAGCCGAGAAAGTATATTTTGTTTCACGCTTGGCACAATAAAAATAGAATAGAAACTAATGGTGGTTAAGTGGTTAACTATACAGACTGACAATCTGGGTGTGCCAAGTTTGAATTCAGTTCGTTCCACAAAAACACTTTCACATAGGGATGTTGGCAATCTTAATGCTGTTCATGCCTGCTTTTTTTTACAGGGAAGTCACTATTTATTAAGACCCGAAGGTCACTCGAGGATAAGGGTTAATGAAAATTAGTGTATGGTGGCCACCAGGACAACAGTGTACTAATCATTAGTAGTGGAATGTGAGTGTAATTTAGTGGTTTAGAAACCGACTCAATAAGAACTTGTTTACACTGGACCTAAATACGACCATATCGTAGCCAGTACCCGATGTAAGTACTAACTAGAACGATATCAGGGAAACGAATGCTAACAATAATCATCCTGATTTATGCAAAATAAATGAATAATTCTCAACAATAGCAACATTAGATAAAATATTATTTTGCATTGCCTCGTTGACGATCAGGCGATCCCATCTTTGAAAAAGGAGGTGAAGGATGGTAATGTAAGTAGGAACAGGATATTATCTAAGAATATTATGATATAAACACTAAAATACAACCCATATATTTATTCCTAATTAAATGTTCTATTATTTCGTTTCAGATTTTTTATTGTTTATATCCCAGTTTTTTCGCAATAAGATTGCAAGTCAATTCCAATCGCAATCTGATGTGTCTAGATCAGGTTGTCTGAAGATACTGGTTTTCTGACCTAAAATGCACCAAGCATTAATGTTATTGTTTTTTTCTTTTCCTTTGCAAAAATCGGATATGTTCTGCAAAATCAAAAACAATTATATCAATTTTCCTCTACAAAACAACCAAACCAAATATAACAGAGTGTGTATGAGCATGTGGGAAAATATCAGCAAGAGTCGTAAGACAGCTGGCTTGCAAATATATTAGCAGCAGTAGCCGAAAAAAGCACATATGCAAATTAGGAAGTGTGCACAAGCTTGCGCAACAAGAAATAAAAAGAATAGCAC
This sequence comes from Euprymna scolopes, assembly GCF_053919585.1. NCBI lineage: Eukaryota > Metazoa > Mollusca > Cephalopoda > Sepiida > Sepiolidae > Euprymna > Euprymna scolopes. Next base: position 36,268,965 of record NC_136511.1, read on the forward strand.
GTGGTCGGGAGAAGCAAAGTCTGCCCCAGAGAAGATGGAAAAAGAAAAACGCGCTTAGGGAGATGAATGTGTGGCCTCATAGTGGCAGTGAGAGACTTTTAAGCTAGTGTTGAGTCGGCAGGGTTTTGTAAATCTCATCGCAGAAACAAGCATTGTTTGGAAAGTAATGGTAATAAATGCCTTTTGCTAAAACAGAAAAAAAAATGCCGAGCTGGACTTATTTATTTTTGTTTGTTTCTGCCACAAACACCATGAATAAATATTTGAAGATATAAAGAACTTGAAGCAAAACTTTTTTTCTAAAATTACTGAAATCTGTATTTAAAAAAAAGCCTAAAAGGTTGGTATGCCGTAAAACAAAACAACCAAACTAAACTCCATGATTAAATATTTGAAGATATAAAGAACTTGGAGTATTTTTTTTTTCTAAAATTATTCGATTCAGCATATTAAAAAAAACATAAACGGTTGATATACCATAAAACAAAACAACCTAACCAAACAATTACATTAATAAAACAAAACAACCAAACAATTACATTAACAAAACAACCTAACCAAACAATTACATTAACAAAACAACCAAACAATTACATTAACAAAACAACCAAACAATTACATTAACAAAACAACCAAACAATTACATTAACAAAACAACCAAACAATTACATTAGCACCATTGAAAGTTTTTACTCAATTTGGCTTCGTTCAATCTTCTTCTCATTACTAGAACGGTTTTAATAACAAACAAACAAACAAACTCTGTACTTTATATATAAGTTCCATACCACAAGTAATTTTTCTCATTCCAAAGATCATCCGGAATGGTTGTTTCCCCTTTCAACTTAATCCTCTAAAGTTTAAAATACTTTCATATTCTTCTTTGCCATCACCGTTCACACCTAACGTTTCTAGAAGAATTCTTCTAGGATGCTCCCCAGCTTCGTCATTGGTGGCCTTAACACCTTGAAAACGAATCCCTTGATGATCACTTCTACCTTGGAGGGGAAAAATCAGTTGAATAGGGAGATTGTTCCAGTATAAACATTTTATTAGTCCAAGACTTCTGGGTGCTCAACACATTGTGAGCAGGTAGTTTGTCGTGATGAATATTACAATTTTAAACTCACAAGATATTATGTTAAATGATAAAACAATCGGCTATGAATTCTTTCGTCCACATCTCACATTGCACATCCGTTGCTTTATTGACAGATTTTTTTTATATAATTAAACTGCATTAAATGCAGTTAAGTTAAAATTAATTTATTTTCATTTGCTTTCAAATGTATAAAGTGCTGCTTATTTGTTTTGTTGACAAAACAAACAAATACCAAAAATAATTAAATAAAAAAAATTATAGTTAACGTGACGGCACTTACCTTAATCTGAGAAAATTGATGTTATCGTGTTTTCGTTTGCATTTCGTTTTTGTTGGTAAATTCCTTTTAAGTACTAATTACTTATCTTGCAGGTGCTTTGGTTCTCACCTGTTTAGTTTGTGGCAATCTGATCATTTTCATAATCTTATCTCTCTCTCTATCACACACACACACACTATATATATATATATATATATATATATATATATATATATAAGTGAAATTGTCTGTCTGTCCCTGTATGTGTGTGTACATTTCCCTACCAAACTACTCTGTCAATTTTCACTCTACAGACTCGAGATTTGACATAAGAGGTATTGAGATTTGGGAAAATCTTTTAAATTGGTTTTCGGACAGAAATTTGACTGCCAAGGAGTCAAAGTTCAACGATTTACTGTTTGAAAACTCTATCAAACTCCTTCGCCAATGTTGGGTCTAAACACTTGAAATTTTAGATGTAGGTTACTTAAACATGGATCAAACTTTTTAATTGTATTTGAGCCCAAATCAATAAATGCTAAGGCGTCAAAATTGGGGTCGAAGTCTAAAAAATTTTACCTCTGAGGTTTCTACAAAATTACTCAGCCAGTTTTTGGTCTAAACATTTGAAAATTTACATAAAGTGTATTCAGACATAGGGCAAGCTTTTTAATCGGTTTTTAGCCAAGGGGTCAAAGTTCAAAAGATGTGACGTTTGCGGTCTGCAGCAAACTATCCCGCCAATTTTGGGCCTAAACATTGAAAATTTTACATAAAGGATATTTAGACACGCGGCAAGCTTTTTGGTAAGATTTTGGGCGAAAATTTGGCTGCCAAGAGGTCAAAGCTGAAGGAGTTGACCTTTGCGACTCTACCAAACTCCTCCGCCAATTTTGGATCTAAACACTTGAAATTTTACATATAGATTACCTGGACATGAGTCAATTTTTTTAATATATATATACATATGCACATAAAGTTATGAACTGTACATAGGGCCCGAGCAAAGCCGAGCTGAACTGCTAGCATATATATATATATATATATATATATATATATATATATATATATATATATATACTAATATATATATATATATATATATATATATTAGTATATACTTATATATATATATATATATATATATATATACTTATATATATATATATACTTATATATATATATATACTTATATATATATATATACTTATATATATATATATACTTATATATATATATATATATATATATATATATATATATATATATATATATATATATATATATATATATATTAGTATACTTGGGCAGTATATTTTCTCTTATGCATGTTTTGTTGAACAGCAGGGATAATTCCTATTTGTTTTTCTTGCAATCCGTTTTTCCATTTGGTGGGATAGTGTTCAAACGTTCTGTTCGAGTGTAAAAAAGAAATTTTCCATAGTCACGAATATGTTCCACTTCCATGAGTTGTCTGCAGGCGAGTGATGAAATTAAAAATTGCGTTTGGTGAATTTATTGAAAAGTCGATTAAAATCGGTTTGCTTATGTGAATGAGTTGGGTTTCAATGATTGGGGATATATCTCGCCAGTTAACACGTCACCTGTCTTCCCCTAACAGTTTCATCTACTAACATCTTGTAGCACATGACACCCTCTAAAACGAATTTAGAAACATTAAAAAAAAAAAAAAAAAAACACTGCCATTTTCCTCACATCGTAACCTGCATCTTCCAATCATTGAAGCCTTACTAATTCACATAAACAAACCAACCATCAATCAGGCTCAATATGAGAGGGAGGGCATGCTTAAACGTTTTTAATATTTTAAACGATTTTAATCAACTTTTCACTAAACTATGCATAATAGAATTCAGTGACATGAAATCATCTAATAAGAAACTATAAAAAATGAATAAATAATTTTTTTTCAAAAGAATATGCAAATTAATCTACATGTAGTCGTTCGCATATCCATGACTGAGTATATTAAATAGTTCATTATAATAATTTCTAAAAAGAAAAGGCAGGCTTCTTATAATTATGTAGGAGTGAGAAAAAACTGAGCTTTATAGATAGATAGATAGATAGATAGATAGATAGATCTAAGTTAATTTTCCCGCCCGTGTATATACATTTTCAATAGCAAAATAAATGAAAACTTCCTAAACCGAAATTCATGCATACAGCATTTGCTAAACACTGTTTTCAAAATTATTAGTACATTTCGTCCCCATATATAAATTATTACATTATTTGCGAATAAACTGCTTCTCTTAGATATGTATTGCCACAATAACAGTAGCAAACGCTTTCATTCTCTTTATATTAAGTCCTGGCATTCCCCTTACTTGATCGTCAGAAGATTTTAAACAGGCATCATTATTGCTATCATGTCACTTCTTCTCAAATGTACGAATATCCAGATTTGCAATACACCTAAGTATTATAATCTTTATATTTCGTTAAACTATTACAACATTACTACAGACATTTACTGCATTAAACAGGCGATCAAATTAATTATATGTCTTCCAAATATTAGATAACCATTCATTTACAACATTTTACAAATAATGTATCGAAATATTATTGCACTTAAACTATTCCATAAATTTGTTAATAGTGATAGCATGTTTGTTTTGCTCTTCAACAAATAACCTATTTTCCAGTACTCTCATTTTATTTGCCATGATTGATATCATTTTTGTTAACAATACATTTCCTTTCATTTCAGTATGTTTGTCTTCGGATTTATTTACCATTTCATGACAGACAATTTTGCTTTTATGTCTCCTTTTTTCTGTTTTAAACTAGAAAATATCATTAAATCAACGTTAAATGGTTAAATCTACTTAGTCTGTCCACGCATTGGTCAGTTCATGAGAAATCCTTCTATACTGTGACATTTTTTCACTTTCGTCTGAATAATTCTTTCTTCTTTTCATTTATTTAACATTTTTAAAAGCACATTTTCAGTTCCGACACTATACTTAATTTCTTATATCATCGTTAAATTATGAAGAAATGCTTCTAGACTGAGGAAATATTTATTTTCGTCCCATTTTATTTAGTTTTTTGTTTGTTTTAAAATAATTCTATACAAAAGAATAACAGTAAAGTGTCTTTACATTATGCTACCGGTTTTATCTCATTGATCATTTATAGAGAAATTCTTCCACACTAAGGCAACTTTTATTTACCTCCAACACATTCTGTTTCTTTTTCCCCGTTTTCTTTTAAACTTCAAGTGTTGTAGCCGATCTAATAGTATAACTAATCTTTCTTCTCTTGAGGAGAATTCCTTGTTTGCGGCAATTTGGATTTTTGTCCCAAAACATGTTTTTTGGTGTTTTTAATTTCATGATTCCAATCATAAGCTAGTGTCGTTATGATACAGCAATTTATCTTTTGTATCTGTTATCAGTTAAAGAGAAATCGTTTCGTTTTTTTTTTTCTTCTTTTTTTTTCTGTTTTGTGGGGGGAAAGTGTGTCTGTTTATATTGAGTAAATGTCCACTTTACGGCACATAAGCCCTTTTGAGGGATTTATAAAAACAAAGCAGAACATACGTTTTTAATCTTCTTTCGTGCCTCTTGCCATGTCCTCGAGTGGTTTGTGTCTCACCTGGAACAAAAGCTGTCTCATACATAACAAAAGACGGAAATTTCATTTTTCTGCACAAATGGAACTTTACTCAGCTTCACGCTCAAAATCACACTCCTGTTCTCTGCCCATCTCATTGCCTCCACAAGAAGTCTTTCATCTCAGAATAATTGACGACTGTGGACTGTCGAACTCGAACTGCCGGATTGAAGATTGTCTAGCAAACACATGTGCATCCCCTATTTATTTTAAAATATTTGTGTAGGACGGTAACTGGCTTGCACTGAAAATGCACTGACCTGCTTCGTGACCCCTTGCTGCATGTAGGTGTACATGTTGTCAATGGAAGTCAATGGGTTTAAGCTAACCCTAACCCTAACCCTAACCTGTCACCAGTAATCTTTTGATCTCAATGCACTCAACTTGACACAAAGAAGTTGTGTTCAACTCAATACCATGTTAACCACGTTACTGACATACAACAAAGCTATATTCTGCTTCTCTAATTACCTTAATCTTCTTTCTGAAACAAAATATTTTTCAAAGAACTTTATTGACAAACATGTTTTTAGCAATTGATAAACATCAAAATAGAAAAAAAAAAAATAAATAAAAGTAGGAGTGAATTAGTAAGACCCACCAACTTTTTTTCAAAGAGGTTCTCTGTTTTGACAAATTTCTAGTTCTGACCTTTACTCTTGATCTGAAATGGACAACTTACTTCAAATTTATCACTTCAGAAGGTATATAACTCCTGATGCAATTATCTACCTGCATAAGAGCCAGATAATCCTAAAATGGAGTATTGTTGCCATATCTGTGCAGGAGCTGCTCAGAGCACCCTATCCTGCCTTGGTAGAGCTCAAAGCCAGCTTCGAAATCTAGTAAGCGATCCTCTTTTTTTTCCCTGCAATTTCTTTCTCACAGAAAAGACGTTGCAAGCCTGCCTATGCTCTATGGTTATTTTCATGGTAAGTGCTCGTCTGAGCTTCAATCTATAGTCCCCCTTGTCAAACCTGAACAAAAACACTCGTTTACCTACAACAACATCAACAGTTTCCACGACACTCTATCTATGCCTAAATCTAAATGCAAATTTCATGAACAGAACTTTCTTTCTGCCGGTGAAACTCTGTTCTGCTGGCCTGCTTTCCAGCTGACTATCATATGGTCGTCTTCAAGTTCAATGTAAACAAGTTCTTGTTAAATCGCCCTCCTCAATAATCATTTTAATAATCCTACCACATTTCCACTACTAACTATTAATATGCTGTTGTCCCAGTTGCTGCCATACACTCATTAACCCTTATCCTCGTATGGCTTTTGGGCCTCAATAAGTGGTTACTCCTATGTAAAAAAAAAAAAATACTTTTCTTTCTCCCTCTATGTGCCTAGCATGAAGTAGAATTTGCATGAACAAAGTTTCCTTGCAAGGATTTCTCACTGTAGAACACATTACTACAGGATTGCTTCCCTTGAGATGCCATCTAATACTTTGCACGTCTCATAACATGAATGAACTTATTTCTGTTCATACCTGTCAGTGATTCATCCTTAACAATCATTGCGACTTTATTGCTGTCTGGCTGCACGATCTCAGGTTTTACCTTTTCTTTGAGAAGAGGTTAGTTTATCGCAACTCGCCTGAGGCTCATCTGCTAGGGAATACCGACAGAGCTGCTAAGCTTGTTTTATAAGCCAGAATATATTAATCTTAATTCATTGGCTTTTAAACTTAACACCTGACCTTGTTCTAATCTCAGTAACAGGTAAACAGGAGGTAAGTAATCAATAGGTACAGGCCAAATGAATGGCCGTTCCCCAAAATGTATAAACATTTTGATCCCCCTCTTCACTTAAAAAAGTTCACTAAAATTCAGGGAATCCATCAATTTTAATGAAATTTTCAGTATTTATTAATTAATGATCACGGAATATAATGATCCATTAATGTTTTTTTTTTAATCTTCATAGAAAATGTAAGCAGCCCAAGCCTAGAGATTAGTAGCATTTGGGAGCCTCTAATTCTAGAAAAAACAAATATTTTACACCCTTAAAATTCCGTGATGCAAGGGAGATAATTCCCTGTCGATCTTTATTAGAGTTTCCTTCCCTTTGTCACCAATTTTTTCACAAATAAGAAACTATAGCCATAAAATATAGACTAACTCCAAGAATACGAAAATACTACAGAGCCAGTAATTTTTGTCTTTTCTTTTCCAAACAACAACCAACATGTCTGAAGACGGTCGAAGGACAATCCAATCAAGACGTTGCACAAATAAAACTCAAGATGAGAACAATAATCCAATCAATACAAGTAATATAAACAATCAGTCCTCATCTAAAAAGTTTAGAACTTTAATAAACTAAAACGATGTGTGAATTTATTTTTGCTTTTTATGCAAATAAAAAATCGTAGGTGCTAGCAATAAAAAATTGTTTTTTTTTTTTAATATATATTTCAGGAACATTACAAAAGAGGGCCCTAAAGTCCATGTTAATAAAATCAATATAACTCAAAGAAAAATTAATTTCTCAAACTAACAATATTATTATTGTATTAATCATTGTTAATTCAATTTTTCCACCCGTCAAAAATATATAATTGCAAACAATATTTCACGTTATATTAATAGTAACAGTTTTAGCATAAATTTTAAATAGAATACTATAGTATTTACCTTATATATTATTCCTTAATTGCAATTCATTTTTGAGATGAGCATTATATATATTAATTTATTTTTATTTCGGACTATTATTCTCATCTTTATTAGTTGTTGTTTTTCATCTTTTATTGGTTTGTTTATTCACAACATTTTGCCCAAATATTACTCTGGCCTTCGTCAGGTGGTAACCGCGACGGATAGGAACTTCGAATTTCTAACTGCATTCTCAGCCATCACTGCCATCCGTATTTGTTGTCGTCTCACCACACTTTTGGCCAAGTAAACCTCTGGCACGCTTTGGGTGGGATTGAAACCGCTATCTTCAGACAATGTTCATCGGGAACTGTAGAGATTCAACGTCTATCAACTGTGCCACGGGCCCCGAAGGGCGATCAAGGTTGGATTCTTTGATCTTATAAATCCACGTTTATTTATTATCTGATCTTCCATAGTCGGGTCCGTACCGATTGGTATATATATTATTCCTTAATTTGAATTCATTTTTGAGATGAGAATTATATATATTAATTTATTTTTATTTCGGACTATTAGTCTCATCTTTATTAGTTGTTGTTTTTCATCTTTATTGGTTTGTTTATTCACAACGTTTCAGCCAACTATTCCTCTGGCCTTCAATAAAGATGAGAATAATGCAGTTAGGAGATTCGAAGTTCCTATCCGTCGCGGTTACCACTTGACGAAGGCCAGAGGAATAGTTGGCCGAAACGTTGTGAATAAACAATCCAATAAAAGATGAAAAACAACAACTAATAAAGATGAGAATAATAGTCCGAAATAAAAATAAAATAGTATTTACCTTGTTCACATGAATGTGCAAACATAAGCGTAACAAGTTGTCAGAATCCAAACCTCAAAATGATGCAGAAACACCAGGAAACAAGAGTCAGCAGAACTACGTCCATCACAAAACTGGCCAAACATTTTGGACAAGACTGTCTTACAAATGAGGCAGAATCAGAAAACAAGTCTTGCTCATTGAACAATGTGTCATTTTCAGACATGATAAAAGGCTCCTATCGCTCTTGGGATTTATACACATATGGCCAACTAGTAGATGGTCTGCAACAAAAAAAAGAAAACCGGTTCTCATCAAATGGAAATGGAATCGTGTCGTCTTTTCTAAGGGGACAATTTTATCGTTCCACCTTGTAGAGAGTGTGAGCCATCTAACATCCAACTGTAAGGTTCTGCTGAGGGACGGCTACTATACGACCCAACACAATGGAGTGTGTAACTATCTCCACTGGACGATCTGTAAAAGTTGAATATCAAATGCAGCAGCAAATCATGGGAACATGTTTACCAGAAAGAGCAGTTGGAAATAAGTCATTCACCATCCATCAGAGACTATGTAATTCCTACAGTTACGTACCTAGAAAACGGAGCTATAAAACCTGACATAGTGATATGGGACAAGCAGAAGAAAGAAGTAACCTTAGCAGAAGTTAGTGTCTCCAATGATGCTGAGCTAAACAGAATTGAAAGAGAAAAGATAACGAAATACCAACGTCTTATGTATGACATGAAAAGAAATTGGAATCTTAGGAAGATCTCTATCATTCCAGTTATTATAAGAGCAACTGGACTCATGAAAAAGAATTTCAAAAACTACCTTGCAAATATAACTGGTGAACCAAGTGCAAGAGAGATTCAAATAATTTCACTTAAAAGGACGGTCAGAATCTTAAAAATATATATCGGTTAGAATACCTGAGTTATCGGGTGAATGTTTGACATCCAGTAGGATGCTCCATCCCCAGCTTGAACAAACTGATAAGAAAATTTTCTTTTTAAAAAAGTGTAAGAAATATATATATTTTTTTTTTTAATGGAAAACGTTTAAAACCAGGATCATAATAAAAAATAATTTGAATAAGGGGACAAATTGAACTAACGATTAATTTGAAGAAGTACGGATAGACAGCGTTAAAAAAAAAAAAAAAAAAAAAAAAAGACAGGTGAACGTTACATTCCACCTTTCCCAACCCTTACTTAATACCTGCCGTCATTTCATAAAAATTTAGAACTCGGAAAATGAGAATTCACGGTCAGACATTCGGAAAAAACGTAATTTTGTATTGGTGAGGGGGATTTTTTTCATTCATAATAATAATTAATAATTTTCTTTCAAATTTGAATTCTACTTAAATATTAATAAATAAAGGTTTTAAATTTTTTTCAATGAATAAATTGTCCGTATAATCAATGAATTTGATTGAGTTTGACACACATCAATGTTTTTCAAGTTTTAATTTTATTTAATTATTAATAAATAATTGTTTCAGAATATTAATGAAAAAATTGTTAATCTAAGTTATCAGTGCATTTGATTGACCTTCCAACACTTAAAATGACGAAGCAAACAAAGAGTTAAAAATAAATGCACTACAAATAAATGTAATCTCGATAATCGCTTAAAAATGGAAAAATAAACAAAACACTGATGGAAGCATATTCAATAAATGTCACCAATCATGCGAAAATCTGATGTTCTACAATTATTTTGTTTAATTTTTGATTATTAATCAATTATTGAGGCTCGGCTATAGCTCTAATGAGACCATCATTTTTTCTTTTTCGTTTTCACTCAACTACTTATATTTTTAAGTAAAAAACACTTTGGAATAAGTTAAAACGCACAAAACTTGTCCAGGTAGGTAGAAGAGTAATTTAACTTGCCTTTGGTAATAGTTATTTGTTGTATATTTATTTTTTTAACCCTTTTTGTTTTGTTGGCTATTCTAATAAGTGTCGAGCAGTTGGTACTGAAAAATAAAGTTTTGCGCAACATTTTACCAACATTTTATTTCAGATTATAAGAAAAAACACTGGCATCCTCACTTATTCTCCTGACTAACTTCTATCTCATACAGAACGTTTTGACGTTTTGGGCTTCCATAGAAATTCTGCATGTCAGTTTTCGTTTATTTTGATCCAGCAAAGGTCATTTTCTCTTGCGTTTCAGAGATAATTAAGCATTTATTTTGCAAAACTAAGATTTTTTTATTTTATCTTAAGACTTTACTTTACGTTGAAATAGTTCCAGAAAATTAATATTTATCTTACAAAGGATTTTTGCAATGAATTTATTTCTAGGTACGTTCAAAATGAATTTATTTATAGGTTACGTGCAAAATGAATTTATTTATAGGTTACGTGCAAAATGAATTTATTTATAGGTACGTGCAAAATGAATTTATTTATAGGTACGTGCAAAATGAATTTATTTATAGGTACGTGCAAAATGAAATTATTTCTAGGTACGTGCAAAATGAATTTATTGATAGGGTACGTGCAAAATGAATTTATTTATAGGTACGTGCGAAATGAATTTATTTATAGATATGTTCAAAATGAATTTATTTATAGGTTACGTGCAAAATGAATTTATTTATAGGTTACGTGCAAAATGAATTTATCTCTAGGTACGTGCAAAATGAATTTATTTCTAGGTTACGTGCAAAATGAATTTATTTATACGTACGTGCAAAATGAATTTATTTATAGGTTACGTGCAAAATGAATTTATTTCTAGGTACGTGCAAAATGAATTTATTTCTAGGTACGTGCAAAATGAATTTATTTCTAGGTTACGTGCAAAATGAATTTATTTATACGTACGCACAAAATGAATTTATTTATAGGTTACGTGCAAAATGAATTTATTTATAGGTACGTGCAAAATGAATTTATTTATAGGTACGTGCAAAATGAATTTATTTATAGGTTACGTGCAAAATGAATTTATTTATAGGTACGTGCAAAATAAATTTATTTCTAGGTACGTGCAAAATGAATTTATTTCTAGGTACGTGCAAAATGAATTTATTTATAGGTATGTGCAAAATGAATTTATTTATAGGTACGTGCAAAATGAATTTATTTATAGGTTACGTGCAAAATAAATTTATTTATAGGTACGTGCAAAATGAATTTATTAATAGGTACGTGCAAAATGAATTTATTTATAGGTACGTGCAAAATAAATTTATTTATAGGTACGTGCAAAATGAATTTATTTATAGGTACGTGCAAAATGAATTTATTTATAGGTACGTGCAAAATGAATTTATTTATAGGTACGTGCAAAATAAATTTATTTATAGGTACGTGCAAAATAAATTTATTTATAGGTACGTGCAAAATAAATTTATTTATAGGTACGTGCAAAATAAATTTATTTATAGGTACGTGCAAAATAAATTTATTTATAGGTACGTGCAAAATAAATTTATTTATAGGTACGTGCAAAATGAATTTATTTATAGGTACATGCAAAATGAATTTATTTATAGGTACGTGCAAAATAAATTTATTTATAGGTACGTGCAAAATAAATTTATTTATAGGTACGTGCAAAATGAATTTATTTATAGGTACGTGCAAAATGAATTTATTTATAGGTACGTGCAAAATAAATTTATTTATAGGTACGTGCAAAATGAATTTATTTATAGGTACGTGCAAAATAAATTTATTTATAGGTACGTGCAAAATAAATTTATTTATAGGTACGTGCAAAATAAATTTATTTATAGGTACGTGCAAAATGAATTTATTTATAAGTACGTGCAAAATAAATTTATTTATAGGTTACGTGCAAAATAAATTTATTCATAGGTACGTGCAAAATGAATTTATTTATAGGTATGTGCAAAATGAATTTATTTCTCGGTACATGCAAAATGAATTTATTTATAGGTTACGTGCAAAATGAATTTATTTATAGGTTACGTGCAAAATGAATTTATTTATAGGTTACGTGCAAAATAAATTTATTTATAGGTACGTGCAAAATGAATTTATTTATAGGTACGTGCAAAATGAATTTATTTATAGGTACATCCAAAATGAATTTATTTATAGGTTACGTGCAAAATGAATTTATTTATAGGTTACGTGCAAAATGAATTTATTTATAGGTTACGTGCAAAATAAATTTATTTATAGGTACGTGCAAAATGAATTTATTCATAGGTACGTGCAAAATAAATTTATTTATAGGTATGTGCAAAATAAGTTTATTTATAGGTACATGCAAAATAAATTTATTTATAGGTACGTGCAAAATGAATTTATTTCTAGGTTACGTGCAAAATGAATTTATTTATAGGTTACGTGCAAAATGAATTTATTTATAGGTACATGCAAAATGAATTTATTTATAGGTATGTGCAAAATGAATTTATTTATAGGTTACGTGCAAAATGAATTTATTCATAGGTTACGTGCAAAATGAATTTATTTATAGGTTACGTGCAAAATAAATTTATTTATAGGTACATTCAAAATAAATTTATTTATAGGTACGTGCAAAATGAATTTATTTCTAGGTTACGTGCAAAATGAATTTATTTATAGGTTACGTGCAAAATGAATTTATTTATAGGTACATGCAAAATGAATTTATTTATAGGTTACGTGCAAAATGAATTTATTTATAGATATGTGCAAGATGAATTTATTTATAGGTTACGTGCAAAATGAATTTATTTATAGGTTACGTGTAAAATTAATTTATTTATAGGTACGTGTAAAATGAATTTATTTATAGGTTACGTGCAAAATAAATTTATTTATACGTACGTGCAAAATGAATTTATTTATAGGTACGTGCAAAATGAATTTATTTATAGGTACGTGCGAAATGAATTTATTTATAGGTACGTGCAAAATGAATTTATTTATAGGTACGTGCAAAATGAATTTATTTATAGGTTACGTGTAAAATTAATTTATTTATAGGTTACATGTAAAATTAATTTATTTATAGGTTACGTGCGAAATGAATTTATTTATAGGTACGTGCAAAATGAATGCCGATGCTCAAAATGTATAAACATTTTGACCCCTCCCTTTACTTAAAAATTCACCAAAAATCAGGAAATTAACCAATTTTAATGAAATTTTCACTATTTATCAAAGAATGATCACGGAATATAATGAATCCATTATTTTTATTTAAATCTTACTGGAAATGTATTATTTCGGTTAAACAAAAAATACCTTTACTAAAGTTATGGTTTTTCGGCAGTAAAAAAAAATGCATGAATTTATTTTTTCTTTTTTGTTATGAAAATAAAGCATAATAAATAAAAAAAATTAATTTTTACAGGAACATTACGAAAAAAAGCCCTTAAAGTCCTTATTAATAAATTCAATATAACTCAAAGAAAAATTAATTTCTTGAACTACCAATATTATCATTGAATTAAGCATTGTTTAATATTTTCACACAAAAAATTATAATAGCAAAAAATATTTCTACCTTTTTTTTAAATTACAGGTTTCGCATAATTTTTATATTTAAGATTCTAATATTTTTCTCGTTTGCATGAATGTGAAACCTTTTGTGTAACATAATTTTTATATAATCTCGAAAAATAAAAATTAAAAAAATTAATTTAAAAACAGGAACATAGAAAAATAATTAAATTAAAAAATGATAAAAATAATACAAACATTCACAATAGGAATGTTTGGATGCACGTCTGGAGAAAAAAAGAAACCCAGCATCCCCTCCCTCCTTTTAATTACATGACGTCATTTTCAAGCAGCCTTTTGCCTGTCTCAGATATCGGGCTTCTGTATAACCATGTTTACAAAACTTCCGTTTGTTGGGATTTTGTGAAGGGCAGAATCCCTCCATTTTGGAGGCTAATTAAGCTATTTTTTGTACAAAGTGTTTTTTTATTTATTTTTTTATTTAACTCAATATTTTAGGGCTTTACTAGTTATCTTTGAAATAGACCCAGAAAACTAATATCTAACTTTCAAAGGATTTTTACACTGAATTTATTTAACTTTCAAAATTTAGCTGAATTGGGTGGCTTGGCTCGCTAGCTCGCCGTGAAAACATTTTTCATAACTTTTTTTTTTTTTTTTTTTGACGTGTACAAATATTTTTTTTCTTTTGGAAAATTAATTTTAGTCTGTAATCTTTCAAATACAATCAAAAAGTTGTCGGAAAAAATTATGATAAATCGGCTTTCAAAACTATGTCGCCCCTATCTTTATTCATCGATTTTGCCTGTCCCTATTTATCTAACTTTCACATTTAACTGATTCGGCGTTTTTGTAGCTGTTTTCACACGTGAAAATACATCTTTTTCTTTTTAGAAATTAACTTTAGGCTTTAATCTTTCAAACACAATCAAAAAGTAATCGGAAACTTATAAAAAAAAATTATGATAAACCGGTTCTCAAAACCACGGGCCCTATCAGTCAGCAATCAAACTTAGTTCATGGCACTGATCAGAGTTAATACTCCCATAGTGCTGCTCATCTTTCGGCTGATAATCATTCCGTCGCATTAACCGTTGTTAGAGCAGATTTCGGCCTTGATAAGTATTTAAAAACGTCTGTTTCGAAGGGGTGATGGAAAAAAAAGAAAGTAACCTAGTGACAAGGGAAGCAACCCCAATACATTAACTTTCTTTCAAATAAAAGTTTTATGTCTAAGGGGAATAACTCTTAATTTGATATAAATGAGTTAATTTTCTTAGTATATCGAAACTCATCATTATTTAAATTATTGAAAACATGCTAGAATACTTGCAGCAACTGAAATTAATGCAAATTCTCATTATCTCTTAGGAGAGCTGCACTATTTACAGAAGTGCTGAGCAGAGCTCCAGTGAGCAGCGTCGTGTTCACCATCATCCACCACCGCTTCCGCTGGGCAAGACACGTCCATAGAATGGATCCTTTCAAACATCCTAAGAAACTCCTATATGGTGAACTGGCTATCAGAACCAAATCACGAGGAGCACCTAAAATGCGCTACAAAGGCCAACTAAAGGTCACCCTGACCAAAATCAGCCCCTTTTCATGGGGAAAAATAGGCAGGGGCCAAATAATGTGAAGGAGACTAATACATGTTGGCACCGCAGCCTTGCAGGAAAGTGGAGGGAGAATAAAAATCAAGGTGACGAAGGAGAAGAGAGTGATGTGAACGACCCCATCCTCCACTGAGAATACTGTCTGCAGCTATTTCACCACCGAATGGGCCCCGCAAGTCATGTCAAATGAAAACATCAACCATGAGGCTTGGGACTTATGACAGAACCCGATACTTAAACATGCATAGGAGCCAACGATGATGATTGAAAACATGTTTCAGTTATGATTTTAGACGAAGTTTGAATTAAGGTTGACAGTGTTAGAATAAACTTTGAGGTACTCGTCATTTTTAGGGTAAGGTTTTATGGCAGGATTTGGGGTCTGTATAGGTACAAGGTTTGATTTAGTAAAGTCCAGATTTGTGTTCAGGGTTGTGGTTAGGGTTTTAGCTTTCGTAGTTGCAAGGTTAAAGGTTTGAGCATAACTATGCCTAATGTTAGATGAGGTTGGATTTAGTCTAATTATGTTCAGCATGGGCAATTCGGAAGTTTAACTCATTGTTCTAAGCGAGGTAATTCTATTTACTAAAAATTGTAAACAAAAATGATTTTTGTTTTCCTTTAATATAACAAAGTTTTATAAGATCAAAAAGAAATTAATAACAAGAAATTAATAACAAGAAATCAATAAAAAGAAATTAATAACAAGAAATTAATAACAAGAAATCAATAACAAGAAATCGATAACAAGAAATCGATAACAAGAAATCAATAAAAAGAAATTAATAACAAGAAATTAATAACAAGAAATTAATAACAAGAAATCAATAACAAGAAATTAATAACAAGAAATCAATAACAAGAAATCAATAACAAGAAATCAATAACAAGAAATTAATAACAAGAAAATCGTAAAATGCAACGACATTGTAATTTTTCTTAAACAAAACATTTGAGTAATTGTAAAAAAAAAAAATGATTTTTTTCAACTTTTTTAGTAAATTAGAGTTATCTCTCTTAGAACAATGAGTTAAGCTGTCTCGGCATGATTACGATTGATATTTACTAACTAAAACGAGTGCTCATCATCATCATCATCATCATCATCATCATCATCATCATCATCACTAGTAATGACAACTGTTAGGGTTGACCATATTTAGATTGACAGAGTTAGAAGCATCAGTGACAGTGAACGTTGTGTTTACATATCGACACTCGATTGGATAAAATCTCTAATCAGTAATTTATTTCAGCTAAGCAAACAAGTGGAACTATTCACTGCATGAAATTAAACCCCAACCACACATATTTCTTTCTCATTTGTTTCTACACCAACTGTTTGGTGGACCAATCACCTAGTGATACACCAGTCTATTTAAATCAAAGGCGAAGACAATATAAACGTATGTGATTGCTACAATCGTAGTCATTCTTTAAAACTTCAAAATGGCATACACAAATATTTACCCGTTCAATATATTATTCCTACTAAAGCAATAACTATCAAATACAACTCCTGATTATTTTTACAACTGATTACACATGGAAAACATTTTTTTTTCTTTTTTTTAATATTGTGTTATTTATTTTTATTGCACATTAGCTCCCTATGCTAAGGTTACTAAAAATGGAAAATTAGAGTCTGCATGTTTTGTGTGATTATTTATAAACATCCTCAACAAGTTAGCAGTATTTTATTTTTTTTTAATCAAAGTATTTTAAACTTTTGAGTGAGGGATCAGAGCATAGATATCTCTATCTCTACTGTTATATAAAAAGAAAATTTATCGGTGTGTCTGTGTATCTATGTGTCTCTGTGCTTGTGAGTTCGTTCTCTATGGACTGGAAAATAGCTGGGTCGATTTTATGAAATTTCACAAAGTTACTTTATGCGCCTGGCAGTGTTCTTAGATAGGTTCTGTGTCAGAATATCTTTAATAAGTATCGATAATCGAAATAATCTGATGAAAGAAGGAACAGGCAATTTTGACCAAAGTTAACACCCTTATACAGCGTAACATCACAAGTGCATTTGATAAGTTTTATTATAACACAAGCTGAAAGACATAACATATAAAATCAAAGTAGGTTCTTTGATATGACAAGGGCACATTCAAAATGAATGTTTCTGTTTAGAGCACAATTGAAACATGATACATTTTAAACTTTAATGCTAGTCATTATATATATATATATATATATATATATATATAAAATTTTACTCATTCAATAAATTTAAAAATTTATGGCGTGAAATATTTAAATTTCATACTAAAGATTTTTATTATTCTATGTAAGACAAAGAATACATTTGTTAGATAATTATATATATATATATATATATATATATATATAAAATTTTACTCATTCAGTAAATTTAAAAATTTATGACGTGACATATTTAAATTTCATATCAAAAGATTTTCATTATTCTATGTAAGACAAAGAATACATTTGTTAGATAATTTTATTCTGAAGTATATATACAGTGATGATCATATTTATTGGCACGGTAAAATAAAAGTTAAATTTTGTCTAATAAATTCTAAAAAAGGGATTAAATTAAAGAAAATAACAAAGTATATTATGTATTTTTAACTGGCCTTTCCGATGCAGCAATCGGATTTTAGAAAAAATAAATAACAAAGGAACAACAAACATAATTGCAAAAACCCCTTGTGAAAGACTAGTAACAGACAGACAAGTCCAAATGCCACAACAATACTCCATACATGGGCAGATAGTTGCCTTGTAGAGATACCGGATACTCTCAGGAGTAAGTAACTTTCTAGCACTGTAAAAAGAGCCCATCTTCTTCGCAACAGCTTTAGCAATGTCCTTAATGTATTTGTTCCAATTCATGTTCTTCGTGAATATTAAGCCAAGGAGTTTGAAAATACTTTCACCTAGTGTATCGTTAGCCATGGCTATCAGTGGTTGAGAAGTAATTGAGAATAATGCAATTATTAAAGAGAAGAAGCGTAGTCTTGGGAGCATTGAATATTACAATCCATTTATGTCTCCACTCCACTAGAGACTGTAGGTCTTCCTCTATAAGGTTTCAGTCATTGCCTTCAGTCGTTTTCCTTTCGTGTCTGTTATAGAGTGTGGTGTCATTTATCAAGGAAAATGAAACAGCGACTTTATCGAGAACGATTAGCGCAGGAAATGTAAGGCTTCGCTTAAGTTTACACACTTCCAACATTAATAAATGTTACCGTAACATTTACTGCGTGGGTTTCTAACAGTATTTCGTATAATTATATATTTTTAAGTCATTGTTGAGACTGCCAACATCTCTGATCTCCCCTTGCCAATCTTTCACGAAAAACACCCGTCTAGCTGAATCCACTGTGAAAAATTTCCCCCACTCTTTATCTGTGCCTAAATCAAAACGTGGATTCCATGAACAAAGCTTCTTTCTTAGAACTGCACGCCTGTGGAACTCTGTTCCGTCTTCCTGCTTCCCACCTGACTACAACTTGGATGTCTTCAAGTCCAACGTTAACAAATTCCTAATGAACCGTCCCCCCCCTTAAGTAAACACTTCATCAAATCTCCACACTAACGTACTGTACTTGCAATAACTTTTATCCCTGAGTGGCTTCCGGGCCTTGATAAGTAGTGACCACCGTGTAAAAAAAAAAAAAAAAAAAAAAGCTTACGAAGAAAGAAATCGAAATCTATACAAAGGGGAGTAACGAAATCAAGCGAAATAACTCTTTAGAACAAAGGGGGGATAACTCTTCGCAAAACTAAACAACCGGAAGTGAGCGAACAGCATGGCGCGCTTAGCGTAAACATGTATGTTCTTGTCAAAAGAATCTTAGTATAAGAAACTAATTTGTCCGATTGTTTCTCCCCTTTTATTTTTTTTTCGTTTCGGTGGTTGGCAAAAGAAAACGGACGCTGTTTTTTTCAAGTTTTCTTGTTGAACTTTAAACTATTCCTCGAAAGAACGAAAGTAACAACGAAAAAGAACAAGTAATACTTTTTTTTTTACTCTCACTTATATTTAAAAAAAAAACTATTTGAAACTTTAATATTTTTTATGAAAAGAAATTCATTTATTTTTCATAATTGATGATTTCATGATATATTTTAATACTGATGTATACTGCGGACCGTACTGAAATAATACTGTAATTATTTAGAAATTGGGCTTGTTTATAATATACAGAGATACGAAAAAGTGATAAAAAAAAAAAAAAAAAAAAAACAAATACACAACAAATAAATGTTGCCAAAGGCAATGTAAGTTACTCTTCTATCTACTTGCATAAGATTTTTGTGTTTTACTTTTAAATGTTTCTTCGGGGCGAAAAACAAGTAGCCTTTACACAAGAACAAGAAAGAATGGCTGCGATGTGACTCATATCTTGGAAGTCTCAACAATGGCTTAAAAATATATAATTATACGAAATACTGTTAGAAACTCACGCAGTATTGTTACGGTAATATTTATTGGATGGGTTTATATATTTTTTTAAGTTATTGGGTTTTGTAAAACAAACTCTAAGAACCCATTTTTGTATTCTGCTGCACTTTTGTGTAACAATTTAAAAGATACCATGAAAATTGAATTCAACTTGAAAATCCGGTACTATTTCAGTTTATCGACGAAAATGGAGACGCCATCTTTTTTTTTTTTTTTTTTTACGGGCACCTGTCATCAAAATAAGATGGAGAAATCAGTATTTTAAACTATAACCACAGCATGAAATAAATAATAAAAAATTGCTAGTTTGTTTTTAGCGGGGGGGGGGTATTAAATTATAGAACTTATAAATTTTTTAACAGGTGCTTCTGCAGTTTAATTCACCTTTTCTTTAGGGGGGGGTTGTTTTACTGTACACATAGATTCGAAAAAGTTGTCACAAAACAAATATATAACAAATAAATGTTATCAAAGGCAAGATATTACTTTTCTACCTAACTGGATATGTTTTAGTGTTTATATTTAATGTAACATGATTATTTAGCTCGAAAAACGTAGTGTTTACCGATGTATTGGAAAATTTTAAATGGCGGCCGATTCTGTCTTTGAGGCGGTAAGTTTGGGAGAATGAGTTATAAATGAAAAACACCAGACAAAATACTGTCAGAAACTCTCAATATATGTTACTGTGACATAGGCTGACATATATTCGGCGGGTTTTTAACAGTATTTTGACTGTTTTTTATTTATAACTCATTTTCCCAAACTTACCGTCTCAGAGAAAAAGTCGGCCGCCATTTTAAATTTTCCAATACATCGATAAACACTGTTTTTCGAGCTGAATAAACATGTTACATTGAATATAAACACTAAATGTTTTTCGAGTTGAATAAACGTGTTACATGGAATAAAAACACAAAAAATTATATCCAGTTTGATAGAAAAGTAACTTATCTTGCCTTTAATAACATTTATTTGTTATATATTTGTTTTTTTAACAACTTTTTCACATCTATGTGTACCTGTACAGTAAACCCGAATTTTACGAGTTAAATATTTTTCAATTTTTAAACTTTAAAAATCTATCAAATTTTTTCTATTTTTACGATATTTTCAGGGTCAATGTGAAATTTTATGCTCTTTCAAATAAACTAAATATAATATTTTACACAAACGGTTTTTTTTTTAATTCACCCCCCCCCCATTTTTAAATGTCTATTAAAATTTAAATAATTAATTTACTCACCAAAGTTTTATATACAAATAAAATATTCTTTTTTTTAAAATAAAAAGTGTTTTTTTTAAATTTACCTGTAAGTTGTTTTTCGTTTTTTTAACCACGTTGATTTTTTTTTTTTTTTTTTTTTTTTTTTTTTTAGTGGAAGCTTATGTTAAGTAAATATCGGATGCTTATGACAATTTTTTTCGATTTCATTCAATGTTTTCTTTTTTTAGATATTTAAAAAAAATTCACTCGATAAAGAATTAAAATATATTAAATTAAAAATTCATGTATTTCTTTAAGAGAATAAAAAAAAAAATTAAAATTTGGTAGAGCAAATTTTTTGTAATCGGCCAAAATCCATGAATGAAATGTTCATATTTTGCAAATATGGTAGCACATACTGAACACTTTGTAGTTGAAATGAAATGTCAAAAATACAAAAGGGAGATAATGATGCATGTCACAACATGCATTGCATGTGTTGTTTTTACGTTTTCGAAATAATTATGTCCCTTTGATACATCCGTATTTGATAAATTGAAAATTCGAAGCCATACGGCTGTAAGCTAATGGCGGAAATGAGTTGTGAAAATGTGTTTTTCTGGGACCCTTGCTTTAAAAAATCCTTTTATTTAAAAAAAATGCGTGGAATATAAAATATAAATATGGCCAGTTCTTATAAATGAAGAATGGAAGCATCCATTGCTTAGTTTTTTTTATAGGTAAGTGATTTTTTTGGCATTTATATATATTTTTTTAGGTTTGGCTTCAGTTAAAATTTGTTGATTTCATGAAATCTTTTTGAAAGAAAACTGATGAAAAAAAAATATTGTATTTTTTTCGATTAAACCTTTCATTATTTTAAAACTTGGTCTTTCCTCATTTTATTGAAAAAAAAATTAGGGTTTGAAATTATATTTTCATATTGACTATAAGCTTCGAAACAGTCTATATAATTAAATGTTTCTTTCACTGGTTTCCAATAGCAGCTTCTGACACACCTAGTGTTGTGGCGGCCGCGGCCATTAAACTGCAGAAACACCTGTTAAAAACTATACAAATTCTGTGATTGAATACCTCCCCCCTTCAAAAGAAGAACGAAAAACATACTTTTATGTTTTTGTAAACCGCTTGTGAAAACTTACTGACAGCATTATTAGCGTCCTAAATTATGAAATGCAAAAATGAACGAATCTCTTAGTAAAAGAGAGTTGTCTCCCTTAGAACAATGACGAATTGTAAAACAGCGCCAATTGTTGAATGTTAGTCTTTCGACCACTTTCGATTTTTTGGGGGTGCATGTACAATTAAAAAAACAAAAAAAAAAACAGAAGGAAATTTAAATTTCTGTCCCATTTTTAAAACAAGCATAAAAGGGAGCGTTCTCTGCAAGTTTTACCAAAATACACATAGATTCGAAAAAGTTGTCGAAAAAACAAATATATAACAAATAAATGTTATCAAAGGCAAGATAAGTTACTTTTCTACCTAAATGGATAATTTTTTAGTATTTTTATTTAATGTAACATGTTTATTCAGCTTGAAGTCAATATATGTTACCGTGACATAGGCTAATATATATTCAGTGTTTTTTTTTTTGTTTTTTTACATAGAGGTCACCACTTATCAAGGTCCGGAGGCCACTCAGGTTAAGGGTTATGGCATGTACAGTAATCAATGAGATAGTATTGTAATAATCATTAGTATTGGAAATTTGATAGTGTCTTACTTAAGGGAGCGATTTGTCAGGAATTTATGTTGGACTTGAAGACATCCAAGTTGTAGTCAGGTGGGAAACAGGCAAATGGAAGAGAGTTCCACAGTCGTGCACTTCTGAGAAAGAAGCTCTGCTCATGGAATCGACGTTTGGATTTAGGCACAGATAAAGAGTGGGGAAAATTATTGACAGTAGTTTTCTTGTAAAAGATTGGCGAGGGGGGATAAGAGATTGGAGCTCAGACGAGCACTTGCCATGGAAATAACGATAAAACAAAGACAGGCTCGCAACATCTCTTCTGTGGGAGAGAGGCTGCAGGGAAGAGAAAAGGGCATCCCCCACTAAGCTACGAAATCTATTTTGAACTCTGTCAAGGCAGGATAGGCTGTTTTTAGCAGCTCCTGCCCAGATGTGACAGTAGTGCTCCATCCTTGGACATACTTGGCTTTTATACAGATAGAGAATTGCATCAGTAGTGAGATATCTTCTGGAGCGGTAGAAGGATCCCACCATTTTCCCAGCGTCCTTGGCAACAGACCTGATGTACGTGTTCCATTTCAGATCAGGAGTAAACCCAGAAGCTTGTTAAAACATGAAGCCTCCCCAAGACGAGAGCCATCCATTTCAATTGATGCCAGATTGGGATCAGAGTGTTGATGATGTAAAGATAGAAGCTTGGTTTTGGATGCATTAAAAGTGACCAGGCACCTCTTCCCCCCTTGTACCATGCGCTCAAGATAAGAGGAGAGAGAATTAGAGAGAACTTTGTCATTTACGGCCTTTGATGTGTTGCCATAGATGGTCGTGTCATCAGCATAGATGTCAACAAATGATTTAAGTATGTGTTTAGGGAGATCATTGATGTAGATTAGGAAGAGAGTTGGGCCCAGGATGGACACCTGAGGGACTCCAGTATTAATACTGTGGGCCTCTGATTTCTGCCCATCAACCATATACTCTTATGAACCTATCGGAGAGAAACGAGTTAATGATTGAGAAAACATTTCCAGTGATACCATAGCTGGAAATCTTGTGAAGTAGGCTCTTATGCCATACCTTATCGAAGGCCTTCGATATGTCAAGATCAATTGCCCTGGAAAGGAAGCCTTTGTCAAGAGATTTACTAGTCTTATCGGATATAACTGTAAGCACATCTGCTGTAGATCTTGCAGAGCGGAAACCTATTGCATGTCACTATGAAGGTTGTTTCTGCTGAGGTGGTTGACGACTACTTTATTTAATATGGATTCCAACAACTTATGACACAGAGGAGACTTATTGGTCTGTACTGAGAGGGAGATGGCTTTTCACCTGAATTCTTAAATACAGGGCATATTGATGAGGTTTTCTCCTTAAGGCAACGCTTAAACAGTTTTGTAAGTATGTGGGCAAGTTCTGGTTGGAGCTTTTTCAGCACTCTAACTGGAATGCCGTCAGGTCCAGTTGCTTTACTGGAATCAAGGTTCTTGATTAGCTTGGCGACCTCACTCACAGATATTTGTATGTTGCATAGCGTGTTGTCCGTTATAGGATTGAGAGAAAAAGGTCTAGAAGGCTTGCATACTGACCGGTAGTATCGGGCACAAGGGTGGGTTCGTGAACAATCTGAGTGAGGTCATAGGCAGTGGCAAAATCATGACAGAACCTTCCCTCATCATCGGTCTGAGTGGGTCAGCCATTCCACATTATGGGCAATGAAGTCACCGCAAATGTGAATGTTAGTCGAAGGATGAGCAGACAGGATGTGGTCAATTTTCTCAGATATGCTTTTAAAGATAGTAACCCCACTGTTGTGGGGGCAATAGAGGGCAAATATAAATGCAGTGGTGTAACCTAGTGCACCTTGGAAGCACATATAAGGTAAATTAGGGTGTTCTCTGGAGATATCCCTACCATATGGAAAGCCATCTTTAATGTAGGCACATATTTCATGCCCATGGCGATCTTGGGGGTCAGATTTAGATGTTAAGTTAGAGTATTCTTTAATTATGAATTTGTCTAGGGGAATGGTTAGGGTTTTTAACAGTATTTTGTGTAGTTTTCTTTTTTATAATAAAAAAACTAATAATTAAAATAATAAAAAACTGTAAAATGTGAGGATGTTGTAATTTTTCTAAAACAAAAAATTCAGATAATTGTAAAAAAAAAATTTCAACTACTTTAATAAAATAATTACCTTGTTTAGAACAATGAGTTACGCTTCTGAATTGCCACAATGAAAAAAAAAAAAAAAAGTGTTTTTATCTAACACTGTTTTCTATAGACTTTGAGTCTTCTATTCAGCGGGGGTTAACAATCCTGCCACTTTTCAAAAATCGCTAAAAAACATGGCGGACAACCTACGCATGACACTGAAAGTAATTAACGCTCCCTCTGACACGTGACTGGAATTTATTTGTCTACATTTTTTCACCACACTTTTATTCTTAATCAAAAACATATTTGGTACTCGTGCAGTCTTGCCAACGTGAGAAATACAAACTTTAAAAAAATATATATATATATTTTTCATTAAATTGTTAGGTGAAAGAATGGTTTGTACACTCATGGCAAAGCTACACAAGTACCAAAACATGTTATGTTTTTGTTCTAATTTATTTGTCATATTTAAGAAAGGACCAACGTTTCTTTTTATTAACGTAAGTAGATAAATAAAATAAATGTTTTGGTTTTTCTTTCCGTACCACGTAACAATTCGTTGTTCATTCATGTATGTAAAGTCAAAACAAATACACATATGCCCCCTAACTTCCGGTCACGTGTCAGAGGGAGCGTTAATTACTTTCAGAGTCATGTGTCGGTCATCCATGTTTTTTAGCGATTTTTGAAAAGTGGCAGGATTGTTAACCTCCGTCGCCTATTCTTCTGCATTACCCTTAATATCTTTTTCTTCTTTTTTTTTTTTTGTCTTGGTCAAGATGTCGCATGAAGTTCCAACTGCTGGTGCCGTCGTCTTAAAAGAGGTCCTACCAAAAAAAGAGAGGATCTATGACCGTTGCCCGCCGGCCGCAGTCCTCTGCAAACCTAAACTCTTGCCACTAAAGTCGTTCACTTTAGACAAATTGGAACAGCTCCAACGAGAAGCGCAAGAAATCGCCAAGAAGGAAGAACAGCAAACACACAAGAGAGAAGGAAACCCAAATTAAATAAAAAAAAAAAAAAAAAAAAAAAACGGTTAGTTGATCTGTTGGATTTTAATATATTTATAGGCAAAATTGCAATATAGTTAACAATTGAGAAATCATAAACAAATAAAACAGTTTGTATCAAATGCAGTAGACTTTAATTATCTACTGACCTGTATACTTTTAATGTCCAGAAACTTTATTTTAATTTCAGAATTTGTTTGCGATATTCATGTAGCTTATCGTCATCCTAAAACCAGAATGGATGATCGCGTGAGGCCTTATTTTGGTGAAAGGGCATAATGGCTGAGATACGCCACTTCATGTGTGACAAATGTTATTTATCTCTCACAGTGGGATTATGTGACACAAGGGTCTGGAAGTAGGATCGGAGAGCCAATGGCCTAGAGGAAAAGCATTCTGACCTGAAAAAATGCCTGGGCAGTCCCATCAACATTCCTTGATATAGGCATTTCAGGCAATTAGTAATAAACTAACCTCTTAAAAGTAGAAGCAAAGCCTGGAAAGGCGACCCTCCTAGAGCTGCGCATGACTAGCAAGATACCTGAGCTTCCCCCACCCCAAGAAAATGTTCTGCACTCACTGGTGTAGCTTGAAAATCTGGCCCCTGTGAATTTTGTATTTTAAGCTTCTAAAAATGTAAGTCAACACATGGTGAAATCTAAAAAGTGATTTCTTTTTTGAATTGAAATATATTTACAGAAATAATTGATAATGAAATATATTTACAGAAATAATTGATAATGAAAATATATTTACAGAAATAATTGATCATGAAAATATATTTACAGAAATAATTGATAATGAAAATATATTTTTTATAAACGTGAGAATGTTTGTGTGTGAGGATAATTCTCAACCTATATACTCAACAAATTTTTTGAATTGAAATATATTTACAGAAATAATTGATAATGAAAATATATTTTTTATAAACGTGAGAATGTTTGTGTGTGAGGATAATTCTCAACCTATATACTCAACAAATTTTTTGAATTGAAATATATTTACAGAAATAATTGATAATGAAAATATATTTTTTATAAACGTGAGAATGTTTGTGTTTGAGGATAATTCTCAACCTATATACTCAACAAATATTTTGAATTGAAATATATTTACAGAAATAATTGATAATGAAAATATATTTTTTATAAACGTGAGAATGTTTGTGTGTGAGGATAATTCTCAACCTATATACTCAACAAATTTTTTGAATTGAAATATATTTACAGAAATAATTGATAATGAAAATATATTTTTTATAAACGTGAGAATGTTTGTGTGTGAGGATAATTCTCAACCTATATACTCAACAAATTTTGGATCTACAGACTTGAAATTTGGTATTCAGACATGTGGAAAACTTTTTAATTGGTTTTCATCCAGAAACAAGGGTTGCTAAGGGGTCAAAATTGAAAAATTGGTACATAGGAGTCATCGGATTTTTATTTGTTTGTGAACTGTTTCATGATTGCGCATGCACGGTCGTTCACATGACAGCTTCCCTATTACAGAATAAGTTAGAATACACTTTTTACAGATTGTGGCAAGCTGTCCTAATGGTTATCATACTTTGCGGGGATATCTTAAAGAAAGATTCTATGTTAACAAACCCCAAACCTTGCAAGAATTGAAAGAAAACATCAGGAATTAAATAAGTGAGGTAAATCGCAATCCAGAGATTCCGTAATTTGTCACAAATATGCGAAGCTGAAAATGGGCAACATTTAAGACATTATTTTTCATAAATAATAAACAAATATCGCATTTAAATTTTCCACAGATAAGTAGCTTTCTGGATATTAAGCAATGTCATTTCTTATGTTATGGCTGGTGATCATCTTGGTATGCGCATTTGTGCATAGTTTCCCGAGGTTGCGTTTGCACGCTTGTGCATACCAAGATGGCCACCAGTGATAACATAAATGGCATTGCTTAATATCCAGAAAACTACTTATTTGCAGAAAATTTAAATGCAATATTCGTTTTCAGCATATCCTAAAACCTATAGAAGTAATCATTTTAAATGTTAAGGTGGAAACAAGGTAAAAAATTACCGTTTTATTTCTTTGTTTACATAATTGAATTTTTAGTAAAACAACAGAATAGAAATGACAAAAATTATCATCAACTGATGAATAAATAGTTGTTGCTTATCAGGATTCCTGGTATACTGGTACTGTGAAAGTTACATCGAGGAGTCATCTAGAATACGATTTATGATTGCATCTCAGAAAATGGGGGTATATTTTGGGCCAGATAGAGAGGATTTACAAAATTGAAAATTGGCACTGGCTCCAAAATGCATAAGTTCTGGTCGACTATGGGAATTTCCATCTTTTACAGAAATCTAAAATCTATATGAAAAATTTTCTTTGATTTATTTCTGAGATTAATTCATATCTACTCAATTTTTTTTTTTTTTGAGGGGGGGGTAGTAAATACTGGCCATGAATGCTCTTTAGGCATTCAATAGCTACACTCAAGATTAAGCTCTCCTTTGGTAAAGAGGCAGGAAAATGCCTACTCAATAAAGCTATATTTAAATACGACTATAATACTTAGTTTTGTTCATGAATAGACACTCACTGTATGATACCATGCGCCAGTTTAAAAAAATTGAAATTTGTACATCTGTATTTATAATTCATGGCTTATGGTAAAGAGATACATCAAATTTGACAGCATAATCAGAAAGAGCACACAATTTTACATAACAGTGCCAAGTTTCATGAGAATAGCTTGAAAAATAAATAAATGATAGCAAAATTACCAAATTTCTTGAAATGTTGAGGTCCGTAATTTAGCCCATTTTTTCTAAAGAAAAATGTTCACAGAAGCTTAAATTTTGGCACTTAAAATTCTCATAACTTTTGAACTATTGATGGTATTTGCATAATTCAAATGGTTTTAAGCATCTTTTACATATGTCTTTTCATGCAAGTTGATAAAATAACAATTATCTAAAGAGAAAAAAATCAACTTGTAGAGAGAGAGCCATCTACGGTCGCAGGAAATGCTGGGTTGTTCATGTAAAAATTATAAATTGTAATAATGTATGTGTTACTTTGATTTTTGTTTTCTTTTTTCCCAAATCAGACATTGCGACTGGTCGTTCATCAATAGCAGCAGCAGTATGACTTACGTCTCGTCGGGTTCGGATCTGTTCATGTTTGAGCCGGCCAGTAAGCGTCCATCAAAAGAACAAGTCACTTCACACAAAGTTTCACTTCTCGCGCTCCTTTATGAGTTCCTCAATGCGTATGAGAAAAAAACGCAGATTCGAGAGCAGTATCGGCTAAATCTGGATTTGAATGCCGAGATGGATTTCACCAATTCGGAGGTGAAAGTCATCTTGACACTCATTTTAGAACTCTATCAGGTTGGTAAAATGTCTTTCAATCACTCTGAAGACACACACTTTCCATTAAAAAAAAAATAGTTTGTGTCTGCAATATTAAAAGAATAATAACTTTCATTGTGTTAAAATTTGGAGAAAATGTTAAAACGAAAAAAATCGGGAAATAATTTTATTTATTGTAATTTCAAGTTTTTATATGTTCACCATCGTCTTTTGCATTAATTATATTAATTCGGGTTCTCTTCTTTTTCGTAGAATACAATTCGTTTTTTGTCTAGAATTCCCCCATATTAAAAAAATAAAAAGCATCTGTATGATGTATGAACTCATAACCAAAAAATGTTATATATTTTTTAAATTACGTAAATTAATCAAGTAATATTATTTTTAACTAAGGAAATCAAATTTTGTGACAAGGTAGCCTCCATATTGTTTTAGAATGTGTTAAAATTCAAGGGTGATAACTCAACACGACTACCAATTTTCATTTGTTATTGTTATACAATGTTATTAGCATCATAATGTAACAGATATAGCTAAACTGTGGGATTTTAAAAGTTGTACCTAAACAGCATTTAAGCTGACATATTAAACTTTGATTCTGACTAGCTAATTTGCAATTTGTTCTTGTTGTACTATGTTATTAGCTATGTGTATCATAAAGATTTTTCTGTATTTTTGTTTTCTTTTTAATATAGGGTGAATTCTAGACAGGCACCTACCATGTTTGTTAAACTACAAAAATCATATTTCATCTTAAATCAGTAGATCTACCCATGGATGGAAGCTCTCCACTTTTTGATCAAAATATGCTTTTTTTTTTATTTTTAAGAAAAAGCTTCTTTTTTTTTTTTTTTCGTCAAATCGCTAGAACCTTACCTCCTTATTGTTTGATTGCTATATGGCAAGATTTTATTTCTTTCTTCCTCTTTCTCACTTTATTTATTTATTTTTTTTCCTGTTTTCTCTTTCTCTTTTTCTCTCCTTTTCTTGCCTTTTTTTCCTCTTATAACAGTTCTCTCTGAAAACTTGATGTTTATTTTATTGTGAATGTTAAATTTTAAAAAGATTCATGCAGGGGATAAGGAAGTTATATGACATTTTTTTCATCAAATAATTTAGTTAAAACTGATTGAAATTAGGAAATGATGAAAATAACTGAAACAAGCCAAGCTTGCAGATAGATGAGAGGATAATAGAGAAAATGAAATCTAGTTGAAAACTCCTAAAAAGAAATTGACGTGTCAACTCAAATAATTTAATGATTAACATAGTTTTACTCTTGCAGGTTTTTTTACCAAGATTTATATTTCTCTAATGAAACATTTGGTTTCTTATATAGAATTCAACCTAAAAAAAAAACAGAAACCTCATGATGTATGTATTTGTCACAGAACAAAAATATCATATTCCTAAAATCATATAAATTGATCATGTAGTCATCGCCCTTTGTTTTAATTATTTTGAATACAAACCAAATCTAGATAGTCAACTTGAGTTGTAACCCTTGAATTTTAACACATTCTTGGATTTTTTTTAAATTTTGCACAAACATTAGTCATGGTGAAAGTAAATTTTTCACTCAGAGGGGACCCTGCATACTCAGCTTGTTTTTGGTGGAAGTTATTTTGTTTCGCAACATATCAATCCTTTTCAGGTTATGTCAAATCCAGTAATTTTGGAAAAGTTTTTCTGCTTAAATTTCTTTGTTTCTTCAAATATTAATTCATAATGTTTGGCTTGATCGTTCGTAGAGGATTCTGTTGTTGGCTTTGCATAACATGATACAGTTTTGCAAAAAGAAAAGAAAAAAAGCAATAACATCAGTTTTTGGTGCATTCTAAGTTAAGAAGCCAGCATCTTCAAACCGGAAAGTAGAGGAGGGAGAAAAAGAGAGGTGGAGGGCATAATTCTTGTTTTTGTTTTTAGTTTTGCAAAATATTAAGTTTTGCAAAGAAAAAAAAAATAACTTTAATGTACGATGCATATCTTCAGACAGCCTGATCTGGTAGCACCAGTGATTGTGATTGGATACTCACATTATTCATTAAATCGGAATGAAACCAAAAAGAAAAAAAAAAGCTATCATATTATTGTGCTCTGTGCGTTTTCTTGGCTTATACATAACTTTGATAACTACATGTTGAAATATGCGAGGGATCAGTTTTGTACATAGATTTAATATAAAATGGGTCCTCCATTTCCGGATCATTCTAACTTTTTAGCACAATTAACGAAGAACAAAATTTTTTTTTACTACGAGGAGAGAGATCATGCTGAAAGGTTAGTATAAAAAATTACCACAAATCCAAATGGTAAATTGCCTACCCTCCCCCCAATCAAACCACTCCTAAATAAATATATAATAAGCAGTCTAGAATCTAATACATTGCAATATATATATATATATTAATGAAAGGATTTTTTTTTTAAATCCAATTATACAAATTTAAAATAGGAAGAAATAAAATACTCGGCGATTCATCTGTTCCGTGGGTTTTATTCAAGCGATTGTAGATTTTGATAAAATGCAAACTAATTTATGAATGAAATAACTACAAAAATGTAAATATGGATTGCTTTGTCACCGGATTGGTACTCATAAATCTCCAATGTCTTTATTTATAAAATTGGAAAAATTATCTCGTACAATCTCTTTTCTGTTCAACAAAAAACGCTTCTCATTTTCACCTCCAATGTTTGATCAGATAATATGCATCATTTACATCCAGACTATGAGACTAAGAGTCAGAACCGCAAAATATTTTCTTTTTAGATATTTTTATTATTTCATTTGCATTCTGGCAAAAGTTTATAATTTCAGAATGAACGATTGACGGCATGGACAATCTATTAACATTCAACACATTTAATCCAGAATTGTATTTCCACATTTTTCAATGGCTAAACAATCATTTTTTTTTTTTTTTTTTTTTTTTTTTTGTAAAAAAGGAAAATTGAGACAATTAATCAGAATAAATTTGAAGACGGGCATGAGGAGACGTAGATATAGATGATAATTTTCCGTGTTTGTCAATATGGTAGATGCTTCCGTTTCCCCCCCCCCCACACACACACACACACAAAACATGAAGAGCTTATCTGTATATTAAGCTGAAACATAATTTCTACTTATTTTTATAAAAACGTTTCCATTCGTATTAGAAAAATAAAAATTCAATCAAATAGAACTGAACAACTCCCAGCCCAGGACAAGCATTTCCCCACTACAATTAAGTCCATAGCAGAATGAAATTCCTGACCAGTAAATTCCCCAAGGTAAACAGCCAACTACATAACAATTTAAATGTTTTGGATTTGTTATTTTCATCAATTTTTAAAGTATTCTTTTAAATATGTCATTAAAAACTATTCTTTTTTTTTATTATTCCCTTGATTAAAATTTAAATGTGAAATATATATATTCTTATTTACTTTATATATTGCCAGGGCCCTGAAATTGCCTTGTGTGATTTTATTCCGCTTGTGAAGAAAGTCGTTAATACAAAACTGGGTGTTAGATTCCACCGGAGGTTTGTGAATTTTCTTCTTTTGCTAGCTGATTTACCCATCATTACCTACAATTTTTTTTCTTTTCATGTTTTGACTTTTTTTTTTTTTTTACAACTAATAAGGCAGAGGTTATGTTTTTAGTACAGTTTGTTTGTCACTATACTTGTTTGTGTACAGTCAAGTGTCCGCATCACTTGACCAATAGTCACCAAAGTTGATCAAAATATCGCTCGTGCTCTAACTCTAACTTGGAACTGATTTCAGTTTGAGATGTTTAAGTCAAAGGTCAAGGTCACAGAAAAATGTAAAATTCACATTCTTAGCAAGAACTTTGGTTCTGTTCATTATAAAACTTGCTACTTGGCCCATATTGTAGCCAATGAAGTTCCGCATATTAGATGACTTAAGATTTGACCTTGAAAAGTTCAATCACAGTTGAAATTTTGACAGGATTTCAACTTCCGATTTTTCTAAATTTGCTGAATAAGTTTGGACGAAGGAGGGATAGGACCTAGTAATTCACTTCTGTTTGTTTGTTCACACTTTTCTCAATAATCGTACCTTGAATTTTTTAAAAATTTTGCACAAACATTAGTCATGATGAAAGTAAATTTTTGCCAGAACGGATTTTCCGGGATAACTCTGGTTGTCCCTTAGGGGGTATTATAGGGGTAAAATTGCACCAAAATCGTTTGTTTGCACTTTTCTCAATAACCACACCTTGGATTTTTTGGAAGTTTTGCACAAACATTAGTCATGGTTAAAGTAAATTTTTAATTTGTGGAGGGGGACTCCACATGCTCGGCATGTTACTTTTAATAACAGTAACCTGCAACGTTTCAGTCTGATCAGATTAATAGTTTTTGGAATATCAACATTTCGATGGCATAATTTTGGGAATATTTGAAACAATATGGAAAAACGAATCACAATGCGTGAAGATGGTGGCAACTTCCTCAACAGTTTGGGATTGTTAATGATGCTCCACA
This sequence comes from Euprymna scolopes, assembly GCF_053919585.1. Taxonomy (NCBI): domain Eukaryota; kingdom Metazoa; phylum Mollusca; class Cephalopoda; order Sepiida; family Sepiolidae; genus Euprymna; species Euprymna scolopes. The sequence continues at coordinate 36,302,861 of NC_136511.1, forward strand.
GTGGGGACCAACATGAATTGACTTGGTTTGATGAGCACCTCTTAACTGCCACTATTTATATGAAAATGTCTAGCCTTCTCTTGGTCTGCCAAGCCACAGGGACATCTGGTAGAACTTCCTGATATGTGGGTCCTGGATATGACCTTAAACTATATCCAGTGGTGAGGCCCCAGCTTGCGGGCTTTGGGGAGTGTGGAGCCACCCTTTAATTGCCATTGCTCCCAGGTCCACTCTGACCCCGAGTGGTAGTACCTGTTAGGGTCCCAACTATGGGTTAAATAGAAACCGACTTGAAAACAACAAATATATTCTATTAAAAAAAAAATTTTCTTCTAAATCTTTGGATTCGGCATTAAATACCCCAAAAAGGGTTGATATGCCGTAAAACAACCAACCAACCAATCCTGATATATGTACATTGGTTTCAAGAAGGGTCATTATTATTTTTCTCATAATTTTTTTTTATTTAACTATTATTTAATGTTCGTTGTTACATCCCTGAAATGCTTTTGACGTTGGGCATTTTCCAACTTTGATTAATAGTTCTTGCCCTTTTGTTTGCTGTGTACTTTTTAGTGTATCGAAAGTTTGATTTCCTTTTTACTTTTTTTTTTAATAAATTTATTTCTAAAAAAAAAATTCCAGATAGTTAATACAAGAATTGTTTTACTTCTACATAGCATATATACTGTCATCAGCCCAAGAATTTGCCATCTTATAATGCCTAAATCTGAACACACTATTGAAAGCAAGAAGCTCAGTTCCAACACTCTACCCAAAGTCATCCATCCATTTTCTGGGGTTTCTATTACACCTGTAATTATTCCTTGGAATCAAATGGTCATGTTACCTGTGTATTTGATGGCTTTTGATGGTTGACATGACTTGGTTCAGTTAATATTGAAGTGAAAGACTTGCACGTTTCTGAATCGTTTCTGTAAAAAGATTTTATTGACCATGAAACGATGATGAAAGTCACTTGAATGGTCATTGTAGTTCAGACTCCACAATTCTTAGAAAATGGATTTTGCAGTATTTCCAGTACTTGTACAGTTTAATCAAGACATTAAAAAATGAAAATATCGAAAAAAAAAAAAAAAAAAAAAGGTTGTACGTATTCGTTATTGGATGAAGTTCTCCAAAAAAAAAATTTCACTCGAGTATATATATATATATATATTTTTTTTTTTTTTTTTTTTACAGCGAAAAAACAGTTTGTCATGATACTAAACAGGGTTGAATTTTTAGGAAGAGAAGCTAGTATTAAGGGGGGGGGGGCTTTAAATTGAGTTATCTCCCTGCGGTGTGTTCAAAAAGTTCCGAGATGTCTACCTGCACTGTCATAAAAACATGTTTTTCTGCTGTAAAAAAAAACTACTCGATCAAATTAAGTGAAATTCTTTTTTCAAAGATCTTCAATTCAAAACGGATATGTACAATATAACTTTTTTTTGATATTTTTGTTTTTAAATGACTTGATTAAACTGTACAAGTGCCGTATTTCCTTCTGCAGGATGACTTGAAGAAGATTGAAAATTATTTTGATTCTAATTAGAGTATACGTTTTTATCCTGATGGATTTGAATGAAAATTGCTAGAAATTTGCACATACTTAAATGTTCTTTGTTATTAAGTATGTGTTGCATAGGATTTTAAGCTAATTAGATGTACAGGGAGGCATTTGTTTTGATTCTTGTACAGAATTCCCCCCATATTACAAAACAAAAAATCTAATGTATGTATGCGTGACAAAACAAAAAATATCATATTCCAAAAATCACATAATTGATGAAATAGTTTTATCTTCTATATATATATATATATGAAAGGCAAATGTGGCACGCGCATTTTTGTATGTCCAAAAAAGGTTTGTTTTTTTGCCAACGGTCCTGGGGTCGTTACTATCACTTAGAAGTGTTTATATACTCCCTAGATAATAATATCTAGGATTTGGGAACGCGCATTGCATCTAGATTTATTTACGTCGATTTTTACAAAATTCTTGCTATTTCGTCTTGTGTTCATTCAGCTTTTTTGTATAAAACCAAAACTAATTCAAAGCTAAGAACTGTTCCCAGCAATCGCACCGGGGGAACATCCAGTAGCAATCAGCTTTGATCAATGTGGGGGCAAACTCCTTATATCAGACAATTGCTATTCAATCTGGGTAATCCCCTTTTTGTAGGGAGCTGGTTTCCCTCCCCCCAACATCTTGGGGGGAAACAACCAGCCAAAGTTGGGTAAACAAACCCAAAAGCTGCCCTGCAGTAAAAAAGTTAAAAAAAAGCTACTTCTATTTGACCTGATTAATGAGGTCAAATAGAAGTAGCAGAGTTAACTTTTATTGCGGGCACGTGTCAATTCTGTTTTTAATACTTAAATAAATTCAAGCATGTTTCAGTTGCTCTTTATTGCTGGCCGAGCAGGTAACGTGTCAGGTTTTTTGCACACTTTATTTTCTACCTTCGCCTCAAGGCTTCGGGTTCGATCCTAACTACTTACCAAAACGCCCAACATGCACACCTCTAAACACCCGGGGAACGCCGGGTACCTCCGCTAGTTATAAATAAAATCATTTTTAAGCACTTACTGATAATTCCTAGATATTACAACATAAATCTAATAATTATTATTGTTATTAAATTATCTTTGTTTCTTTAGATTGTTTTCAAAATGGCGAGCAGATAGCCACTCTTCTGTTACTCTTAAAATTTATTTTATTTTAAAATAAAACTACTTGATCAATGTACATGATTTTTGGAATCTGATATTTTTGTTTTGTCATGGGTGTGCACATTTTTGTTTTATAATATAGGAAGAATTCTGGACAAGAATTAAAGTTTTTGTTTGTTTGAAACTTTGTGCAGATTTTTTTATTAAAAAAAAACAATGGCAAATTTTCAGCGTTATTTTCTTAAATTTGTTAAATTAATGCAATAACAAATTTCACATGAGTCTTGTATCCATCAAGAGAACTGTGATTCGACAGTTTATTTAAAAAGAAGGATTGAAAATACAACTTGCACATATGATACATACATCACTTCTCAACGACCTGACCAACAACACTGCAAAGGGCTTTTTTTGCTCGATCCTATACTGAATGTGAACCCTCACTTTATAGTTAAAAGTTTTTTTGTTTTTTTTTAATTTCCAAGAATTTCTAGGATATTCATGTTTGATTGCACAATATGATAGAATTTCATTTTTATGTTTTTGTTTGTTGAATAGCAGGGGACATTTTTAAGTAATGACGTGGAGTTCATATTGGGGCACATATATAACAATGATAAGGAAGACATACAGTTCTTATATTTCTTGGGGACTCCGTATTAACAGTTCTTAACACAGATTGAATAATAATGACATTTATATATATATTACAACATGACGATTGTGACAATTCTTGGAGTTCATATTAATACCGGACTGGGGAATATATGCAACAACAGTTCTTAACACAGAGGAGGGGAGATACATAATCTTCGAAGGGTTACACAATGTTCATTATAAGATGATAAACACAATTACCTTTTGTTCGTGATGAATGATGACACAAGACAACAGTTACAACATAATGATGACTTCTTTATTCATCTGATCGACCGGTTGATGACGTCAGGAATTCAAATTTGGATCTACATGGTCTAAATGTTGTCCCTTCACTTCCAAGGAATCAACTGACCAACTCTCTTGCTGACTGACTAAAATCCGAACCCAAAATATGGAGAAATGTCCTTTGTCTATGACGTCAGAAGTGTGTTTTCAAACGTGATTAATTTCACGTGGCTTTACATATGTTTGTCCAAACACACTTTGACAAACAAAAGAATCCTTAATTCTAATCTAACCTATTTTAAACATATATATATATATATATATATATAATTTAACTTGCATTGTTCATTCTTTTACTGGCATATTTAAGATTCAGATTTCTAAAAGAATTAACAGTAGACTTAATTTCTAACATTCCATTTCTTAACTTTGCCTACAGGGTTCGATTCTAGGCTTATCCTAATCTCATTTTTACTTATCTAATATTCTTCTTATTTACACGGAGAGGGGACAGCCCTTTTCCATGTAACATGTTGACATGAGTGCAAAAATTTAAATTTTTTTTTTTTTTTTCAAGATTGTCATTGATTGCCAAAGGAGGTATTCGGGCACTGAATGAATTTTTCAACAAATTTCAAGATGATTTCTTACACTTCTCAGAGACTTTAATGCATAAATCATCATTGTTCGGTAAGTTGTTGAAAAAATAATTTTCATAAAAATCAATGAATGGACGGGCATTTATTTTTGACAGCCTCATAATTCTCGTTTCGTTTTATTCTCTTACAACTTTTTATATACTGCCTAGATTATAATGTCCGATTTACAAAACGAGTTCGTCTGAATCTTTTATTATGTTACAAAATTTGCTGTGATTTCATTTTCTCTACTATGGCGTGATGTTTGACCTAGAAAACCACACGTGCACGTTCATTTAACCATCTGTTTTTTTAACCGTTTAATTTCACCCTTCCCCACTTCTCTGCCTGCGTAGCATCATGGTAAGTTGTCAGGCTATTCGTCTCAAGGCTTCAGGTTCGAGCCTACCTCCTTACCAATGTTTTTTTTTCTTTTACACCCAGGCAACACCGAGCACCCCTGCTAGTATTTTATATAAGACAATCTCAGCCAAATAAAATTGCTCAATATACTAGATGGAGCAAATTAAAATTTATAGCTTTTTATATTTAAATTTCATTCAGAAAAATATAATTTTTCAAAACAAAAATTTATTATTTGAACAAAGAATACAATATTCAAATTAATTTCCTTAATCTATGGATTTTCGATGTAGGTTCATCTCGTTGGAGGAAAGTCATCAGCAAAATATCAAATCTGGTTTGAAATAATTTTGTTATTCAGCAGCTACATTAATCTTTTTAATCTCCACGTTAATAGTAAATAGCTACATTAATCTTTTTAAGGGACATAAAGAAAATAAGGGTTGAAACAAAAAAGTTTGAGATTTTCGTATCCAAATAGAATAATAATCCTTGAATAGAATGAGAGAATGTTATTAGGATCCAGATTGGTTGAAGATTTCACCATTGAAGATAAATTTTGATTCTGTTCGATGGAGCATCCAGAGTAACGGGCAATAATCCTTTGGGAATGGAGAATTTTAGATTTCTGCCTCATCTTTTGGTGGTGCAAGATTTGTAGAAAGATTTTCTTTTTTATAAAAAAAAACGCAACATTCCAATTAGCTTAGATAAAATTAAGATAATTGAAATTTAAAATAGGTTAAATCTGTTATTTTAAGCATGGATTTAAAATAAAAATAAAATATACACTTTCAGCCTTCATCGAAAATCTATGGATTAAGGAAATTGTTCAAATAATAAATTATGTTTTGTTTTGTCACGAGACAAAGATGAAATATTCCAAAAATCATGTAATAAGATAAATAGCTTTCAAGAAAATCAAATTTAATTTATTTTGATGGAAGTGAAAAAAGTGTCCATATTATAATCAATAAATTAGTGGTAGGCAACCCTAATGCATGTGGAAACTGTCAAAATAATCACTGATTACCTCCCCTTATGTTCTTTTAAAAAATATAACCTCATCGTTTACTTATTGGTAAGAAACGGCAGATTTTTTTTTTTTTTTTAAATAAAAAGAAAATCTACTTAATCAATTTTTGTGATTTTAAGAATATACAATCTTCATTCCGTGACAATTTGGTGCAACATAAAAATCTGTCTCCATTTTTGTTTATTGCTATAAGTGCCAATCTGAATAAGCACCCAAGGTGTCCCAAAAGAAGCTGACAAATTTGAAACTTGAATTCAACCTAAAGTATCAGTCTACGATAAATATCCTCTCCTCGGTGGTGTAACGACTCCTGATGACTTTAGTAGGGTTACTCTAGATGTTCTGAAAAAATAAAAGAAAATATGAAAAATTAAGGTGGTTATGAATTTTTTTCTATCCATCAACTTTTTTTTTTGTGTGTGTGTGTGTGTGTGAGTGAGTGAGTGAGTGAGCTTGCTTCTTCTTCTTCTCCGGAGTGATTTTTTCATATAAAAAAAGTCACCAAAAGCGTAATTACATAATAAGCAAAAAAGTTAAAGTTCTTTGGTTTCAGAACTTTTGGGATAAGGATTGGTATTTTGGATTGCTTAGATTACTAGTCTCATCTTGGATATTCTTCTCACAATGTTTTGGTCGATGTGCATCTACCGAATTTGGGAACCTGTATAGAATTTCAAACATTATTTAATCCATTCATATAACTTTCATTTCCTCAGATTTATTGCACTTCATTTTCACCCCCTCCCTTGAAAACCCAACATCACTAAACTGTTACAATGTTGTTTATATCATATTACTTGTAACTTTTCTCTTTTCTTTTTTAAACAATAACCAACATGCCTGAGGATGGTCAAAGGTCAATCCGACCGAAATGTTGCACAATTAACACTCAAGATGAGAACAATAGTCCAATCAGTACAAGTAATATAAACAGTCATCGTTCATCTCAAAAATTCAGAATGCTATAATTTTGTCTTTGGTTTGTTTTTGTTTTTTTTTAATTCATTTGTTTTTGGTTTTTATAATTATAAATGTTGTTTTTCCCTGTTATTTTGTAGGTTTGTTTGCACGAAGAATGATGGTCACCTTCAACATGTTATCGTTGAGCGAGGTTGTTAACCTGTTTAACCGATTTAGTGCTGAGATGATGAGCGTTTCTGCTGACAAGGATAAGAATCGAGATGATTCCATCAGTTCCATTGACTCCTCTTTTGACTTGACCACGGCCGACTTGTAAGTTTTTTTTCAACCCCAAAAAACTGAATTTTCAACATCAATCCTTTTGATTATTTTTTTTTATTGAAATCGTTTGAGATGAGTAATTTGTATATTTTTTATTTGTGGATTGTTATCCTCATCTTCGGGGCCCATGGTGCAGTGGATGGAAGCATTGAATCTCTGATTCCAGGTGAGTGTTGTCTGAAGGTAGCGGTTTCAATCCTACCCAAAGCTGGTCATAGGATAAGTTGGCCAAAATGCGGTGAGACGACAACTATTGAAGGTAGAAATTACTGGGGATGCAGTTACGAGACTCAGCATTCCTAACTCGTCGCGGTAATCCACCTGAAGAAGGTCAGAGAATGAGTCGGTCGAAGCATCATGAAACAACAACTATGAAGATGAGGATAAATATATATCAGTCCCCAATAAAATTTCTGGGCATTTCAATACAATCATACAACTATGAAAAAAATTGGTTATAATCAGCTAAAGTACTTCCTAACTTCTGGCATAGCGCCGTTGGAAGCGATGACAACGCGAATCACTGTTGGAAGCGGTGACAACGCGAATCACTGTTGGAAGCGGTGACAAGGAAAATCAGTTCCTTCCTTTTTATTCTTCAGTATTTCTATCATAAAACGATTTATTGAAATATAAAAGGACGTCATTAAAAAGTATACAATAAAAATTAACAAAATTATACAAATAAAAATAACACAATTAGCCTTTTTCGAAAGTCATCTGCAAAATTCGTGTGGCGGCAGAGAATCAAAGCCAACTATTTTGGGAATATTATGTATTGAATACGTTTTTTCTTTATGATGTTTGAAATTTTGTTATTTTTATTTCAATAATTTTATTTCTATGCATTCATAAATATACCCATATATAACAAAGTTGTATTTTGTTTATTAATAAATAGAAAAAAGGGTTTTTAATATGAATATCAGTACACACAAAACGCAAATTTATTAGAGTATAGATTGTGATTTTGTTAATTTTTATTGTATACTTTTCAATAATGTCCCTTTTCTATTTTATTTCAATAAATCGCTTCACAATAGAAATATTAAAGAACAATAAAAGTGAAAAATGATTTGCCTTGTCACCGCTTCTGGTAGCACAACATAATTTATTTTGTTTTGTTTTACACTCCAATATTCTGTTCGATCTCCTTACATTGACCCTAGAAAAATAATAATCGTTTTTTTTTTTCTGTGACAGCTGGCCGCCTCCAGGAACGTACAAATCCCAGAAACAAGCTGAGTATTACATCACACATCAGGTAAAAAATTAATTTCTTAGCTGTAAATACGTATACTTCTGAGATTTCAATCTTTATTCGTTAACCTTTTCTCCTTTTCACTATCAAACATCTTTTTCTAGAACGCAGAAAAACAGAATTTTTGGACTTAAAAATCAGTAACAAAAAAAAAAAAAAACATCTACAAAAAAAATTATTATGCATAATTTTGTGCTACCAGATCAGGCAGCCTGAAGATATCGACTTTCTGACTTAACTACACCAAAGAATGATGTTATTGTTTTTTGGGGTCTTTTTTGCAAAAACTCAATCATGTTTTGCAAAACCAAAAACATTTTTACTACAAAACAACCGAACAACACCATGAATAAATATTCAAAGTTATAAAGAACTTGAAACACTTTCGACAAAATGATTAAACTCGATAAGTGGTGATATGACGTAAAACAAAATGACCAGATCAAACACTACGAATAAATATTCAAAGTTATAAAGAACTTGAAACACTTTCGACAAAATGATTAAACTCGATAAGGGTTGATATGACGTAAAACAAAATGACCAGACCAAACACCATGAATAAATATTCAAAGTTATAAAGAACTTGAAACACTTTCGACAAAATGATTAAACTCGATAAGGGTTGATATGACGTAAAACAAAATGACCAGACCAAACACCATGAATAAATATTCAAAGTTATAAAGAACTTGAAACACTTTCGACAAAATGATTAAACTCGATAAGGGTTGATATGACGTAAAACAAAATGACCAGACCAAACACCATGAATAAATATTCAAAGTTATAAAGAACTTGAAACACTTTCGACAAAATGATTAAACTCGATAAGGGTTGATATGACGTAAAACAAAATGACCAGACCAAACACCATGAATAAATATTCAAAGTTATAAAGAACTTGAAACACTTTCGACAAAATGATTAAACTCGATAAGGGTTGATATGACGTAAAACAAAATGACCAGACCAAACACCATGAATAAATATTCAAAGTTATAAAGAACTTGAAACACTTTCGACAAAATGATTAAACTCGATAAGGGTTGATATGACGTAAAACAAAATGACCAGACCAAACACCATGAATAAATATTCAAAGTTATAAAGAACTTGAAACACTTTCGACAAAATGATTAAACTCGATAAGTGGTGATATGACGTAAAACAAAATGACCAGATCAAACACTACGAATAAATATTCAAAGTTATAAAGAACTTGAAACACTTTCGACAAAATGATTAAACTCGATAAGGGTTGATATGACGTAAAACAAAATGACCAGACCAAACACCATGAATAAATATTCAAAGTTATAAAGAACTTGAAACACTTTCGACAAAATGATTAAACTCGATAAGGGTTGATATGACGTAAAACAAAATGACCAGACCAAACACCATGAATAAATATTCAAAGTTATAAAGAACTTGAAACACTTTCGACAAAATGATTAAACTCGATAAGTGGTGATATGACGTAAAACAAAATGACCAGATCAAACACTACGAATAAATATTCAAAGTTATAAAGAACTTGAAACACTTTCGACAAAATGATTAAACTCGATAAGGGTTGATATGACGTAAAACAAAATGACCAGACCAAACACCATGAATAAATATTCAAAGTTATAAAGAACTTGAAACACTTTCGACAAAATGATTAAACTCGATAAGTGGTGATATGACGTAAAACAAAATGACCAGATCAAACACTACGAATAAATATTCAAAGTTATAAAGAACTTGAAACACTTTCGACAAAATGATTAAACTCGATAAGGGTTGATATGACGTAAAACAAAATGACCAGACCAAACACCATGAATAAATATTCAAAGTTATAAAGAACTTGAAACACTTTCGACAAAATGATTAAACTCGATAAGGGTTGATATGACGTAAAACAAAATGACCAGACCAAACACCATGAATAAATATTCAAAGTTATAAAGAACTTGAAACACTTTCGACAAAATGATTAAACTCGATAAGGGTTGATATGACGTAAAACAAAATGACCAGATCAAACACTACGAATAAATATTCAAAGTTATAAAGAACTTGAAACACTTTCGACAAAATGATTAAACTCGATAAGGGTTGATATGACGTAAAACAAAATGACCAGACCAAACACCATGAATAAATATTCAAAGTTATAAAGAACTTGAAACACTTTCGACAAAATGATTAAACTCGATAAGTGGTGATATGACGTAAAACAAAATGACCAGATCAAACACTACGAATAAATATTCAAAGTTATAAAGAACTTGAAACACTTTCGACAAAATGATTAAACTCGATAAGGGTTGATATGACGTAAAACAAAATGACCAGACCAAACACCATGAATAAATATTCAAAGTTATAAAGAACTTGAAACACTTTCGACAAAATGATTAAACTCGATAAGGGTTGATATGACGTAAAACAAAATGACCAGACCAAACACCATGAATAAATATTCAAAGTTATAAAGAACTTGAAACACTTTCGACAAAATGATTAAACTCGATAAGGGTTGATATGATGTTAAACAAAATGACCAGACCAAACACTATGGATAAATATTCAAAGTTATAAAGAACTTGAAACACTTTCGACAAAAGGATTAAACTCGATAAGGGTTGATATGACGTAAAACAAAATGACCAGACCAAACACCATGAATAAATATTCAAAGTTATAAAGAACTTGAAACACTTTCGACAAAATGATTAAACTCGATAAGGGTTGATATGATGTAAAACAAAATGACCAGACCAAACACTATGGATAAATATTCAAAGTTATAAAGAACTTGAAACACTTTCGACAAAATGATTAAACTCGATAAGGGTTGATATGACGTAAAACAAAATGACCAGACCAAACACCATGAATAAATATTCAAAGTTATAAAGAACTTGAAACACTTTCGACAAAATGATTAAACTCGATAAGGGTTGATATGACGTAAAACAAAATGACCAGACCAAACACCATGAATAAATATTCAAAGTTATAAAGAACTTGAAACACTTTCGACAAAATGATTAAACTCGATAAGGGTTGATATGATGTTAAACAAAATGACCAGACCAAACACTATGGATAAATATTCAAAGTTATAAAGAACTTGAAACACTTTCGACAAAAGGATTAAACTCGATAAGGGTTGATATGACGTAAAACAAAATGACCAGACCAAACACTATGGATAAATATTCAAAGTTATAAAGAACTTGAAACACTTTCGACAAAATGATTAAACTCGATAAGGGTTGATATGACGTTAAACAAAATGACCAGACCAAACACTACGAATAAATATTCAAAGTTATAATGAACTTGAAACACTTTCGACAAAATGATTAAACTCGATAAGGGTTGATATGACGTAAAACAAAATGACCAGACCAAATACCATGAATAAATATTCAAAGTTATAAAGAACTTGAAACACTTTCGACAAAATGATTAAACTCGATAAGGGTTGATATGACGTAAAACAAAATGACCAGACCAAACACCATGAATAAATATTCAAAGCTATAAAGAACTTGAAACACTTTCGACAAAATGATTAAACTCGATAAGGGTTGATATGACGTAAAACAAAATGACCAGACCAAACACTATGGATAAATATTCAAAGTTATAAAGAACTTGAAACACTTTCGACAAAATGATTAAACTCGATAAGGGTTGATATGACGTAAAACAAAATGACCAGACCAAATACCATGAATAAATATTCAAAGTTATAAAGAACTTGAAACACTTTCGACAAAATGATTAAACTCGATAAGGGTTGATATGACGTAAAACAAAATGACCAGACCAAATACCATGAATAAATATTCAAAGTTATAAAGAACTTGAAACACTTTCGACAAAATGATTAAACTCGATAAGGGTTGATATGACGTAAAACAAAATGACCAGACCAAATACCATGAATAAATATTCAAAGTTATAAAGAACTTGAAACACTTTCGACAAAATGATTAAACTCGATAAGGGTTGATATGACGTAAAACAAAATGACCAGACCAAACACCATGAATAAATATTCAAAGTTATAAAGAACTTGAAACACTTTCGACAAAATGATTAAACTCGATAAGGGTTGATATGACGTAAAACAAAATGACCAGACCAAATACCATGAATAAATATTCAAAGTTATAAAGAACTTGAAACACTTTCGACAAAATGATTAAACTCGATAAGGGTTGATATGACATAAAACAAAATGACCAGACCAAACACCATGGATAAATATTCAAAGTTATAAAGAACTTGAAACACTTTCGACAAAATGATTAAACTCGATAAGGGTTGATATGACGTAAAACAAAATGACCAGACCAAACACTATGGATAAATATTCAAAGTTATAAAGAACTTGAAACACTTTCGACAAAATGATTAAACTCGATAAGGGTTGATATGACGTAAAACAAAATGACCAGACCAAATACCATGAATAAATATTCAAAGTTATAAAGAACTTGAAACACTTTCGACAAAATGATTAAACTCGATAAGGGTTGATATGACATAAAACAAAATGACCAGACCAAACACCATGAATAAATATTCAAAGTTATAAAGAAATTGAAACACTATCGACAAAATGATTAAACTCGATAAGGGTTGATATGACGTTAAACAAAATGACCAGACCAAACACTATGGATAAATATTCAAAGTTATAAAGAACTTGAAACACTTTCGACAAAATGATTAAACTCGATAAGGGTTGATATGATGTAAAACAAAATGACCAGACCAAACACTATGGATAAATATTCAAAGTTATAAAGAACTTGAAACACTTTCGACAAAAGGATTAAACTCGATAAGGGTTGATATGACGTAAAACAAAATGACCAGACCAAACACCATGAATAAATATTCAAAGTTATAAAGAACTTGAAACACTTTCGACAAAATGATTAAACTCGATAAGGGTTGATATGACGTAAAACAAAATGACCAGACCAAACACCATGAATAAATATTCAAAGTTATAAAGAACTTGAAACACTTTCGACAAAATGATTAAACTCGATAAGGGTTGATATGACGTAAAACAAAATGACCAGACCAAACACCATGAATAAATATTCAAAGTTGAAACACTATCGACAAAATGATTAAACTCGATAAGGGTTGATATGACGTAAAACAAAATGACCAGACCAAACACCATGAATAAATATTCAAAGTTATAAAGAACTTGAAACACTTTCGACAAAATGATTAAACTCGATAAGGGTTGATATGACGTAAAACAAAATGACCAGACCAAATACCATGAATAAATATTCAAAGTTATAAAGAACTTGAAACACTTTCGACAAAATGATTAAACTCGATAAGGGTTGATATGACATAAAACAAAATGACCAGACCAAACACTATGGATAAATATTCAAAGTTATAAAGAACTTGAAACACTATCGACAAAATGATTAAACTCGATAAGGGTTGATATGACGTAAAACAAAATGACCAGACCAAACACCATGAATAAATATTCAAAGTTATAAAGAACTTGAAACACTTTCGACAAAATGATTAAACTCGATAAGGGTTGATATGATGTAAAACAAAATGACCAGACCAAACACTATGGATAAATATTCAAAGTTATAAAGAACTTGAAACACTTTCGACAAAAGGATTAAACTCGATAAGGGTTGATATGACGTTAAACAAAATGACCAGACCAAACACTACGAATAAATATTCAAAGTTATAAAGAACTTGAAACACTTTCGACAAAATGATTAAACTCGATAAGGGTTGATATGACGTAAAACAAAATGACCAGACCAAACACTATGGATAAATATTCAAAGTTATAAAGAACTTGAAACACTTTCGACAAAATGATTAAACTCGATAAGGGTTGATATGACGTTAAACAAAATGACCAGACCAAACACTACGAATAAATATTCAAAGTTATAAAGAACTTGAAACACTTTCGACAAAATGATTAAACTCGATAAGGGTTGATATGACGTAAAACAAAATGACCAGACCAAACACTATGGATAAATATTCAAAGTTATAAAGAACTTGAAACACTTTCGACAAAATGATTAAACTCGATAAGGGTTGATATGACGTAAAACAAAATGACCAGACCAAACACCATGAATAAATATTCAAAGTTATAAAGAACTTGAAACACTTTCGACAAAATGATTAAACTCGATAAGGGTTGATATGACGTAAAACAAAATGACCAGACCAAACACCATGAATAAATATTCAAAGTTATAAAGAACTTGAAACACTTTCGACAAAATGATTAAACTCGATAAGGGTTGATATGACGTAAAACAAAATGACCAGACCAAACACCATGAATAAATATTCAAAGTTGAAACACTTTCGACAAAATGATTAAACTCGATAAGGGTTGATATGATGTAAAACAAAATGACCAGACCAAACACTATGGATAAATATTCAAAGTTATAAAGAACTTGAAACACTTTCGACAAAAGGATTAAACTCGATAAGGGTTGATATGACGTAAAACAAAATGACCAGACCAAACACCATGAATAAATATTCAAAGTTATAAAGAACTTGAAACACTTTCGACAAAATGATTAAACTCGATAAGGGTTGATATGACGTAAAACAAAATGACCAGACCAAACACCATGAATAAATATTCAAAGTTATAAAGAACTTGAAACACTTTCGACAAAATGATTAAACTCGATAAGGGTTGATATGACGTAAAACAAAATGACCAGACCAAACACCATGAATAAATATTCAAAGTTGAAACACTTTCGACAAAATGATTAAACTCGATAAGGGTTGATATGATGTAAAACAAAATGACCAGACCAAACACTATGGATAAATATTCAAAGTTATAAAGAACTTGAAACACTTTCGACAAAAGGATTAAACTCGATAAGGGTTGATATGACGTAAAACAAAATGACCAGACCAAACACCATGAATAAATATTCAAAGTTATAAAGAACTTGAAACACTTTCGACAAAATGATTAAACTCGATAAGTGGTGATATGACGTAAAACAAAATGACCAGATCAAACACTACGAATAAATATTCAAAGTTATAAAGAACTTGAAACACTTTCGACAAAAGGATTAAACTCGATAAGGGTTGATATGATGTAAAACAAAATGACCAGACCAAACACCATGAATAAATATTCAAAGTTATAAAGAACTTGAAACACTTTCGACAAAAGGATTAAACTCGATAAGGGTTGATATGACGTAAAACAAAATGACCAGACCAAACACCATGAATAAATATTCAAAGTTATAAAGAACTTGAAACACTTTCGACAAAATGATTAAACTCGATAAGTGGTGATATGACGTAAAACAAAATGACCAGATCAAACACTACGAATAAATATTCAAAGTTATAAAGAACTTGAAACACTTTCGACAAAATGATTAAACTCGATAAGGGTTGATATGACATAAAACAAAATGACCAGACCAAACACTATGGATAAATATTCAAAGTTATAAAGAACTTGAAACACTTTCGACAAAAGGATTAAACTCGATAAGGGTTGATATGACGTAAAACAAAATGACCAGACCAAACACCATGAATAAATATTCAAAGTTATAAAGAACTTGAAACACTTTCGACAAAATGATTAAACTCGATAAGGGTTGATATGACATAAAACAAAATGACCAGACCAAACACTATGGATAAATATTCAAAGTTATAAAGAACTTGAAACACTATCGACAAAATGATTAAACTCGATAAGGGTTGATATGACATAAAACAAAATGACCAGACCAAACACTATGGATAAATATTCAAAGTTATAAAGAACTTGAAACACTATCGACAAAATGATTAAACTCGATAAGGGTTGATATGACGTAAAACAAAATGACCAGACCAAACACCATGAATAAATATTCAAAGTTATAAAGAACTTGAAACACTTTCGACAAAATGATTAAACTCGATAAGGGTTGATATGATGTAAAACAAAATGACCAGACCAAACACTATGGATAAATATTCAAAGTTATAAAGAACTTGAAACACTTTCGACAAAAGGATTAAACTCGATAAGGGTTGATATGACGTTAAACAAAATGACCAGACCAAACACTACGAATAAATATTCAAAGTTATAAAGAACTTGAAACACTTTCGACAAAATGATTAAACTCGATAAGGGTTGATATGACGTAAAACAAAATGACCAGACCAAACACTATGGATAAATATTCAAAGTTATAAAGAACTTGAAACACTTTCGACAAAATGATTAAACTCGATAAGGGTTGATATGACGTTAAACAAAATGACCAGACCAAACACTACGAATAAATATTCAAAGTTATAAAGAACTTGAAACACTTTCGACAAAATGATTAAACTCGATAAGGGTTGATATGACGTAAAACAAAATGACCAGACCAAACACTATGGATAAATATTCAAAGTTATAAAGAACTTGAAACACTTTCGACAAAATGATTAAACTCGATAAGGGTTGATATGACGTAAAACAAAATGACCAGACCAAACACCATGAATAAATATTCAAAGTTATAAAGAACTTGAAACACTTTCGACAAAATGATTAAACTCGATAAGGGTTGATATGACGTAAAACAAAATGACCAGACCAAACACCATGAATAAATATTCAAAGTTATAAAGAACTTGAAACACTTTCGACAAAATGATTAAACTCGATAAGGGTTGATATGACGTAAAACAAAATGACCAGACCAAACACCATGAATAAATATTCAAAGTTGAAACACTTTCGACAAAATGATTAAACTCGATAAGGGTTGATATGATGTAAAACAAAATGACCAGACCAAACACTATGGATAAATATTCAAAGTTATAAAGAACTTGAAACACTTTCGACAAAAGGATTAAACTCGATAAGGGTTGATATGACGTAAAACAAAATGACCAGACCAAACACCATGAATAAATATTCAAAGTTATAAAGAACTTGAAACACTTTCGACAAAATGATTAAACTCGATAAGGGTTGATATGACGTAAAACAAAATGACCAGACCAAACACCATGAATAAATATTCAAAGTTGAAACACTTTCGACAAAATGATTAAACTCGATAAGGGTTGATATGATGTAAAACAAAATGACCAGACCAAACACTATGGATAAATATTCAAAGTTATAAAGAACTTGAAACACTTTCGACAAAAGGATTAAACTCGATAAGGGTTGATATGACGTAAAACAAAATGACCAGACCAAACACCATGAATAAATATTCAAAGTTATAAAGAACTTGAAACACTTTCGACAAAATGATTAAACTCGATAAGTGGTGATATGACGTAAAACAAAATGACCAGATCAAACACTACGAATAAATATTCAAAGTTATAAAGAACTTGAAACACTTTCGACAAAATGATTAAACTCGATAAGGGTTGATATGACATAAAACAAAATGACCAGACCAAACACTATGGATAAATATTCAAAGTTATAAAGAACTTGAAACACTTTCGACAAAAGGATTAAACTCGATAAGGGTTGATATGACGTAAAACAAAATGACCAGACCAAACACCATGAATAAATATTCAAAGTTATAAAGAACTTGAAACACTTTCGACAAAATGATTAAACTCGATAAGGGTTGATATGACATAAAACAAAATGACCAGACCAAACACTATGGATAAATATTCAAAGTTATAAAGAACTTGAAACACTATCGACAAAATGATTAAACTCGATAAGGGTTGATATGACGTAAAACAAAATGACCAGACTAAACACTATGGATAAATATTCAAAGTTATAAAGAACGTTAAACACTATCGACAAAATGATTAAACTCGATAAGGGTTGATATGATGTAAAACAAAATGACCAGACCAAACACTACGAATAAATATTCAAAGTTATAAAGAACTTGAAACACTTTCGACAAAATGATTAAACTCGATAAGGGTTGATATGACGTAAAACAAAATGACCAACCAAACACCATGAATAAATATTCAAAGTTATAAAGAACGTTAAACACTATCGACAAAATGATTAAACTCGATAAGGGTTGATATGATGTAAAACAAAATGACCAGACCAAACACTACGAATAAATATTCAAAGTTATAAAGAACTTGAAACACTTTCGACAAAATGATTAAACTCGATAAGGGTTGATATGACGTAAAACAAAATGACCAGACTAAACACTATGGATAAATATTCAAAGTTATAAAGAACTTGAAACACTTTCGACAAAATGATTAAACTCGATAAGGGTTGATATGACGTAAAACAAAATGACCAGACCAAACACTATGGATAAATATTCAAAGTTATAAAGAACTTGAAACACTTTCGACAAAATGATTAAACTCGATAAGGGTTGATATGACGTAAAACAAAATGACCAGATCAAACACTACGAATAAATATTCAAAGTTATAAAGAACTTGAAACACTTTCGACAAAATGATTAAACTCGATAAGGGTTGATATGACGTAAAACAAAATGACCAGACCAAACACTATGAATAAATATTCAAAGTTATAAAGAACTTGAAACACTTTCGACAAAATGATTAAACTCGATAAGGGTTGATATGACGTAAAACAAAATGACCAGACCAAACACTATGAATAAATATTCAAAGTTATAAAGAACTTGAAACACTTTCGACAAAATGATTAAACTCGATAAGGGTTGATATGACGTAAAACAAAATGACCAGACCAAACACTATGAATAAATATTCAAAGTTATAAAGAACTTGAAACACTTTCGACAAAATGATTAAACTCGATAAGGGTTGATATGACGTAAAACAAAATGACCAGACCAAACACTATGAATAAATATTCAAAGTTATAAAGAACTTGAAACACTTTCGACAAAATGATTAAACTCGATAAGGGTTGATATGACGTAAAACAAAATGACCAGACCAAACACTATGAATAAATATTCAAAGTTATAAAGAACTTGAAACACTTTCGACAAAATGATTAAACTCGATAAGGGTTGATATGACGTAAAACAAAATGACCAGACCAAACACTATGAATAAATATTCAAAGTTATAAAGAACTTGAAACACTTTCGACAAAATGATTAAACTCGATAAGGGTTGATATGACGTAAAACAAAATGACCAGACCAAACACTATGAATAAATATTCAAAGTTATAAAGAACTTGAAACACTTTCGACAAAATGATTAAACTCGATAAGGGTTGATATGACGTAAAACAAAATGACCAGACCAAACACTATGAATAAATATTCAAAGTTATAAAGAACTTGAAACACTTTCGACAAAATGATTAAACTCGATAAGGGTTGATATGACGTAAAACAAAATGACCAGACCAAACACTATGAATAAATATTCAAAGTTATAAAGAACTTGAAACACTTTCGACAAAATGATTAAACTCGATAAGGGTTGATATGACGTAAAACAAAATGACCAGACCAAACACTATGAATAAATATTCAAAGTTATAAAGAACTTGAAACACTTTCGACAAAATGATTAAACTCGATAAGGGTTGATATGACGTAAAACAAAATGACCAGACCAAACACTATGAATAAATATTCAAAGTTATAAAGAACTTGAAACACTTTCGACAAAATGATTAAACTCGATAAGGGTTGATATGACGTAAAACAAAATGACCAGACCAAACACTATGAATAAATATTCAAAGTTATAAAGAACTTGAAACACTTTCGACAAAATGATTAAACTCGATAAGGGTTGATATGACGTAAAACAAAATGACCAGACCAAACACCATGAATAAATATTCAAAGTTATAAAGAACTTGAAACACTTTCGACAAAATGATTAAACTCGATAAGGGTTGATATGACGTTAAACAAAATGACCAGACCAAACACTATGAATAAATATTCAAAGTTATAAAGAACTTGAAACACTTTCGACAAAATGATTAAACTCGATAAGGGTTGATATGATGTAAAACAAAATGACCAGACCAAACACTACGAATAAATATTCAAAGTTATAAAGAACTTGAAACACTTTCGACAAAATGATTAAACTCGATAAGGGTTGATATGACGTAAAACAAAATGACCAGACCAAACACCATGAATAAATATTCAAAGTTATAAAGAACTTGAAACACTTTCGACAAAATGATTAAACTCGATAAGGGTTGATATGACGTTAAACAAAATGACCAGACCAAACACTATGAATAAATATTCAAAGTTATAAAGAACTTGAAACACTTTCGACAAAATGATTAAACTCGATAAGGGTTGATATGATGTAAAACAAAATGACCAGACCAAACACTACGAATAAATATTCAAAGTTATAAAGAACTTGAAACACTTTCGACAAAATGATTAAACTCGATAAGGGTTGATATGATGTAAAACAAAATGACCAGACCAAACACTACGAATAAATATTCAAAGTTATAAAGAACTTGAAACACTTTCGACAAAATGATTAAACTCGATAAGGGTTGATATGATGTAAAACAAAATGACCAGACCAAACACTACGAATAAATATTCAAAGTTATAAAGAACTTGAAACACTTTCGACAAAATGATTAAACTCGATAAGGGTTGATATGACGTAAAACAAAATGACCAGACCAAATACCATGAATAAATATTCAAAGTTATAAAGAACTTGAAACACTTTCGACAAAATGATTAAACTCGATAAGGGTTGATATGACATAAAACAAAATGACCAGACCAAACACTATGGATAAATATTCAAAGTTATAAAGAACTTGAAACACTATCGACAAAATGATTAAACTCGATAAGGGTTGATATGACGTAAAACAAAATGACCAGACCAAACACCATGAATAAATATTCAAAGTTATAAAGAACTTGAAACACTTTCGACAAAATGATTAAACTCGATAAGGGTTGATATGACGTAAAACAAAATGACCAGACTAAACACTATGGATAAATATTCAAAGTTATAAAGAACTTGAAACACTTTCGACAAAATGATTAAACTCGATAAGGGTTGATATGACGTAAAACAAAATGACCAGACCAAACACTATGAATAAATATTCAAAGTTAGAAAGAACTTGAAACACTTTCGAAAAAATGATTAAACTCGATAAGGGTTGATATGACGTTAAACAAAATGACCAGACCAAACACCATGAATAAATATTCAAAGTTATAAAGAACTTGAAACACTTTCGACAAAATGATTAAACTCGATAAGGGTTGATATGACGTAAAACAAAATGACCAGACCAAACACCATGAATAAATATTCAAAGTTATAAAGAACTTGAAACACTTTCGACAAAAGGATTAAACTCGATAAGGGTTGATATGACGTAAAACAAAATGACCAGACCAAACACCATGAATAAATATTCAAAGTTATAAAGAACTTGAAACACTTTCGACAAAATGATTAAACTCGATAAGGGTTGATATGACGTTAAACAAAATGACCAGACTAAACACTATGGATAAATATTCAAAGTTATAAAGAACTTGAAACACTTTCGACAAAATGATTAAACTCGATAAGGGTTGATATGACGTAAAACAAAATGACCAGACCAAACACTATGAATAAATATTCAAAGTTATAAAGAACTTGAAACACTTTCGACAAAATGATTAAACTCGATAAGGGTTGATATGACGTAAAACAAAATGACCAGACCAAACACTATGAATAAATATTTATGAGATTGGAGAAGCCAAGAGCAATGCAGAAAACCGTGAAAGTGAAATAAAAAACAAACAAATTAGGTCATATTCAGACGACGATAAACAAGTATTTATATTAAAAATATAAAAAAATATACGAAATCTGGACAAATTAAAATATATTTTACGCCCAGCCGGATGCCCCCCCATCCCACCTCGCTATTCAAACATGTATGTTGCATGATCTCTCTATGAATCAATCAGTTTAATGTCTGTTTTACATGCTGGCATGTCTTTGCTAGCTTTTAGAAACTGACTTCTAAACTAACTTATCTCTGGCCAGGCTTTTATTTATCCTTCTTTCTCTTAAGTCCATTCTTATGATGCTCCCTCACATCTTCCTTGTCTAATTAGTGTGAAATGACCCTGTTACCTCAACTGTTCTACATCTGTAAGAACTCTCATCCATTCTTTCAACATGGTCATATCACCAAAGTTTGCTCTTATGCATACATCTCTCTATACTCTCTAGATTTAATCTCTCCTGTTTAAACTCACATTATACATTGATTGTATCATTCTCATACTATTTCTCTCCATGCAACACATGTCCTCAACCCTCACTGGATGGGGATAAGGGTGGGAGAGACTTTTTTTTTTTTTTTTTCGGAAAACAATTTATTTTAACTCTCTTCCTATCCAGGCATTCCTGATACATCATAATGTTACTGAGGCTGCCTCACCAACTGAACTGCAAGAACGCATACGAGACCTTCTCAAGGAAAATCCTAATCTCTCTGAAGCCGTAAGTACAGATGCTTCATTGTCTTTGTTTTAATCTATTATCATATGACTGGAATGATGAAACGTTTCTGAATTTTTAAGGTGAGGATTGGTTATTCGTATTATTTGGATTCTTCGGAGTACTGTTCTCATCTTGAGTGTCATTTTCACGTTTCAGATGATGTGAACTGTATACAGCAATAAGTAAAAACAATACGTATACAATAACATATAAATATATATATACTAGCATTTCAGCCCGGCATTGCCCGGGTGTTTGGAGGTGTATGCTGAGCAAAAAAAAAAAAAAGAGTAAATTTTTTTTTAATTTGACCCCTATTATGACCCTTTAAAATTTATAGTTTCAGGCTCAAATCACTTTATTAAGTTAGATCCAGGTTCAAGGAACCTATATCTAAAATTTCAAGTGTCTAGACCCAAAATTGTCGGAGGAGTTTGGTAGAGTTCTTAAAGGTCAAATCGTTGAAATTTGACCCCTTAACAGCCAAATTTCTGGCTGACACCCGTCACATCGATTTTCCCAAATCTCAGTACCCGGTATTTCAAATTTCGAGTCTATAGACTAAAAATTGACAGAGTTATTGCGTAGGGAAATGTACACAGACAGACAGACAGACACGTACGTTCACTTTTATAGATATATAGATATACACACACACACAGACAGTAATATATAGTCTTAATAATTAGTAATAGTGATATTTACAACTGGAAATAAAATTATGTTTATACAGTAATAAATAAAAACAATACGTATACAGTAACATATATATATATATATATATATATATATATATATATATATATATATATATATGTATAGGAAATTTATTACTGTGAGTCCAGAATGAGTTTACATATTGTTTCAGCTAGAGGAAAAGCCTTAAAAAGAAGAGGAAATATCCGACTAGCTTTGTCAGAATTCTAGTCCGTTTTTTTCACCACTGGTAAATAAATATATATATATATATATATACACACACACACACACACACACAGTAATATATAGTCATAATAATTAGTAATAAATAGTGATATTTACAACTAGAAATAAAATTACATTTAAGGCTCTTAAAATTCATGCTAGAACTGTCTGCAAGGGCCCGTGGCACAGTGGTTAATGTACTTGGAAAAATCAATTGTAAAAGGGATATTCTTCTGAAGGTTGAAGGTTCAATTCTCAGTGTGGACGATCTAAAAATACAATTACAAATTACTTGGGACCTCTATCCAGTCATGGCTGATGGAACAAGAGCATGCTACCTCTGTGAATTAAATAAAGGGTTCCGTTTGAAATTCCATCCAAATTCCCGAGTTCGATAGAAACATTCCTGAGTTTGACAAGATCCACTTAAAGAAGGTCAGAGGTTACATTGATCGAAATTCAAGATGAGAACAGTCGTCCAAAGAATCCAAATAATATGAATGTGATGATGAATTTTCGTTATCAATTTTAATTCTCAAACTCATTTCCTCATTTTGTTTACTCTGTTTTGCCTTCCAGGTTTCTTTAGGTATCTTGCGTCAAGTTCTGCAACCATCGGTCTGGATGTCTTTTCTCCAGATTAAACTCCAAACCTTAACATGACCTGTACCCTTTAACCAACGTCTGAATAGTCTCAGCCACATATCCTATCTTGAATAATTTAGTGTGAAGAAATATTTCGAAATGAATTTATATTACAAATGAAAAAGATCAAAATAATTATTACAAAAACGTTTGTTTCTTTTTAACAATAATTTTCACATTACAATCAGTTACAGCATTTACCAAACGAGATTCCCCAGAAGTGTAAGAGTATCACAAAAGTCCTCATATACTTAACAAGAACAAGTGAAATAATGCACCTTTTAATTCATATAGCTTAATATATTCTTGGTTATTGTAATATAGACATCATCATATCTAATAATAAAAAAATACAATCATTGGGAATATATTTAGTGATGTCTGCAATTGACAAATATTAATTTTTCTCTATTTCTTTTTTTTATGAGTTGACATTGTGTTTATTTGTGTCATTTTCGTAACTCTCACTTCTTAGTTTTTAGTCTGATTTTGACCAAAGTTAACACTCTTAGCCTAACATCACAAGTGTATTTGAGATATTTTATCACCACACAAGCAAAAGGGCTCAGCATATAAAAATCAATAGTAGGTTTTTTGATAAGACAGTCATTTTCGACATTAATATTTCTGTTTAAAGCACAATTGAACCATGAACTTTTGCATTTGAAACTTAAATTCAAGCCATTATATATAAATAATTTTAAAGAATCAACAATATGTTCTCTGCTGTGCAACGTAGGCTTCAATCCATTTTGGACTAAGTCACTGCAGGGAGACATATGAAGCTTCCTTCCGGTGCATTGTGGTGGGTCCCCAACTAGAGCAAGCAATCAATCACTTTGATTGAAAAACATGATTTCCTTGATTTCGATGACAATAAAAGTATTGAAAGTGTGGGACATTTGATTTTAATTCGATCCTGAGCAATGTTGGGTCTCCTATATATTAGTCTTCATTATAGATTGGAGGACATATTTATGTGTGTGTGTGTGTGCGTTAAATATAGTATGTGGATTTTGATTTCTGTGATGATCATTATAGAACGATATATTGTTTCTTTCTCGCATGTCTTCACCACTTGAAATGATTTCATCTGAAGATTAGAAAAAGGCACATGTTTTACTCACTAACTTTTGCATGATGAAAGTATGGACATTTATTTTATACACCTTGGTCTTTATTATAGAGTTAAGGATAAGTATTATAACATACCAAAGGGTCATTAAAAACTTGTTGCAAATCTGATTTGTTCTTTTGTCTTGTAAATGTCTTCTAATTTCTTTTTGTTTTGTTTTTTTCTTGTTTTTTTTCTTTTGTTTTATAAATGTCTTATTTTTTTGTGTTTTTTTTTTTTTTTTGTAGCATTTTCTCAGTTACCTGAACAACGCTCGTGTGAAGGAGTTCTGTACAGCCTCGCACAACCTTTACCATTATTTTGATCGTTATGTCCTGCCATCAACTGACTTAACTGGCGTCCAACAGTTTAAGACGAAGGACAGCACGGACGATGTCAACAGACGATGTGCGGCTTTGAACTTGGCAGCATTGCACTTTAATTTTGGACACAAGTATGTCACATTCATGACAATATAGTTATTATAAATTTTGTAAATTGGATTACTTAAGGGGAACAGCTCATCAAGAATTTGTTCACATTGGACTTTAAGACGGCCATATTGTAGTCAGTTAGAAAGCAGGAAAATGGAAAAGAGTTCCACAGGTGTGCAGTTCATAGAAAGAAGCTTTGTTCATGGAATCTACGTTTAGGTTTAGGCACAGATAAAGAGTGGGGGAAATTATTGATAGTGTTTTCAGCTAGACGAGTGTTTCTTGTGAATGTTTAATGAAGGGAGGACCATAACTTGGAATTCAGATGAGCACTAGCCATGAAAATAATGATCTCTTCTGTGAGAAAGAAGTTGCAGGGAAGAGAAAAGGGCATCCCCTACTAGACTACAAAGTCTATTTTGAACTCTGTCAAGGCAGGATAAGTCTTTCTAGCAACTCCTGGAAACAATACTCCATCCTTGGACGTACCTGGATTTATATAGGTAAAGAATTACATCAGCAGGTAGATATATACTGGATCGATAAAAGGATCTACTGGATCAATAGAAGAATCACACCATTTTTCCAGTGACCTTGGCAACGGATTTGATGTACGTGTTCTATTTAAGATCAGGAGTAAAGGTAAGCCCAGAAGCTTGTCAAAACCTGGAGCCTCCCCAAAACGAGAGCCATTCATTTCAATTAATGCCAGATGAGGATTAGAACATTGATGATGTAAAGATAAAAGCTTGGTTTTAGATGCATTAAAAGTAACTAGCCACTTTTTCCCCATTGTACCACATGTTCAAGATCAGAGGAGAGAGAACTTAGTCATTTACGGTCTTTGATGTGCAGTCATAGATGGTAGTGTTGTCAGTATAAATGTCCACGCATGATCTAAGGATGTGAATTTGAAGATCATGGATGTAAATCAGGAAGAGAGTTGAACCCAGGATGGACCCCTGAGGACGCCAGTATTAATACTGTAAGCTTCTGATTTCTGCCCATCAACCACTACTCTTATGAACCTATCAGAGAGAAATGATTTAATAATTGAGAGCACATTCCAGCTATACCGTAGCTGGAGATCTTGTGAAGTAGACTTTTGTGCTATACCCTATCAAAGGCCTTTGATATGTCCAGAGCAATTGCCCTGGCAGGAAGCCTCAGTCGAGAGATTCGCTAATCCTATGAGATATAACGGTAAGCACATCCGCTGTAGATCTTGCAGAACGGAAACCATATTGTGTGTCACTAAGGTTATATTTGCTGAGGTGGTTGACTACTTTTCTATTTAACACAGATTCTAGCAACTTACTCATGATGCACAGAAGGCTTATTGGTCTGTACCGGGAGGGAGATGACCGATCACCTAATTTCTTAAAATACAGGGCATACTGATGAGATTTTTCAGCGTGTTGGGAAGCAATTCTCCTTAAATAGCTTTGTAAGTATGGGAGCTAGTTCTGCTTGAAGCTTTTTCAGCACTATAATTGGAATGCCACTAAAATGTGCTTATTGTGTCACAGTATTGATAAATATGGTAACTTTTATACAAATTTATTTTCAAAAAGATGAGTAAATCAAAGAAATGTATTTGCCTAAGAAAACTTTGTTTTTATTTCACAATCAATATTGGCGTATAAGTAATTCTCTTGCCATCATAATGAAGGGAAATCCATTATCATTGACATTTCTGAATTTTATCGACTTGCTAAATATTTGTCTACAAAATAAAAACAATATTCCTGAACAGAACTATTTATTTAATTAAAATCAAAACAATCGGTGAATTAGAAAAATAAAACGATAACAAATTATGTGGTTATAGTTAGCTAACATACTTCCTAACTTCTGATGTGGCTGCTACCGGAAGCAGTCACAAAGCAAATTGGTTCCTTCATTTTTATTGTTCTTCAGTATTTCTATTATGAAGTGATTTATTGAACTTATTTACTTAAAGATTTTTAAATATGTTTTCAATAATTCTTTAAAAAGAAAAGTGCAGAAATATTACATATGAATGAGTCCCCTGTGGAATTTCCACAGGTCCCGCTATTAGTTAATTAATGAATTATCTTTTTGCACAGCAATATGAAAATTACTTCTAAGATTACGTTTACATAAGCAATATATAAATTAGGGTGCTGTTGTGTAAACTTGAAATGAACTGTTTTATGTCACCATTAGCGCAAGAAATAAATCCAATTTTTGCGGTTAATTAAAATTGTGTTTTTCATTCTTTCTAACCATCTATCCAATAATTCGATTTGTCTTCAATACAATAGACAAACTAGTTTTCTATTTTATTAAAACAAAAATTATATTTGAATGTGTGTACATTATTTTTATATCTTTTTTTCTTTTGCAATATTTTCAATGTAAATGTCTTGATGTATTTTTCTAGAGAGCAGGCTTTAGCAGCATTGAGGGAAGCCATTCGGATGGCTCAGGAAACCAATGACCATATATGTCTGCAGCATGCGTTAGTAAGTCTGAACTTGCTTTCTTTTTTTTTCTTTTTTTTGTTCTTTTACTTTCAAAAACTAATCATTTTGTTGCCCATTTTTTCTATTTTTGATTCTTCTCTAGAATTCCCTAAAAAAGAAAAACATGGTATCATGTATGTAACCATGACAGAAAGAAAATAGCATACACCAAATATCATGTAAATTGATCAAATAGTTTTCTTTTTAAATAAGAAAATAAAATTTTATCGTTAGACTATGAGAGACAATCTCGAATGCTATCTTGAAAACAGTCTGAAGGAAGAACGGAGATAATTCCAAATAATTCAAACTTGTGAGTTTAAAAAGGTCATTCTTAACACGATGAGAGGTAAGCATTGGAAAAACTCAAATTTGCTTAAAGATGATTTTTCTAAAACTACTTAATCAATTTACAGGATTTTTGGTACGGGTACATCATAAAAATTATTTTTGTATGTGTGTGGGGGGAGTCTGTACAACAATGCTTTGATGATGACGGCAAAATTTGATCAGTACACGTCTGTTTCTCGTCAGTAAAACTCCTTTTTTGTTCAAACTTAACAATTTTGTTTTTATTTAGCCTGTATTCTTTTCTGAATACTGATTTCCGATGGCACCCAGGTTGCATTTTTTTTTTTTTTAACAACCTAACACCAGGTACCCTGCTAGTTACAATATAAATCTCGGAAGTTTAAATTATCGGATTATCTCCCTTTGTTTTGTTTTTAGATTGTTTTCAAAATGGCAAAAAACAAGACAACCACTCGCTACTCTTCTGTTACTTATAAAATTTGATTTTCTTATTTAAAAATAAAACTACTTGACCAATTTACATGATTTTTGGAATATGATTTCATTTTGTCACGTGTATGTACATACAGATTTTTCTTTATTTTTGTTTTTGATATAGTAGAAACTCTGGCCAAGAACCAAAAGTGTATGTATATGTTTTTTCAAACTTAAGAGAAAAGGCATTGTTTTTTAATAAGTTTATAAAAACAGTGAACTGCAGTTAGCACAGAGACTTATCCTTCTGTTCTGTTTTTAGTTCAGCGTAGTAGGGTAACAAGTCAGTACTTTGATTTTTAAACGATTCCTTTACTCATTTCTTTTCTAGACGGAATTGCCAAGAATGGATGATTTTTTTTTTCCATAATTAGATTGGTTATCATTATGATTATCAACACCAAGAACATTTCTTACCAACTGAATAGATAATTTCCTCAAAATATATTTTTATCAGAATGGTTTCCACTTAGTCTTTGTAATTTCAATTAGTCTTTCTAATTAGAATAGAATTCTCTTTGCAACCGGTAATATAAACAAATATAGAAAATTAATTTCCTTAACTTAACAGTGACATCAGATGGGAAAGATTGCTGGCTACTGTACAAGTAGTTTGGTTTTGAATTTCAGCTCGAAACACTTACCATGTCTAGCTACCGTGAGAAGCTGTAATATAGTGAAACAGTTTTCTATGACTATAAAAAGTCCATTTTTCTAAGTTATTTTCTTGCTAAATAGAAACTGTTGTTACAATTTTCACATGGGTGTATTCACATCCATGATAAACAAGTAATGACTGACATTTTCTAATTTTATCTTCTAGGTTTGGCTTCATAGATTGGCCGATGAAGGAAGTGCGGAGACAGCAAAACTCATGAAACGGCAAATTTCACTCCCGGTAAGACTTTTTTTTTTTCTTTACTTTCATCGTTTTACCTGAAACCATGCAGTGATATTGTCTTACAAGGGTTTTATTTATATTACTTATAAATCCATTGCCAAGATCGCTGGAAAAATGGATCATTCTACTGCTCCAGTAGATATCTCACTACTGATGCAATCTTCTATCTGTATAAGAGCCAAGTACGTCCTAAAATATAGTACTGTTGCTACATCTGGGAAGGAGCTGCTCAGTACGTCTTATCCTGCCTTGATAGTTAAAAACTGGTTTCATAACCTTGTAGGTGATGCTCTTTTCTCTTCCCTGCCACTTCTTTCCTACGAAAGAGACGTTGCGAACCTGTCTATGTTCTATCATTATTTTCATGGCTAGTGCTTGTCTGAGCTCTAATCTGTGGTCCCCCCCCTTGCCAAATTTTCACAAAAACAACTCGATTACCTACAACCATTATCAATAATTTCCTCCCACTCTCTATTTGTGCCTAAATCTAAATGCAGATTCCATGAAGAAAGGTTTTTTTTCCTAGAACTGCCCAGCTAATTACAATATCTATCCTTGAAATCTAAGTTCTTATTGAGCCGTCCCCTTAAATAATCTAAATTCTCCCCCATCTAGACCATAAATAATTACTACACTATCATCTTAACATTCATTAACCCTTATTCTTGAGTGGCCTTCGGGCCTTGATAAGTGGTGACTCCTTTGTAAAAAAAAAAAAAATGGTCCTTTAGTTTAGCCATTATTCTTACATTCATACAGAATGGACCAATAAGATGTGGGATTTAAACATTGCATTTCGGTTGCCATTCACAATGTAGTTTCGCATTATCATCATTATAAAACTCTACTACTGTATTAAATACTAATGAAATAATATCTTATGAGCATGGTTTCCACTTAGTCTTTGTAATTTGTAATCTTCTTATTCAGCTATAGACAGATTTCCATGGCTTGCACAGGTCATCACTTATCAAAGCCAGAGGCCACTCAGGGATAAGAGGTAATTAGTGTAAGGGGCTACCTGTTGGCCATGGGTGGCGACCTGTAATGACTCAGAAAAGGATCCTGGTGGCTGAGCAACTGATATCTAGGGAAATTAAAGATATCAGTTGCAACACTCCACTTTGGCTTCCTACAAGGCTAGACGGGTGGTCGGAGGGGGCCGATCTGATCAATCAGCTAGTTACGTCAAGCCCTAACACATCTACTTTTCTATCAATTTCCTCTAAACTGTAACAAATACAGTTCTACCCTGTACTACTATAAACTATATACATATTTTCCCCTCTTTTCCATGTGTTAGAAGGCGGTGGTTAGGGTCAAATGTGCCAAATGATTAAAGTCATGACATGGCTGTATAGTGCCGGAAGTTATCACAAATGACTTGTATTGTTTAACTAAAGGATTATGGGTGTTCATGGCTCCAATTTGGAACATGTATACTGTTTATGTAGCCCTGGCATGACAAGGCAAATGGTTTTCCCCCCTTAACATGCCCCAATATTGGACTCCGAGGTAGGTGGGGAGCATAAACAATGAATTTCAAATATATATATATATATATATATATATATATACTCCTATAAATTCGTGTTTCTTTTGTGTGTATTGATATTCATATTAAAAACCCTCTTTTCTATTTATTTAAAAAGAAAATACCATTTTCTTATATAATGCTTGAGGAATTTGGGATCTACGCACTTGAAATTTTAGATATAGGTTCCTTGGACATGGATCTAACTTAATAACTTGATTTGAGCCCAAAACAATAAATTTTAAGGGGTCATAATAGGGGTCAAAGTTTTTTAAAAATTGACCTCTGCGATCTCTTCCAAATTACTCAGACAATTTCTGGTCTAAATATTTGAAATTTTACATAAAGGCTATTCAGAGATAGGGCAAGCTTTTTTATCAGTTTGGGTCGAAAATTTTTAGTTACCAATATAAAAATGTATGTATGTATGTCTGTTTGCATGTCTACCTTAAACTTTCAATAGAGGCGACGGATATTACCAAAATCAGTATCATTTTAAAGTTCAACCTTTCATACGACAAATATCGAAAAATTGGCTAAAAACATTAATATCTTCCTCTTCAACTAGGCACTTTTCTACAGAGGGGGGGGGGTCACTTTTTTCGCTGATATTTTTTTAAGTTATCCTCTCCTTTAGATTGTCTAGCCTTAATTTTAAAAAATGTCACTTCCAGTTTGATGGTGGTCGTAACTGCATAAACGTTAGGTTTTACCCCGTTCTTTTCCTCCTTTGTGGTACGGGTTCGAGCCTGCCTTCCTACTACCACTTTTTTTTTTTTTTTTTTTTTTTTTTTTGCTTAACACACACGTTCAAACACCCGGGCAATGCCGGGCTGAAATGCTAGTATATATATATATGGCCAAGTATGAAAACTCCAAGCGCCAACATGTCGACTTCGATAGTTCAGATAATGAACTACATCAAACATCCTCAAAATTTATTCTATTGGAATCCACTGAAGAAACCAAAATAACTGACTTATTGTTTATTATACATAAAATTATATCTACATATATTACCCCCAAAAATGTAAAAACTTTAAAAAATAAAACCCTACTGGTGGAAGTGGAAAGAGAAAAACATGCCACTTTTCTCCTAGGAATGAAAACTTTCCACAACATAAATATCAAAACTTATCCACACAAGAATCTGAATACATCCAAAGGTGTAGTAAAATCGAAAGACCTATCAATGTGCACTACTGAAGAGATAACAAAAGAACTTAAAAACCAAGGAGTAATAAACGTTAAAAGAATTACAATAAAAAAGGAGAATCAGACTATACATACGAACACTTACATTATGCAGTTCGATAGACCCACTATCCCAAAAGAATCAAAATTGGGTTCAACATTAAAAAAGTTGAACCCTTTATACCAAACCCACTTCGGTGCTTTAAATGCTAAAAGTTTGGGCACCATGAGTATGCATGTAAGGGACGAGCAGTGTGCGACAAATGTGGCCAGAGAGATCCAGACCACACTGTCAATGACTGCAATCTTGATTGCAAATGTGCAAATTATAGAGAAAACC
The DNA here is from genome assembly GCF_053919585.1 of Euprymna scolopes. Lineage (NCBI taxonomy): Eukaryota > Metazoa > Mollusca > Cephalopoda > Sepiida > Sepiolidae > Euprymna > Euprymna scolopes. The sequence continues at coordinate 36,335,855 of NC_136511.1, forward strand.
ATCCGGTTTATGCTGGAACATGCAGAATCTGGAAGAAAGAAAAGGAAGTAGTGCCAATAAAACATACCAAAAACATTTCCTTCCTCGAAACCAGGAAAATAGTAGATGGATACATGAAGGAAAAGACGTACTCTCAAGTCACCTCAAGTTTTCTATCATCCAACATCACTAACCAAGACTCCAAATACGAAATACTAATAAACAAATTGTTACAATTGGGACTAAACGACTGACCCAAATTTATAAACAAAATCAAACCAAACATATCAAAAATTAATCATCCCATTAAATCATCAACTAATGTTACCAATAAAACAAATTCTCAACCAAAATCAGAACCTCCAAGAAAACAAAGTCAATCAAAAGAAAGACCACAAAAATCATCAGTACGTCGTGCAGATGCTGAAAAAGACGAAATTAAAGAAAAACAAAATCAGTTAAAAGAAAGACCACACAGGTCACCAATACGTCTTCCCCGTGGTGAAAAAAACACACTTGAAAAACAAACAAAAAATACATCTACTAAAAAACAAAATAATATAAAGAAATTACCACAAACAGAAGCCACTACTACTACAAATAGATTTACGGAATTAGAAGACCTAGAAACTGAAGTTACTCCTCAAACCAAAATAAAATCCTCATGAATTACAAGAAAATCCAATGGAATTGCCATGGATTGAAGGCAAATTACAATGGAATTTTATTATTGCAAACCAAATTTAATCCTTTTTGCGATAACCCTTATCCCTGAGTGGCTTCCGGGCCTTGATAAGTGGTGATCACTGTGTAAAAAAAAAAAAAAAAAAAAAATCTCCAGGAAACCTTCCTTAAGAATGAGGACAATTTGAATATAAAACACTAATATAATTATATTCATAATACAGGACTTAATACTGTAACCCTTTTCCCCCTCTCATTGCAAAACCAAATCATATTCTGCAAGGCAGAGAACAAAAATGACAAAATCCACTATAAAACAACCAAATCAAAAGCTATGAACTAACGATTGAAAATACAAGGAGTTTGAAGTATAAAAATCTCATAAAATAACTGGATACAACATCGAATACTATCCCCAAAATAACTGGATTCGGCATTAAATAACCCACAAAGTGTTGATATGCAGTTAAAAAAAAAAATTAGTGTAAGGAAGTCAATTGGACAATATCATAGTTATCATTAGCAGTGGAAATTTGGTAAATTGGATTATTTAAGGGGAACGACTCATCTTAAAGTCTGTTAATGTTTACAAAATACATGCTGAGCGATTGAGTAATCAAATCCATTTCTGCCCATCGTTTCAAATCATCTTATAGTATTGTTCATCAATTCAATTGACAATCTCAATCCTTCTCCTCAAGTGGCTTTTGGGGCCTTCATAAATCATGACATATTTTTATTTACTAAAAAATCTGTTTTTTTTTTTGTTTTTTTTTTTCTTTCAGGGTCTGGCATCACTTAGCATTCAATCCCTTGCGAAATATAATGCTTTTGCAAAGATGAAGCCAGCAAAGTAAGTACACCTGCCTATGTAATAATTTCTTTGGAAGATTTTGTGATTTTTTTTTTTTTTTTCACCCTCTTAGGTGGTTCATTTTGTTAAGAATAATTAATTATAGATAAATCTTTGGAAGAAACTATCTTGCTGGGAATTACAAATTTAGAATACTTAATTTATTTGGATCAAATAGATTTTAGGCACTCCAGAATGGGCAACGACTGAAAGGATACATACTTTGTTTTTACAATATCGCATTATTATAAAAGGGGCTGTTATTTACAAAACATAATTTTATTTTCAAGAACAGTTTAATTTACAAAACATTTATTTTGTAAAGTTTGGAGATTTATAGACAATGTTTATACAGTAAACATTTTAGTTCACAAAAACTTTATATGCCTGTTAGGTTTTAAAAAAAAAAAAAGGCTTTGCATTCATAAAAAATCTAAGATTTTTACAGTAAAACAACTCCTACACTTAAAAAAATATTTTTTAATACAATGCAATATTTTTTTAATTCATCAATTATCTCCCAAATCGCATTCGTAGATCATTCGTAAACATTTATGCAGACAGCACCACAATCTATCACAGCACTTCAAAGGCCAACAATAGCCAATATCTTTCTGATTCTCTCTCTTCTGATTATGATCGCATGGTGCAATGAGAGAAAAAGGTGGCTATTTAATTTTAATGCATCTAAAACCAACCTTCCCTCTTTTCATCATAATCGCGCTGCCCTCCACCTAGTCCCAATTGAAATGAATAGCTCTCATCTTGGGGAAGCACCATGTCTTTGACAAGCTTCTAAGACTGACCATCACTCCTGATCTGAAATGGAACACATACATCAAATCCGTTGCCAAGATCTCTGGAAAAATGATTGGATCATTCTATCGCTCCAGTAGATATCTTACTGCTGATGCAACCCTCTATCTGTATAAGAGCCAAGTATGTCCTAGGATCGAGTACTATTGGCACATCTGGGCAGGAACTGCTCGGCGGCCCTATCTTGCCTTGATAGAGTTCAAAATTGACTTCAAAACTTAATAGGTGATGCCCTTTTCTCTTCCCTGCAACCTCTTTCCTATAAGAGACGTTGCGAGCCTGTCTCTGCTCTATCGTTATTTTCATGGCAAGTGCTCGTCTGAGCTCCAATTTATGCCCCCCTTGCCAAAGTTTCACAAAAAAAAACACTTGACTAGCTACAACCACTATCAACAATTTCTATTTGTGCCTAAATCTAAATGAAGATTCCATGAACAAAGTTTCTTTCCTAGAACTGCCAGCCTGTGGCATAATCCAAATTCTCCCCAATTTACATTATTAATGGTTACTACACTACCACCTTGCATTCATTAACCATTATTCTCGAGCTGCCTTTGAGCCTTTATAAGTGGTAACTCCCTTGTAAAAAAAAAAAAAGAAAATTCTTTTTGCCGTAAAAATTTAATACAGGGTGTTGGAGAGCAATTTGCTTATTTGGGATATCAATTATTAATTAATAAGCAAGTTATTCTGCCACACCCTGTATTGGAGTAAAACTGGATAAGTGCGAAAAGTAGTTTTATTTACAAAACTTTTTATTTACAAAACTTTTTATTTACAATCAAAATAAACAAACAGAGCAAACAAATATTTAAAAAAAATGAATACCAAAGATGTCTAGAGACGGTGTTGCACAATTTGAAAAAAGATTTTTTTAAATATTTTGGTTTTATAAAAAAATTAATTTTTAAAAATAAAACTTTATGTATCTTTTAGGTTAAAAAACTGTTGTACACCAAAATTGATTCAAATTCATCTATTTTTGTTTTTCTAAAATAAAATTTGATTGGTAAATGATTTCTAGCTGGTATAACTATGATGACTGTGTGCTGAATTATTGGCCATTGACCATAATGTGAGCAGAAAATAACTGACAAGATATTTTGCCATTAAAATCTGTTTTCCTTTCTTTTTTTTTGTTTTAAAAAGTACTTGATTAATCTGCATAATTTTTTGTGTTCTGACTTTTTTCAACCTAATGCATGATAAAAATTGTTTGCAGCTTTTAATATTGAATAAGGGCCAAAAATAGTTTTTTTTTTTTTTTTTTTTTTTCAAAAGATTTTATTGAATCAAAATATATAAATAAATGAAATAAAAAAATATTTAAAAAACTTAAAATAAAAAAAAATGTTGCTGTTGTACTGTTTAAAAAAAAAGATTTTTAAAATAAATATTAGATTAAACAAATTTTTTTATCACGAATGACAAAACTGGAAGTCAAAAGTAAAAAATGTGCCCTTTTTGTTTTTGCTTATTCTGGAGTCTCTCAAATCTATTTGATCCAGTTAATTTCTGGGTGCTTGTTCAAAGTTCCCTTGATATAAAAAAAATTCTGTATGATGGAGGTAGCAATGACGGAAAGAATATATTGTATTCCAAAAATCAAGTAAATTGATCAAGTAATTTTATTTTTATTTTTAAAAAAATCATTCCAAAGTAATTAATGCAAATTTGTAAGGCATTACAAGATTGAAAAACACAATAATTTGTAAGGCATTACAAGATTGAAAAACACAATAATTTGTAAGGCATTACAAGATTGAAAAACACAATAATTTGTAAGGCATTACAAGATTGAAAAACACAATAATTTGTAAGGCATTACAAGATTGAAAAACAATAATTTGTAAGGCATTACAAGATTGAAAAACACAATAATTTGTAAGGCATTACAAGATTGAAAAACACAATAATTTGTAAGGCATTACAAGATTGAAAAACACAATAATTTGTAAGGCATTACAAGATTGAAAAACACAATAATTTGTAAGGCATTACAAGATTGAAAAACACAATAATTTGTAAGGCATTACAAGATTGAAAAACACAATAATTTGTAAGGCATTACAAGATTGAAAAACACAATAATTTGTAAGGCATTACAAGATTGAAAAACACAATAAGTTCCTAGACTTTTCCTATTGGCACTTTTATTGATAGTACATGAAACTCTATTCCCCTTCAAAGTAATCTCTTCCGGTTGCAGTGCACTTGTTGTACCATTCAAACAACTTTTGGTAGGGCTCATAGAAGTCGTCTTGTGTGAGCGTGTCAATGACCCTCATCGCAGCCTCTTTCATCTCCTCAATTGTCTCATAACGACAATGTCTAAGGTTTCTCTTGAGCTTGAGGAATAACCAAAAGTCACAGGGACTAAAGAGAGGGTGAGGAACTGTCTTGATGCCCATCTTAGTCAAATAGTGTGTGACATGGATGGAGTTATGGACTGGACATTCGCACAAATCTTCCACATCTTCAGTTCCTCGCGAATAATTGTGTGTACAGTTCTCACACTGACATCAAACTGTGCACTTATTGTCTCTATAGACACATGACGATCCTTAGCTATGAAATTCTTTATTTGGCCAATCAACTCTGGTGTTCTGACTTTCTTACTCCTGCAACACCTCATCATCCCTCACAGACTCTCTGCCTTCCTTGAATCTCTTATGCCACTCAAAAACTGATGCTCGATTCATGCAAGATGGTCCAAAAGCAGTCTGAAGCATCTTTTACATTTCTGTGGCATTTTTTTCAAGTTTAAAACAGAATTTTATTGCATATCATTCTTCTAAAGTGTCTTCGCGTTCAGATTGCATTTTTGAAATTCACCAACTGTGACAATTAGGCTTTAGTAGGGTGTATTCCAATAACTGCTGTAGCCGTTCATTTGAACCTAAAATCATAGAAATTGGTCAGTCATCTCATAAGATACTGAATTTTCAAGAGTCTACAATTTAAAATACTTGTACTAAAAGAATCCGGAAACTTATTGAAGGCATCTCATATCACAAGTTTTAATTATTTGGATTTATCTCCCCTGTTACTTGAGGATGTCGTCATAATGGCATAGTGAGACTGTTGCTTCTCATTTAGCCGTAAAATTTTATTTTCTGTATATATCGAAAATAATGAAAAACGTGACTAACGCAAGTGACGGCGCCTCTGTCTATCCTGCTGGGTGACACAATCCAGAAAGGAAAGAGGAAAGAAAAACTTTTATCTATAGACAGTTTATTAATATACATATGGCATTAATTTGTATATGAGGGCAATGACAGCTGTGAAAAAGAATGAAGGGAAAAGTATAGGGAAATTTTTTTTTTTTTTTTTTTTTTTTTGACAGCTGAGAGGGACAGGGAAAATGGTTGCTGAAGATTGCACTTGAAAAATAAAACGCCCTGATCATTTTGTGTAATTTTTGGAATACAATATTTTATTTCCATCACAAGTATGTATATCATGTGGATTTTTTCATGCCACTATATTATAATAACGAAAAAAATATAGTATATCCAAAAATTATGGAAAACGATAAGATAGAAAAATAATTATTCATGAAAAACTGTTTTTGATAAGGTTTATATAGGGAATAATTTTTTTTAAGACATTTTGAATTATATTCATTACATGACGTAAGCAATACAACTTAATTATCTCCCCTCCTAATATATCTCCTTTTTTTTAATAAACATAATATAGCAATTTCACTGCCTTACACAAATTTCTTTCTTCATTAATTATTTTTCTACCTTATCGTTTTTCATAATTTTTGGATATGTTATTATTTGAGACCTGACAATTATGTAGGGACTATTTGTTTCACTTGAAGTTCAATATTTTTTTTTTTGTATAATATAGGAGCGCTAAGTTTTCTTTATTTCGTTTTTTCATGGGAGAGGGAACTCTACACCATCAACAAAACAAATAGAATGAAAATACCACAAATAATAACGTTAAAACAAAAAAAAATGCAAATTTGATTTTCTTTGAATTTCAGAGTGATTGAAAGCATGCAGACGAATAATCTGGTCAGCAGTCAATATTCGCATGGTGAATTGGTGTGCATTAGCTTGGCGCAGATTGCATCGCTCTGGCATATTTATGGAAAAAGGTTTGCAAAACTTGTTATGCTATTAGGTTGATAAGACGGTTCTTGCAGATTTATTAATTTTGATTTCAGAAGATGTATTTTCAAATAATTTTTCGTTATAATACCTTTACTTTATATATTATTTTAAAGAGTGTTTTTCGCTCTATCTGATCATTTAAATCACAATCGTTTTAAAATAATTGTCTTCTTTTCAGAACATTGACTACAAGATAGAAAAACAAATATTCTCACAATTTTCTAATTTCAATTCAAGCTAGGCCGAAAAGCTGCTGAAACAGCTCGCGATATCACTGAAGCATTTGGCCCAAGAGCCACTACTGAACGCATAGCACAATGGTGGTTTAAGAAATTTTGTGGCGGCAACAAGAGTCTTGAAGATGATGAGCGTAGTGATCAACCATCAGATGTTGACAACGATCAATTAAGATTCTTAGTCAGAATCAATTCACGCACAACTGTTCAAGAGCTTGCCTCTGAATTAGACATAAGAATTTCCAACCACTTGAGAGAGATTGGAAAGATAAAAAAAAAACTTGATGAATGGGTGCCTCACAAATTGAACAGCAACCAAACGAAACGCCGTTATGAAATGTCATCTTCCTTTCTTTTACGCAACAGGAACTCATTTCTCGACCGGATTATGACTTGCAATGAGAAGTGGGTTCTTTACGACGCCCAGAGTTGCACCAAAAGAAGGTCATGCTGACTGTTTGGTGATCTGCGACTGGTCTCATCCTTTAGCGTTTTTTTAATGCAGGTGAAACCATTACAGCAGTGAAGTACTGTCAACAAATGGATAAAATGCATCAGAAACTTCGACGACAACACCCAGCATTAGTCAACAGAAAAGGCCTAATTCTACTCCAGGACAATGCCTGACCGCACGTTGCTAAACCGACCTTGCAGAAGATGAACGAATTGGGTCACGAAACTCTGCTTATACTCTCCAGATCTACTGACTACCACTTTTTCAAGCATCTCGACAACTTTCTGTGTGCGAAACGCTTCAAAAACCTAAGTGATATTAAAATGCCTTCAGGGACTTCATCGCCTACAGAACGCAAGATTTTTACGTTATGTGCATAAATACACTTGTTTTGTATTGGCAAAACTGTGTTGATCTAAATTTTAAAATTGCAAACCACAAGAACTTGTCAACTTGGTACACTAGTTATGTCTATCCAGTGTTGCCTGGGAATACTTTTATTTTAATTTTTATTTTCTTTATTTGTTTGTTTTTGGTATGTTGAATGCAGACTACTATATTTGATATTTTAGGATTTTCAAGTAAAATTCTATTTTTCCAGTATCTTTTGTTTAATGGTTATCTAAACGTATTTAATAGTTTTAAAATGTAAAGAAAAAAGCCCCTCCTCTCTCTAAGAATAGGTTTCTAAATAAACACATTAATATTTCAACACAGTCCATATTCTGCATAAGTATCCTTTTTAATATCAAATTATTTGTTTTTCTAAAGAATAGGATTTTTTTTTTTTTTTTGGTGCTGTGTCAGTGTTCACTATGAATCATTTGAGCCGGCTCCTCTAACTGAATTCTCTGCATCTTGTATAGACGCCACCCAGACACACCAGTTTGAAGCTGCAGTCGATATCGGGTCCAGCCATTCGCTGTTCCATAGAGGCCAGAACACACAATCAGATCAGCATTTTTTTGCTTCACTGTTCTGAGGTTTTCAGCTGACCACGATGTCATTTGGGGCTGGGTTGATGGTGGCATCGATGAAGTCATCTGATTGCTAGCGCAGAGTCTGACCAAACCCTCAGAGACGTATTCGGCAGCGTGAACAGATGGTGGCATTTGGGATGAATTGGTGCCAGCAAACCTGAGGGATTCGATAGGATTTTGAAAGTTGTATAGTGTTTAGTCATTAAATTATTAATTGAACAAAATTGTTATAAAATTATGATTTTTTTTTAACGTAAATTTTTAAATCTCTACTTACAAAATTCTTGTGTACAAAATTCTTGTGTACAAATAGCTTCGAAAGCTTTCAATCTTTTTATTATTCTTATTAATTTAAAGGCTGTTAATTTCAAAATGTTGCAAAGTAAATTCTTTTTGCGATTAACAAATTCTGAAAATGTTGACTTGTTTATGAATTTTGTAGAATTTAATTTAGTTATTAAATTGTTTTTTAAATATATTTGTTTTAGTTACATGGTTGCATTTTTGACTTCAATAAATAAAAAATTTTTACTTTTTTAATGTTGTGGAGATATTTCTACAACTGATTTAGTGGGTTTTTTTTTTTTGCTCTGTTGAATCAGGAAATGGAATGTTTCTCTCCATCAGATAAAGTTTTTGTGCTAAGTTGATTTGAAAATTCAAAAATCACGTCTTGTAACAAAATCGATTACATTTTTGTGTCATTATCAAGTGATTTATGTCAACACATTTCATCCTAAATATGGTTTTAAGAGAAAAAAATTTTTTGCCAACAACATGTATTGATTACCTGATAGAAACATCGATTACTGAATGGTAAGCATTTATAAAAATGAGTACATGTAAATTGCATGTTGCTTCACCATTGTTCAAACTTTAGCGATTGAACTTCTGTTTCTTCAAACTCCTAGAATGTGCAGCCAGCATCACTTTTAGGTACGGCTGGAATCTCTTCCCTGCTCATCACTCATTGAACCCAGGTTTTCAGGAAACCAGTCCATGTGTGAAAATAGGTAGTGCATCTTTACGCTCATGTTGTAACTCCGATTCCTAAAAGCAGTCAGCATACTGTCGACATGTTCTGCATAATTTCTGGCTTAATAATTGCCAAGAATGTTCTTATCTACCAAAACAAATGTCTTCCATGAATCCAATTCTACTTTGTTCATTAAGTTTTCACTCTGAATCTCTGAACTCTTAGATCTGAGGACTGTCAAAGATTCCAGCTTTTAACTTCTTCATGGTAGATTCTGGAAAAGCCTGGCACAATTAAAGGAAGCAGTCACCATCCTTGTCCAGAGCCTTGGTGAACTGCTTGATTAAGCCGAGCTTGATATACAGTGGTGGGAAGAGCATTCTGTCTCCATCCACCAGGGGATTGTTGATAATGTTCCTTTTTTTGCAAGGCAGCAATTCCTCCCGCTATGTATGCTGCTCACTAATTTTGGAAGATTTCAACGTTTCCTGACTTCAAAACTGATCCTTTGTCGACATAATCATCCAGAATGATCAGACCCAAAACTTTTTGTCATTAAAATAATTTTCAATCGAAACAATTATTCAGCATTTTACCCTCATCAACTTTTAAAATGCTCCACACCTGCATACATGTGAACAAAAATGGCATGTGGCCATAGCTCAAAAACTTGATTGAGCAAAAAGTTAGCGGAGGAGTTTGATAGTCTGCAATGGTCAACCCTTTCATTTGGATCTCTTGGCAGCAAATTTTCACCTAAAAACTGATTAAAAAGCTTGCTGCATATACTTTGTCAAATGTTTCAACCAAAAATTGGCTGAGAGGTCAAATTTTTTTTAACTTTGACCCCAATTTTGACCCCTTAACATTTGTTTTGGGCTCAAATTAAGTTAAAGTTTCATCCATGTCCAAGGAACCTACATCTAAAATTTCAAGTGTTTAGACACAAAATTGCCGAAGGGGTTTGGTAGAGTTTTCAAAGGTCAAATCGTTGAACTTTGACCCCTTGAAAGCCAAATGTTTGGGTGAAAACTGATTAAAAAATTTTTCCCAAATCTAATATCCCTTATGTCAAATCTCGAGTCTGTAGACTGAAAATTGACAGTAATTTGGTAGAGAAATGTACACATACAGACAGACACACACAATTTCAATTTTATAGATATATAGATTAATATTTGCAAAAAAAAAAAAATAGAAGAAAGAGGATAATTTTAATTCTATTTTCATATGTTTAAATTCCATCGTTTATTTTTATTTGTTACTGCAAAACGATGAGTGTCTAGAGAGTTTGGTAGACTAAGAAAGTTATGGCTCAAATGCGTATGATGTGATAAGCAATCTGACTGATGTCATCTTTTTGAATCAGACAATATGGAGAACAAGCGTAAAATGTTGTTCATCACAAAGTTGAGGACACACAGAACAATCAATTCTAAAATTGAATGATGAAAAAGAAAAGAAAATTTAATCCCTATTTTCAAAAGTTTTTCTAATGGTGACCCATTTTTTTTTTTTTTTTTTTTTTTTTTTTTTTTTGCTTTTCAGAGAAAATTGCTCTATGGTGAGTCAGCTCATTCTTCATTTGGATACATCGGATGCTGGAATCTTCCGAAACGAAGAATCAGTGTGCATTGCCATCTGCAATTTAGCCATGCATCATTTTGATCAGGTTAGTTTACAAACACACCTGCTCTATATAGAGTGCTGAGCACTTTAAGCTTAACATATACTACTTACCAAATGTAATTCTGCATTCTAACAATTTTTGATTCCAGGCGACATCAAATTTTTTATCTAGAACACAACATTATCACAAAATTTTCCAGCCGACTACAATATGGTCGTCTTAAAGTCCAACATAAACAAGTTCTTGGGCTGTTCCCTTTAAATAATCCAATTTACCAAATTTACATTTCTAATGATTACTATATTGTTCTTTTGACCACTGTACACTCTTTAACCCTTATCCTTGAGTGACCTCTGGACCTTGATAAGTGGTGATTCTTTTGTAAAAAAAAAAAAAAAAAAAAAAAAAAAAACACATTGAAGTCAGAGACACACACACAAAATTCGGACATTCCTTTATATAATAAATTAGCAGGTTTACTTGATGTTGCCCAGAATGCTGGGAAAAAGTTTAAAAAATATTTAGCAAGAAAAGTCTTTTTTTTTTTTTTTTTTTTTTTTTTTTTTACAAAGGCATCACCACATTATCAAGGCCCAGAGGCCACTCAAGGATAAGGGTTAAAGAGTGTACAGTAGAAGTTGGTCAATATAGTAATCATTAGTAATGAAAATTTGGTAAATTTAATAACTTATATGGAACGGCTCATCAAGAACTTATTTACCTTAGACTTGAACACAACCATATTGTAGTCAGCCGGAAAGCAGGAAAACGGAAGACAATTCCACAGGCGTGCAGTTCTAAGAAAGAAGCTTTGTTCATGGAATCTATGTTTAGGTTTAGGCACAGATAAAGAGTGGGGGAAATTATTGATAGTGTTTACAGCTAGACGAGTGTTTCTTGTGAAAGTTTGGCGAGGGGGGACCATAGATTGAAGCTCAGTTGAACACTTTCCATGAAAATAACGATACATCAGAGACAAACTCGCAACATCTCTTCTGTGAGATAGAGGTTGTAAGGAGGAGAAAAGGACATCTCCTACGAGACTACGAAGTCTATTTTGAACTCTATCAAGGCAAGACAAGTCCTTTCTAGCAGCTCCTGCCCAGATGTGGCAACAGTATTCCATCCTTGGACGTACCTGGCTCTTATATAGATAGAGAATAGCATCAGCAGTGAGATATCTACTGGATCGATAGAAAGATCCCACCATTTTTCCAGCGGCCTTGGCAACAGATTTGATATACGTGTTCCATTTAAGATCAGGAGTAATGGTCAAGCCCAGAAGCTTGTCAAAACTTGAGGCCTCCTGAAGACGAGAGCCATTCATTTCAATTGATGACAAATGTGGATTAAAATGTTGATGATGTAAAGAGAGAAGCTTGGTTTTAGATGCATTAAAAGTAACCAGCCACTCCTTTCCCCATTGTACTACATGCTCAAGATCAGAGGAGAGAGAATTGGAGAGTACTTGCTCGTTTACTGTCTTAGATGTGGTACCATAAATGGTAGTGTCGTCAGCATAAATGTCTACAAATGATGTAAGGATATGATTTGGAAGATCATTAATGTAGATCAGGAAAAGAGTTCGGCCCAGGATGGATCCCTGAGGGACACCGGCATTAATACTGTGAGCTTCTGATTTTTGCCCCTCAACTACTACTCTTATGAACCTATCAGAAAGAAATGATTTAATAATTGAGAAGACTTTTCCAGCTATACCATAGCTAGCGATCTTATGAAGTAAACCTTTATGCCATACCCTATCAAAGGCTTTAGATATGTCAAGAGCAATTGCCCTAGAAAGATTGCCACCGTCGAGAGATTTGCTAATCCTATGCGATATAACTGTAAGGACATCTGCTGTAGATCTAGCAGAACGGAAACCATATTGAGTGTCACTAAGAAGGTTATTTTTGTTGAGATGTTTGATTACTTCTGTATTTAACACAGATTCTAGCAACTTACTCATGACGCACAGGAGACTTATTGGCCTGTACTGAGAGGGGGATGAGCGATCACCTGAATTCTTAAATACAGGGCATACTGATGAGATTTTCCAGGGAGATGGGAAACTATTCTCCTTAAGACAACGTTTAAACAGTTTTGTGAGTATGGGCGCTAGTTCAGGTTGAAGTTTTTTGAGTACTATAATTGGAATACCATCAGGGCCAGTTGCTTTACTGGAATCAAGGTTTTTGATTAGCTTGGCAACATCACGTACAGATATACGTATATCACATAGCGTGTTTTCTGATACAGGAGGAAATATTGGGGGTTGGCGGTCTTGGTCGCAAAGGGTAGAATTAGCTGCAAAGTTCTTGACAAAGAGTTTGGCTTTGTCTGATGCTGACGAGATTACCTCAGGTCCATTGATAATAGTTGGGATGGAGCACACGCTTCTATTCAGGATTCTGTTTGCTATTTGCCAAAACTGGTGGGAACCAAGCCGCTGCTCAGCTACTTTGGACTTAACAGATTGAGCATACAACTCTCTTGCGTTCCTTATTACTTTCTTACAATGGTTGCTGGCAGTCCTGAAAACGGCTTTAGTTTCCATACATCTATTACGTTTGAAGCAGTGGAAAAAGTGATTTCTGTGCGCAATGGCAGCAGCACATTCTGGAGAGAACCATGGCTGGCTGTTAGGTTTTTGCTGAAACTTTTTAGAGGGTATGAAATGGTCAATACCTACAATTAACCATTCAGTTAGGTCTAATACTATAGAGGACACATCCTTTTTAAACATGGAATGCAGAGGTAGATCAGATATAAATGTACGGAAGCTATCCCAGTCAGCCTTAGTGTATCGATATACTGTACGATGAAGTGGTACGTCTGGGGACTTATTACATTTCATTTTTATCTTAATTGATACAACAGAGTGGTCGGAAGATCCAAGAGGCGACAGAACAGAAACTGAACATAGTTCAGGGCAAGTTGTGAGAAAAAGGTCTAGTAGGCTCGCATACTGGCCGTCATTATCAGGCACACGGGTAGGTTCCTGAACAATCTGAGTGAGGTCATAGGCAATGGAGAAATCATGACAGAACCTCCCCTCATCATCGGTCTTGTTTGAGTGGGTCAACCATTCGACGTTGTGAACATTGAAGTCTCCACATACGTGAATGTTAGCTGAAGGATAAGTAGAAAGGACTTGGTCAATTTTCCTAGATATGCTTTGAAAGATAGTAACTCCGCTGTTGTGGGGGCGATAGAGAGTAAATATAAATGCAGTAGTGTGAGCTAAAGCAACCCGGAAGCACATATAGGGTAAGTTAGGATCTTCCCTGGAGATGTCCCTCCCACATGGAAAGCTATCTTTAATATAGGCACATATTCCATGTCTGTAAGATCTTTTCCTTTCCTCCCTCTCTTCTAGTGTGACCAGGCTGTCTGAAGATATTAGCTTCCTGACTTAAATGCACTAAACATTGATATTATTGTTTTTTATTATTTTTCCTTTTCCTTTGCAAAACTCAATCATGTTCTGCAGTGCCAAAAACGAAAAAAAAAATTTTTCTGTACAAAACAACCAAACCAAATATCTTGAATAAATATTTCAAGATATAAAGAACCTGGAGCATAAAAACCTTTTTTAAAATTACCAGATTCCGCATTAAATAGCCCGAAAAGAGTTGATGTCAAAAAAAAACCCAACCAAATCAAACCCCCCATCTTTTTCTCTCTCTCCCATATTATTTTGTGAACATATCTATTGTTATTTTCAATAGCAACTGCTCATCTGAGCTCCAATCTATGGTCCCCCCTTGCCAAACTTTCACAAAAAACGCTTATCTACCTGAAACCACTATCAATTAATTTCCCTTACTCTTTATTTGTGCCTAAACCTAATAGTGGATTCCATGAACAAAGTTTCTTTCTTAGAACTGCACATCTGTGGAACTTTCTAGCATTACAAGTTAACTTTTTTTTTTTTAGATAATTATTTTATCAACTTGCATGAAAAGACATGTAAAAGATGCTTAAACCATTTCGATTATGCAAATACCATCAATAGTTCAAAAGTTATGAGAATTTTAAGTGCCAAAATTTAGGCTTTTCTGTGGACATTTTTCTTTAGAAAAAGTGGACTAAATTACGGACCTCAACATTTCAAGAAATTTGGTAATTTCGCCACCATTTATTTATTTTTCAATCTATTCTCATGAAACTTGGCAGTCTTATGTAAAATTGTGTGCTCTGTCTGATTATGCAGTCAAATCTGATGTATCTCTTTACCATATGCTATGAATTATAAATTCAGATGTACAAATTTCAATTTTTTTAAACTGGCACATGGTATCATACAGTGGGTGTCTATTTTATGAACAAAACTAAGTATTATAGTAGTATTTAAATATAGCTTTATTGAAAATAGGCATTTTCCTGCCTCTTTACCAAAGGAGAGCTTAATCTTGGGTGTAGCTATTGAATGCCTAAAGAGTATTGATGGCCAGTATTTACTACCCCCCTCAAAGAAAAAGAAAATTGAGTAGATATGAATTAATCTCAGAAATAAATCAAAGAAAATTTTTCATATAGATTTTAGATTTCTGTAAAAGATGGAAATTCCCATAGTCGACCAGAACTTATGCATTTTGGGACTGTAAAATTTCAGCCATATCCAATCAAATTTAACCCCACACATATGTATCCAAACGTAACATATAAAATGTAAACATTGAAACAAACTGTTTCACTTTTTGTTATTTTTTACCTTTTTTTTTTTTTTTTTTCATTTTTAACTTGGAGCATAAAAACATTAAACGCATAAAAGAAAAAATTAACATCATTGGAATGCTTATTCTATTCTCTTTTCATCAATGTAATTCTTTTAAAAATTGACCCACAAATAAAAAAGACATGACTTGTTGAAGCACATTAGGTATGTAATATTGCCGATGCCCATGAAAATACGCTTATAATGCTAGTCTTCTATTTGCCTGCTTTCCAGCTGACTACGATATGGTCATTTTCAAGTCCAACATAAACAAGTTCTTACCCTTAAGTAATCTAATTTAACAAATTCCCACTATTAACAATTAGTATGATATTGTGCGATTGACTATCAAACACTCATTAACCTTTATCCTCAAGTGGCCTCTGGGCCTTAATAAATAGTGATGCCTTTGTAAAAAAAAGAAAAACTCTTTCCCAATTTCATTGCTGAACGAGTTGGTAAGATATTTCCCTTTTATGTATGTTAAGTACAAACCACAATATTATTTCAAGTTTACAAAAAGACAAAACGTTTTAATCTTTTTTGCTGAACAATTAGAATCTTTTCTCTCCCTCTATTATGATGTTTCCTAAACTAAAATTAATAACAAAACCAAAATTTCAGTATTACTTATTCAAACATCTAAGATATTGCCCATCGATTGGTAAATCTGTCGCACTAACGTAAAAATATTATTTTCATTGTTGAACAAGATAACTTTGAGTATTTGAACTACTCTTCTCATCTTGAGTGTTATTCGCGCAATATTTTGATCAATCTAACCTTCGACCTTTTTCGGGTGTATCTTGTCGAATTCTGGAATCTGTATGGAATTTCAGACAGAATCCTTTATTTAATCCACAGGAGTAGCATACATGATTCCGTCAGTCATGATCAGTAATTCATAATTGTATTTAGTATTGCCCACCTGAGAATTGAACCTTCAACCTTCAGAAGAGTGTCACTTACAACTGAATTTTACCAAGTACTTTATCCATTTTGCTACAGGTTGACAAGATATACCTTAAGGTTTGAGGTTACTAATTTATTTATTGCAAACTGTTATCCTCATCTTTTAGTTATTTCAGCCAACTATTCCTCTGACCTTTGTCAGGTGGTAACCACGACGGGACAAGAACCCCGAATCTCCCAACCGCATCCTCAGCAATTACTGCCTTCCATAGTTGTTGTTGTCTCAGGTTGTGAAACCGCAACTAAAAGATGAGGGTGATAGTCTGCAATAAAGTTTGAGGTTACATCGATTAAAATGTTGTGTAAATTCTCAAAATGAGGATGTAATTCCAATACTTTTTATCGTTTTAATTTTTCCTAAATTGTTTTCTGCCACAGGGAATGATAAATGTTGCTTTGGTTTTGATAAAGAGTGCGAAAGAAAGATTCCCTGCTAACACAGCGCATGCACACATCTGGATGTCTACGGAACAGGAGATGAAATTCAGTTTGGCCATTCATGCATGCAAGTGGAGTGATGCGGAGATTGCATTGGCCAACCTCAGAGCTGTGCATCAAATGGAAGCTGAAATCAGGTGACGTATTTTGTGAGGGACGGAACGAAAAATGTTTCTCAGTCTTGATTTAAACAAAACCCAAGAATACACAATGGAGATCACTCTTGATTCAGCCGTCGCAATTGAAACACAGGAATACATAAAGAATACATCCTCCCCCCTCCAACAGATGGATGGCATCTATTTGAAAAGACGCCATGTGTCAACTGCGGGTAGCAACACATAAGGTGCAAGTCCAGAATCCAGTCAAACTAAAAAAACAAAAATACAGAAAAATCTTTATGATGTACGTCTTCGTCACAGAACGAAAATGTCATATTCCAAAAATCATGTAAATTGATCAAGTAGTTCTATTTATTCATTTTTTAACTAAAAAAAAATCAAATTTTATGACAGTTTTGATCCGCCATGTTTAATAAATAAGGTGGAATAACTCAATTTCAACTAATGAGATCAAAATCAACCTTGTAATTGCTACAATTTATTATTAAAATCTCTAAAAGTTGAAAAAAAATGATTTTCTTTGTAAAAAAAAAAAAAAAAAAAAAAACTAGATCAATTTACATGATTTTTAGAATATGACATTTTCCTTCTGTGACGGAGACATAATAAAGATTTTTCTGTATTTTTGTTTTCTAATTAGGTTGAATTCTGAATAAGAACCATACGTAATTCCATGATATGGAAGATGGCTGAATCATCCATATTTAAAATGGCTGTGTGACATTCACAGTACTTTGGTTAGGTAACCTGTCAAGTCAACATCAAGAAACCAATGGAGATAACTCAACTATAATTTAAACTTGTGAGATTTATGTTATAATGCCTACAAATTCCCATTAATCGCTTAAAAGTGATTTTCTTATAAAGATAAAACTACTTAATCAATTTACGTGATTTTTGGAGTATGATATTTTACACTTCATCACAGATTTTTCTTTATTTTTGTCTTTTAACATGGGGACTTATGAATCAGAATCAATAAAACTAATATTTGGAATATCACTGGCCAATCGAATTTGACAATAAGTGTTAGAAAATGATATTTAATCTTTTCAAAAGTACAAATTATGATAAATTTGAAGATTATGTGCGTTGTACAATAGATAATTTCTAGGTTTTTGGTGCTTTTTCGGTCATAATTATTTTGGGTGTTTCGACATTATAAAAACAAAAAAATGTATTAAATTTCAAATAAAACAAATGGTACTTACGTAAATTTTTGGTATCAAATAGTAAATATCCAAAAATTACGAAAAAACGATAAGGTAGAAAAATAATTAATCATGTAAAATTAATTTCATTTCATAAATCAAAAGAAAATATTTACCTCCCCTGTCAGAAATGTCAGGTTTTGAATTTCTGATAGAAATTCATGTCATGTGACGCAGTAAAATCAACATTTTTTTCATGATTATTTTTCTACCTTACTGTTTTTCATAATGTTTTGATATTTTACTATTTGATACCTGTCATTTACGTAAGTACCATTTGTTTTACTTGGAATTAATATTTTTTTCATCTTTATACTATAGAAGCACCCTATATTATTAATATTGCTCTGATGTGGTATGCCCCCAGTGTAATCCTTTGCAAGAGTGGAGGAACATGAACAGTAAAAATAAATACTATTTCCAACTTATCTCTATCAAAACATAAACGATCCTTAGTCCTGATACTTTGATATGTTTTTTGCTAATCAGGTTTGTCTAGAGTATTTATGCTAAGAGGGTACAAGGGCAGTAAGTTCATCGGAGCATATTTCATGGCATTACTTGTAAAACAAGTACAGGAATGCAACATTGCAGTGATGGGACAGAGGCTAAAGCTTTGTAGACATTATGTATCAAATATTATATATATATATATATATATATATATATAGTTACATATAATAATTCTCCAAGTTACAAATATCAACTTTTCTCAGTATTTCAAAAGGTATCCATTACAATATTGTTTTGTATTGCAACTAACAGTCTGCAAAATTATGTTATTGCTGCATAGTTAGTCACATACTCTACTTTTTCTATTTAAAAAATATTTAAATCAACTTGATATACTCAGTCATAGATATGTGTGACTACAGTATCTCTACAAAACCACGGTTTTGCTCAATCATGGAGTATTGTTGCCACATTTGGGCTGGTGCATCTGCCACTAGTCTCTTGCTCTTAGACAGAGTTTAAAAAAAAAAAGTCACCAACCTAATAAGTCCTGAATTATCAATTAAATCCAACCTCTGTCCCATCACCAAAACGTGGTATCCTTATGCCTGTTTTATGAGTATTTTAATGGCAGTGCTCTGACCAACTTTAAGCATTAGTACTCTCTCGACAACAACACTCTCGACAAATCTGACACACAGCAAAATCCCACCCCTACACTGTAGAGATCCCTAGATGCCATAAATCCTTCTACTCGAATAGCTTTTTTCCTCGGACTGCTGCACTTTGGAATTCCCTCCCAGGCCCCTGCTTCTGTGACTATACTGACATGCAGAAATTCAAGTGTAATGTGAATAGACATCTCGTTGCCCAACTCCCTATATAGTATCCCTGCAAATCTGGTCCCAAATAGTAGCTCCTTATGATTAAGTGGCTCTGTGCCTTGTTTGTGGTGAAATGACAATAAAAAAAACATGAAGTTTTACTAATTTTTATTAATTAATCATTTATAAAAATTTTCAATTAGATTACACTATTACACTAAATTCTATTCGTGCGTAGTTCCTACATTCTGCATAATTTTATACAATTTAGGATGAAAACCTTTTAGCAAATGGAAAAAAAAAATATATATATATATATATATATATATATATAAGGGATCTTGTCGGTATCTGTGTGAAAAATCTCTACCAAACTTATCCCTGAATATTTGATCTAAAGACTTGAAATTTGATTCATAGGATATTTGGACTCTGCAAATACTTTTGCTTTGGTTTTCGGCCTGTAAAAATAGCTGCTAACGGGTCAAAACTAAAAATAACACAGTTGACCTTGGCAGGAGTAAATTGACTAACTTCAGAGGATATGTACATACACATCTTTAGTTTGAATTCGATTAATTTTTAGCCTTTTTCATCCATCTGGCAATAGTTCAGACGGTAAAAAGGCTGAAGTGCTAAATAAAAACTGTCTGAATATTTTGGTTTCGATTCTAGGTTATGGCACCAAAGTCATTTTTTTAATCATTACAATATATATTTGGTACAATATAATAATCAATAGAGAAATTGCTCAATTATAATTAAATACAAAATCTGCATGTACTAAAATATTATGTTTAAACATATTTTATGACCAGGCAATGCCGGGCAGCCTGCTAGTTGTTTTTATAAAAATATTTTTTTAAAGATGTTTTCTTTTTCTTTACAGATGTGGCATTTTACTTAAGGAAACTGGTCAAGTAAATAAAGCCTTGAGCCGCATGCATGACTTGCTGGAGAAATGTGAGAAGAATGAATATCAGATCACACCTTTTTACGTATGTCGGTAAGTGTTTAGCATTTTTGGGAAGCAACTGATCTCCCCCCTTGCGTTGGGGTGTTCCCTGTTATTGAGTTTTGGAAGTATCTTTTGCCAAGAGCTTTTCACGCAGAGAACCAAACCAGGGGTAATAGAACTTTTCATTGTTGCATTTACTTCCCATTTTCTGATTTGGCATCATCGGCAAAACATTTTACAAAGATATTTTAACTGAAGAAATTTATCACATTCTTAGGCAAATTATTAGTATAATTATGCTTATTATTATTATCTATATATTAATACGATAGTGTGTTCTTTTGTGTGTCACGCTTTCCGGCAAATTTCATTGGTTGGGATTTAATTCTGGAATACACATTTACGAACGCTCCAGGCAGCATTTGATTAGCGTGTTCTCACCGCTATATTTGTTTTAATTCTATAAAATTTAGGGTTTTGATCATAGCTGAAGGCACTCAAGTCATCTATTTTTTTTTTAATCGATATAGTATATTTTATCTTATCTTAATACGATATTAATCTACATCTTAATACGATATTATCTCTATATTAATACGATAGCGTGTGTTACTTTGTGTATCATGCTTACATCTTTTTTCTTCCATGTGACTGTCGTTTAATTGTTATGATTTTCCATTTCTTATAATAAATAATTATACTAAGAATTCTCCATAAGTTTTAGTTTCGGTTTCGATTATAACCGAAGGAACTCAAGTTATATATATAAGTTTTGTTTTCAGTTTCGATTCAAGCTGATGCATCGAAGTCATATGGATATATTTTCTTTGTATTTTTGCAATCACGACTTTATGATATATAAGAATCACTAGAAAATTGACTCTATAATAATATACATATACGAAATCTGCATGTCTTAAAATATCATATTTAAGCATAGTTTACGACTGGGCTACGCCGGGTGTCCCTGCTAGCTTAGATAAATACTTTTGCAGTTTTAATAAAAGAGCTACAAGATATCTCCATTTATGCTGAATACCAACATCAATGTATTACGTATGAAAGAGTCCGCCGTTATTATTATTATTAGTAGTAGTAGTAGTATTAGTAATAGTAGTATTGTATTATTATTAAAAGTAGTTTGTTGTAATAATGATAAAAAAAAATGCTTATTTACTCTTACGAATGTTTCGCATAAAAAAAGAAAGTTAACAATTACAAGAAATAAATTAAAGAAAGAATTGGTCACATTGTTTCACTTATGTTCATATAAAATGTTAATAAAAAAATAAAATTAGAATACATAATATCAATTGAAAGATGTTTTGTCGGGGACACTAAATCATCTATCACCATCTAGAAAACAGGGGAAGTAACGCAATACTGAAATGTCTCGAGAAATATGATGGAATGTCCAACTTTGATTCATGTCTTCCATCACTCGGCAAAATTTCACCGTGTATGGAGCGTTGTTGCCACGTTTGGGATGGTGCAACGACTACTACACTTTTACTAAATGGTTCAAAAGGGAACGCCAACTTAATAGGTCCCGCACTGTCAGGTACCTCTTCCCATCGTTGAAATGTTGTATCCCTCTGCCTGTTTCACAACTATTTTAATGGTAGATGCTCTGACAAACTACAAGCCCTTGTACCCCCTCAGTATAAATACCCCCCGATAAACCCAAGCAGCGGCAAAATCCCACCCCTACACAGTAGAGATCCCCAGATGCAAGAAAGCCTTCTATTCTAATAGTTTCTTCTTTAGAACTGCTAGACTTTGGAATTCCCTTCCAAGTTTCTGCTTTCCTGACTGTACTGACATGCAGAAGTTCAAGTTGATTATAAATAGGCATCTTGCTGCTCAACTCCCTACATAGTATCCCTGCAAATTATATCCCAGATAGTATCCCCTTACATCAAAGTGGCAGTGTGCCTTGTTTGGGATGAACATTTAAAAAAAAATATCAAGAATACCTTATTATAATACTAAGCAGATTAAAAGTTGTAGTGTCTGCAAGTTGAGTTAATTCCTCACCAATTAACACTGTGCGAAATAAGCATCAGCAAAATAAAGACAACGTCTATTTCAGTCGATAACTGCAGCTGCCAAGATGCACGAGCAATATCGCATTATATGGGATCAGCGTTTTAAAATTTCCTATCTTAGCCATAGTGAAGTTTACATGTGTTAAGGCTAAACTCAAATTAATGTTTAGTGATTGCTACGTTGGTTTGTGTGTATTTTTGTTTGTTGCTGAAACGTGGAATGGCTGAAGTCTGCCAAAGACTCTACCAATTTGCATGGATCGCTGACCTTAAAATGTTGACATATTGAACTCATTTGAAGTTGATTCAACCTCGGATGGATGATTTTATAGTTCAGTTATAAAACTCAATTTTGCAATACAATTCGGCATATGTACAACTGTAGGAATTTCCAATCAAAAGTGAAAAATCTTTTATACATATCATTAAGCGTTACACTTATGCGTGTGAAATTCTTTTTATAAAAAAAAATAAACTTATTTTGTCTTTAATTTTTCAGTGTCCTTTTAGAATTGTCTGATTTGCTGCGTAAGACGTGTAATTACAGCATAGCAGTCTTCTACATTCTGCGATGCATCACGTTGGCTCGAGATCATCATTTCCAGTATATGGTTTGTTTGGCTTCTTTGCAGTTAGCACAAATACAGGTGAGTGCGATAAAACATATCTGCATGTCCTCCATTATCTTTGGAATTGGATTTTATGCTTTCTCATCTATCTTTCTATCTATATAAAAGTGACCTTGTTTGTATGGGGAATGGTCTCTATCAAACTACTCTGTCAATATTTGATCTACAAACTTGAAATTTGATATATAGAGGATTTGGATCTGGAATAAATTTCATTTGGTTTGGGCCAGTAACAATAGTTGTTAAGAGGTCAAAATTTAAAAAATCTGAATATGGTAGGCTAAGTCAACTAAACGAGTTACTTTTATGCATGCACAAATATACATTTATACCTTTAACAATGATTTATGTTTTGGTTTTGATTTTACTTAATAGCACCCAAGCGATATTTTTTATTTTTTTTAACTTTTGCAATCACTACTAAATCACCCTAATATGTTCCATCAATAAAATGTTTTCGTTGCTATTAATATCTTTCAATTTCTTTTTCTGTGTCTGTCCAGTTGTTGATGGGTTCACCCAACCTGGCTATCCCGACATTAGAAAAACAAATGATCCATATGTTGACCAATGGCACCCAACTGGACAAAGGACGAATGCTTTATTGTTATGCTCGATGCACTGTAGCAGCGGCACAGAAAGCTGGAGATCCCAAGGAAATCAAATCTGGTAACTTTTTTTTTTTTATTTATAAACAGGAATACGAGTTTAGAATAGGATTTTTGCTTTTTTTTTTTTTTTTTTTTTTTTTTTTTATATAATCGAGAAAAAACTAATTTCCTTTTAAATTGCTGGAGCCTCCCACTTTTTGGTTAAAATCCATTTTTAAAATTTTTTTTGCTTCAAATTAGAAAAAAAACTGATAGCTAGCGCCTTACCTCCTTATTTTCTTATTTTATCTGAAATCATCTGAAGAAGGCCAGATGATGAGTTGGCAAAACGTGGTGAGACAACAACTATGGAAAGCAGTCATTACTGGAGATACAGTTACAAGACAACGTTCTTCATCGCAGTTATTCACCTAAAGAAGATGAGATGATGAGTTGGCCAAAATGTAGTGCAACAAAAAACAACAATGAAGATGAGGATAACAGTCTGCAAAAAGAATAAATACACAAAATGTGAAACCTCATCTCAAAGGATTCCAAAAAATAAAAAATACTGTCTCCCTTTTCTCATTTCTCTTTATTCTCTTCCTCTTCCTGTATTATCTTTTCTTCCTATGATAGTTCTCCCTGAAAACTGAAAATACTTATTTTACCATGAAAGCTAAAACTGCACATGATTCATAATGGGGGTAGGAAAATTAAATGATTCTTTTCTTTCATCAAAGAATGACTTCCTGTCTCCTTCCCCATAAAGTAAAAATTTAAATTTTTACTTTTTTTGTCGCTTGACCATTAGAATCATGACTCTAGATCTTGATCTTGTCGAAGATTTCTTTGTTAATGTACTCCCTCGACAAACCCGACAAGCAGGAAAATTCCACCTCTACACTGTAGAGATCCCTCGATGCCGTAAAGCCTTCTACTCGAACAGCTACACTTAGGAATTCCCTCCCGGGCCTCTGCTTCCCTGACTGTAATGGCATACAGAAATTCAAGTGTAATGTGAACAGACATCTTGCTGCGCAACTCTATAAATAGTATCCGTGCAAATTTGGTTCCAAGTAGTAGCCCCCTCACAACTAAGTGGCCCTGTGCCTTGTTTGGGGATGAAACCTCAATAAAAAAAAAAAAATGACGTCTTCCCAACACCATCTTCAAAATTTCTTATTAGTAAAACTCCAAAATTTGATTTTATCTCAGATTTTTTTTTCTTTTTCTCCAGCTTTGATGTCGGCTCTGAGACAAGTGTGTATTTCTATTGAACATTTCCAAAAGGCCGAAGCCCATCGGCTGCAGAAAGATGCTGTCTATTACCAGGCCCGTATCTGCAATAGCCTCGGTTACGTCACCGAAAGAAACAAATATGCCCACGAATTCCGACAACTTGACCAGCTCTACCCAACTGTGCAAAAAATTGATGTCACGCTGATGTAGTCCAAACAAACGTTTCCTTGCTTAATAATAAATTCTTTTGTCAGATTTGAAAGTTTTTGTGATTTCTTAAGAAAATAAAATACACAAAAGTAATTTCATGTATGCATGTTGTTACCGTCCATCCATTTTTTGAAAGATGGAATCACCTCATTACCGAAGATGCAATGTAAAATAAAATAAAATAGTAATTTTTTTTAAATTTCCTCTGCTGCTGTCATTGTTGAGTCTTTTCATATAGATATTGGTATTCAGTTCCTCAATATCTAGAATTCTTTCTGTAAACTGTAACCTCTGAACTTATATACCATGCACTGGATAAGGTAGAGGAGACTAGGGCAGTAGCCCTAGAAGGCCTTTGACTGGGTCTGGCATTAAGGTCTTTTCTTGAAAATTAAATCATATGGAATTACTAGACAAATACTTAACATCATAAAATCCTTCCTAGACAATAGAAAAATCCAGGTTGTCTTTCATGGTCATGGAAACAACAAAATATAAATGTACTTGTGTCGAAAGGGTTGATCCTTGGACTTTTATTATTCTTTATATTTTTATAAGACATATGCATGGACTTGGAGTCTATATTCGAAACACCCTCCCCCTAACTAGAGAAATAAAACTAGAATCAGAGGGCCAGGCCTTTATGTGCTTCAGACTATGTGCAACACAATATTAGCTACTTATATTTTCTCTACCGCTCTCCCTCAAACCAAGGCTGTACCCTAATAAACAAAGTCTCAGACAGCATAGATATAGCACTCTCCCTCGATACTAGCGCACAAATACATGTATTTGGTGACTTCAATGTCCACCACAGAAACTGGCTAGGATTCTCAAATCATACAGACGTAGCTGGTAGCGCCACATATAGCTTCTCTATATCTCATTCCCTATCTCAGATGGTTACATTTCCGACAAGTTTCCCAGACCAGCACGATCAACATGCCTCACTTCTAGATCTCTTTCTGACAACAGTTCCCAATGACTGTACAACAAATGCCCATAGCCCACTCGGGAATGCTGATCACGCTGTGATAATGGTAGAAATCAGCCTAAATTCTCGCCCTAAAACTGAAGACCCACTACTCAAAACAACGAGGTATTACAAAAAGGCTGATTGGGAAGCCATCAGGGAGCTCATCAGAGATGCCCCATGGCAAAATATCTTTACTCTTCCAGCGGAACAGTGTGCAAATGAGACAACTGAATGGTTCAAAACTGCTATTGAAGCACATGTTCCCGCACGGAAATACTATAGCAAGCCCCACTCCCCCCAATGGTTTACTTCTGCTTGTGCAGCTGCCATTTGTCAAAGGCAGCATGCGTTCCGCAGATTCAACCGACATAAGTCCAGCTCAAATAAACAGAAGTTTATAGAAGCTAGAAATAATTGTAAGAGAGTGATAAACACAGCTAAGTCAGATTACTCTGAAACCACCAGAAAGCGCATCGAAGCACAGAAATTAGGAACCCGGGATTTTTGGAAAATCTACAACAGCGTAGTTAATAATGGACAGTCAATTATTCCCCCACTAACAAACAATCATGCGGTTGCTTGCACGGCAACTGACAAGGCTAATCTGCTTGCCAGTCGGTTTGCCTCAAACTCCACACTGAACTCGGTACACCACTCACTCCCTGATTTTCCTCTGCGAACAGACGCCACACTTGACGACTTGAAAATCACCCCTTCTCAGGTACATGCTATTATAAAAAACCTAGACACCTCTAAAGCATGTGGACCAGATCTCATCCCGGCTGTGCTATTAAAAAAATGCTCTGCCGAGGTTGCTCCAGTTCTGTCCAAACTTTACAATAAATGCCTTAACGAATCTTGTTTTCCCGACTGCTGGAAAACCGCCTCTGTGGTACCAGTCTTCAAGAATTCTGGTGAAAGAACTGACCCACTAAATTATCGCCCCATTAGCCTCCTCCCGCTTTTCGCCAAAATATTTGAGTCCTTAGTTAATAAAGCCCTAGTCCAGCACCTAACAGCTGCTAAACTCTTGACTGACAAACAATATGGATTCAGGCAAGCCCGTTCAACAGCAGATATCTTAACTGTAGTTTCTGAACGTATATACCGTTCATTGGATAAAACAGGGGAGGGTAGAGCGGTGGCCCTTGATATATCTAAGGCTTTTGACAGGGTATGGCACGATGGTCTTCTAAGGAAAATTAGATCATATGGAATCACTGGAAGAATTCATAACGTAATTAAATCCTTCTTAAGTAATAGAAAAATCAAAGTTGTCCTCGACGGACGTACATCCAAACAATATGACATAAATGCGGGAGTGCCTCAGGGGTCTATCCTTGGACCTCTATTGTTCCTGATATTCATAAACGACCTCCCTGATAATATTGTTTCGGAGATGGGTATATTTGCCGATGACACCACTCTCTATAACAGATATGAGGGGAAAACAAATGAACACATATCCAAGAAAATGGCAGAAACACTAGAGGATGACCTCCAATCCGTAGTGGAATGGGGACAAAAATGGTTGGTCTCATTCAATGCTGCTAAGACTAAGCTTGTTTCCTTCAATAACTACAAGAAACCTTCTCTACCACCAATAGCAATGGCCAAGAACACATTGCCTGAAAGTACTTCTTTTAAACTCCTCGGCCTAACGTTTACAGGGAATATGAACTGGAATAGATACATTGAGAGCATTGCCAAGGCTGCTGCAAGGAAGGTTGGCTCCCTCTACCGTGCTAGAAAACTACTTACGCCTGCCAGTATCCTATACCTCTATAAGGCAACCATTCGCCCATGTATGGAGTACTGTTGTCACATCTGGGCTGGTGCATCTGCTGCTTGTCTCTCGCTCCTGGACAGGGTTCAAAAAAGAGTCGCAAACCTGATAGGTCCTGAACTGTCATCTGGGCTTCAACCTCTGTCCCATCGACGAGATGTTGCATCCCTCTGCCTGTTCTACAAATACTTTAATGGTGAATGCTCTGACGAACTGCAAACACTTGTACCTCCCCGACGTAACTACCCCCGACAAACCCGACAAGCTACTAAGTCTCATCCCTTTACAGTGGAGATCCCTAGGTGCAAGAAAGCCTTTTACTCCAATAGTTTCTTCCCCAGAACTGCGGGTCTTTGGAACTCCCTTCCGGGATTCTGCTTTCCCAACTGCAATGATATGCAGAAGTTCAAGTGTAATGTTAACAAACATCTTTCTACTCTTCTCCCTTCATAATGACCCCGCTAATTAATTCCCTAATAGTAGCCCCCTGCTTCAAAGTGGCACTGTGCCTTGTTTGGGGTGAAAATTGAATAAAAAAAATAAAAAAAAAAAAAAAAAAAATGGGTATATTTGCTGATAACACCATGCTTTATAGCAGACACAAGATGAAAATGAGTCGACACATATCTAAGGGAATTACTAAAACCTAAGAGAAATACCTTCAGTCTATAGTGGAATGGGGGCGTAAATGGATGGGGGCATTTAATGCTACTAAGACCAAGCTCCTTTCCTTTAATAATTACAAGAATTCTTCTCAACCACTGATTGCCATGACTAATAATACTCTACCTGCTTTGTTCAAACATTCATGGGCAACATGAATTGGAACAAATACATTGAGGACATTGCCAAGGTTGCTGTGAAGAAGGTTGGCTATGTCTCTCTCTCTACCATACTAGAAAGTTACTCACATCTGAGAACATTCTGTTATTCTACAAAGCCACCATTCACTTATGCCTGATACATCTGCCAGTAGTCACTCCCTTCTAGACAGGATCTAAAAAGGAGTCTCCAATCTAATTAATCTTGCACTATCAACAAAACTCCAATCTCTGTCCTACTGCTGAAATGTTGCATCTGTGCCTGTTTTGCAAGTAATTTAATGGAATGTTGTAATTTATGAGTATATATTCAGTTTCTATTATTATCTAGTGTTGCAATTGTATGCATGTGTATATACATGTGATCGGCTATCTAAAGTTTCTTGTGTGTTTATGTACTTTTAAATACAGTTCATAATGGAACAATAATATATATAAATACCTTTCATACAAAGGACGAATAACATTTATTTGGGGTTTCAACATCTGGCCAATCGGGGAAACATATCTGGTCCATCTTGGGTTTTGTCTTGACAGAAAAGCTGCAATGAAAATTTTCCCCAAAAACGAAAGTGCCTCAGTTTTATTTTCAGCAACTTTTTATTCTAGAATTATTTTCCCCTCTTGGACAGTTGTACGCTGATCTAAGTCTTGTTTACGTTCTGACTATCGCCATTTCTGACATCCTCTGCTTGAAACCATCACAATCTGTCGACCATCTCTTTTCCTCTCTGGCTCCAAGTAATTGTTTTCTCTAATTTCCATCTCGTCCTCTAAATGACATTATTAGTACACATCACTAAGATAACATTTTTAAGTCAATATTCCTAAGTAAAAAAATTATTTATTCTATCTGGTCGGCTTCTTGCCCGACCAATGTCTCTCTCTCTCTTCAGATATCCCTGTATTCTATCGGCTGCCTCAGATCTATAGAATCACAGTTGACATCATCTGCAATTTGCTGGCTGTACATGAATCTAGGTCGTCCTATGCTCGTGCACCCTTGCCATGGCATCCACATACATTTCTCACCAGCTCTTTTTTGCTCCTCTCGCAAATCATAAATGTCATGCCTTCATGGTAGTAGATATGGCAGGTAGACTGCCATAAAGTTGCTGCTTCTTGGGATGATCTTGCCCAGATATATTTAACACTATTCTCAGCATAAGTAAGAGAAGAATCTAGGTTGTCCTCGATGGTCATACATCTAAACAATATGATATAAATGCAGGTGTATCTCGGGTCTATCCTTGGACCTTTATTATTCCTAATATTCATAAATGACCTACCTGATAAAATTATCTCTGAGATGGACATATTTGCTGATGATACCATGCTCTATCACAGGCACGAGGGGGAAAACAAATGAACACATATCTAAGGAAATGGCAGAAACACTAGAAGGCCTCTAATCTGTAGTGGAATGGAGACAAAAATGGATGGTCACATTTGATACTGCTAAGACTTAGCATGTTTCCTTCAATAATTACAAGGAACCTTCTCCATCACCAATAGCCAAGAACACATTACATGAAAGTACTTCCTTTAAACTCCTCGGTCTAACATTTACAGGGAACATAAACTGAAATAGATACATTGAGAGCACTGTTAAGGCTGCTGCGAAGGTGGGCTCTCTCTACCGTGCTAGAAAGTTACTTACGTCTAAAATTATCCTGAACCTCTATAAGGTCACCATTCGCCCATGTATGGAGTACTGTTGTCACATTTGGGCTGGTGCATCTGCTACTAGTCTCTCACTCCTGGACAGGGTTCAAAAAGTCGCCAACCTGATAGGTCCTGAACTGTATCAACGAAATGTTGTTTCCCTCTGCCTGTTCTACAAGTATTTTAATGGTGAATGCTCTGACGAACTACACTCACTTGCACCCCCTCGACATAAATCCCGCAAACAGCAAAATCCCATCCCTACACAGTAGAGATCCCTAGGTGTAAAAAAAGCTTTCTTCTCCAATAGTTTCTAGACTTTGGAACTCCCTTCCGGGATTCTGCTTTCCCAACTGTACTGACATGCAGAAGTTCAAGTATAATATGAACAGACATTTTGCTGCTCATCTCCTTTTAAAATATCCCTGCAACTTATGTTCCCGATAGTAGCTCCCTACTTCAAAGTGGCACGGTGCCTTGTTTGGGAGGAAAATTGATTTTAAAAAAATAAATAAATAAAAGCATATAGGCATATGTGCCATCTAGCTTTCTTTCCAATCTTTTCTTGAGTGGCCAGCTTATAGCACTGTAAACAAAGACAGACACAACCACTTCTCTGAAGAACTGATTGTAGTTGTTTGTCAGTTAGCATTGAAGTCCATACTAACCCGCAGCTTATCCAATGCAGCCCATATTTTTGAGATACGAATTTCGATATCTCTCTTCGTGGAATCTATGTTGCTGCCCAGGTACGTAAACTCGGTGACATCTTTCGATGTTGTTCCATCTAGACCTTTTATCTCCCCTTCCGTATTGAAAATCATAAACTTTGTCTCATCCGTATTAATATAAAGACATATGTCATTTGCAGACTTTTCTAGCTCACATAACAACGTTTGTGCATCAGCAGTGTTATTCTCGAACAAAATAATATTGTCTGCATAATCTGCATCAGTTATATATGCTGATGGATGGCGTCCGTCTGCTTCTGGATTGATTTAAGGTGAAACTCAGTGTGTGGTGTATATCAACAGAGGTGCAAAGTACACAGTCAAGACAAAGAATGAAAAGAAAAGGGCTAGATTGTCTCCTTGTGGAACTCCAGCGTGAATGTCAAAGAATTCAAGTATCATCATCTGGCAATCTGACCATTGCTCGAGTGTATAGCATCATGATAGCGTTAATGATTTTATTTGGAATGCCATATGTCTTTAAGATGCTGGCTATTTCTCCTCTATGTACAGAGTCGAATGCTTTGGGGATATCTACAAAGGGCATGACTGCCTCAAGGTTTTTGGCTTTGACTCCTTCAATTAGTCTCCTGACAGTAAGAATTTGACCAGTAGTAGAGCAACTCTTTCCATTTTGGTTCTTCCTTAGCATTTTTTCAATCTTTGGTTGGATATGGTTGAGAAGCATGGTGTTTTAGATTTTTTGCTGCAATTGGAGTGAGTGTTATTGCTTTGTAGTTGTTTAGTATGTTTTTGTCACTTTTCTTGAAAGTTTGCCTCCTTCTCTTCACACATGAATAATCTTTTGATTACAACATTGATACAGCATTGCATGAATCAAGAACGATGTCATCGAAGTCACCTGTCTTCCAGACTTCTAAAACCTGCAGCTTTAAAATGGCGTTGCATATTTTCGCTGCATTTTGAGTGAGTGTTATTCTTCTGGAGTTGCTTGGTGTGCTTCAGTCACTTTTCTTGGGAAGGGAAGTTGCATCCTTCTCTCCACACATGAATAACCTCTTAATATATAGCATTGCATAAATCAAAAAGGATGTCATTGAAGCCACATGTCTTCCAGACTTCTGGAGGAATGTCATCTAAACCTGCAGCTTTACGATTCTTGGTCTTCTTTAGTGCAGATAAAAGTTCCTTCATTGTAAAATCTTTCTCAATATCGAGTTCCTGTTCAACAATTGGCTGAAATGGTTGATCAGCCTCTACTGGTTCATTTCCAAGTAGTTTTTCAAAGTGTCCTTTCCATTTTGTGCATTTTCCAGAGTGTTTTCCTTTAACTTGGCTTTAGCAGAATGTTTGCAGACATTTTGCCAAAGCTAAGTTAAAGGCAAACACCCTGGAAATGCACATTTCATTCTAAATATCTAAATATTCATTTACTTGTCTGTACATCCAGTGTCACAAAAAAAACCATCATCATCACAAACATTAATGAGAAATGAATTACCTCCCTTTATCAGTTAAAAATCATTAAAACCATTTCCTCTCCAAAAATTCAAAAACACAAAAAACATCCAACACGGAGTTCATAGCTCTTTCTCGTAATGATGTTGGGTATTAAATGTGCGTATCACGTTTTTTTTTTTACATTAACTACCAGAGTTATAAAATTTTTGAAGTAGCTCGTGTGCAGGTCAGAATGCTGCTGCAAGGTAGAAACACCATAAAATATCCCTTGACCCATGGATTTTGTAAAATGTTGTGCTTTAATAAGTACAAATCAAAGAAGAGATCTTTCAAAAAAATAAATCTTAATATCTTTTTACAAAGTGAAATTCTAACAATTTTAGCGATGACAAGAACCCCTGCTTGACAATGTAAGAATGGGTAAAAGTCTTATCTGGGTCCTACTCTTCTGTATTGCATGAAATATTCCCAAATTTTGTTTATGGAAACTTTGATAATGCAAAAACTAACTGAGAAATAGAACCAAAGTTCTTGTTAAGAAAACAAAAACTACAGATTTTTTTTTCAACATTATTTTTTTTTTCTATTTTATTAAATAATTTTTTTTTAAATAAGGGTTTAAAAAATTTGTCCATAATTTTGGTCAATTTGTTTCAACTCATTCCGTAATGGAATCGTCTTTTACTTTTCTTTTGTCCCTCATCTGAAGATTCGTTGGTGGATCTTCGAGATTCAATTCTTTGCGAAGATCAGACACATTCCTTTCCCAATGTTTTTCAAAATAGACGGACATCAAAAATTTGGCCTGCCTGCCACACCGGATTGCATACGGCAGATATGTCTTCCGGTAAAGCTGTGAATGTCTGAAATAGAAAACGAACAAAAATTCAACTTAAAAAAAGGTTAAAAAGAAAATAACAAATCCATCCTTAAAATATGACAATTCAATCAGCATTTCACAATGAAAGTTCCATTTCAAACGAAAGCATCAAAGATGAACGCATCAAAATATTTTTTTCGCTGCATAATAAAATTTTATGCAAATGTTATTTAACAAAAAATCTCCATCGACAAAACTTTTATATTTACCTCTTGATGGCTTCACTTGAATTTGTGATTGCTAGTTTGTGTACAACCTACCATCCATATCACTTGACCAAGTTTCACCAAACTTGATCAAAACATCGTTTATGATCAAATTTAGAACCGAGTTAATTCTGAGATATCAAGGTTCAAGTCACACTGTTCGCAAGAACTTTGGTTCTATTTATCACTTTTTTCATTATCAAAGTTTCCACAAACAAAATTTGGAAATATTTCATGCAATACAGAAGAGTAGGACCCAGATAAGACTTTTACCCATTCTTACGTTGTCAAGCAGGGGTTCTTGTCATCGCTAAAATTGTTAGAATTTCACTTTGTAGAAAGATATTTGGTGAAATGTGAAAAAAAGTTGCATTTTCTAAAAAAATAAATAATAGAAAGTCCACTGCTTATTTTTTTTAAGTTTTGAAACTTGTATTCCAATGTCACCATTGCTTACAATAAACCTTTCTATTATTTAACACAGACGTGTTTGCCATCAGGCATTTAAACATTATACTTCACCAACATCTGAAGGAAGATGTGCCAAGCATTACCACCGCCATGGCACATAAAAAAAAAAAAAATGAAAGAAAACCTGTATTTTCTGAATGAAGATTCTGTTATGAATCGAAATATTGAATTTAATTTTAATAAATAAATGTTTATTTATTGAATGCCAGAGGAGCAGTGACCGGCAAATCGTAGAAATCGTGCCCTGATGGTATTAGATATGGCAGATAGGTTACCATAAAATTGCTGCTTCGTAGGAGGATCTTGCCAAGATATATTTAACACTGTTTGTAGCATACGAGTATACATGCTGTCTAGTTTTCTTTCCAATCTTTTGGTGAGTGTCCAGGTCGTAGTATTGTAAACAAGGACAAACTCCACCGCTGCTCTGAAGAACTGCCTTTTCAGTTTGTCAGTTAGCCTTGACCGCAGTTTATTCAATGCAGCCCATGCCTTTGAGATGGAAATTTCGATATCTTTCTCCATGGAACCTATGTTGCTGCCCAGGTACGTAAACTCAGTGATTTCTTTCAGTATTGTCCAATCTAAAGCTTCAATCTCCCCCTCCGCCTTGAAAGTCATAAACTTAATACTTACTTGGGTCCTAATCGAAGAGGTCCAAAAATAGCCGCTGTGTAGCACATTGGTAGTCCAGTCTGAAGAGCCTCTATCCATTTGACAACCACCTCTCCCAGCATATGGGGAGGCATGCCCAGCAGTGAATGAAGGAGATCATGGATCTGACGATATCGCAGCATTATGTACACTAGATCTGGATCATCGACAAAATGAACAGGGCGTCGACCATCAGGATCAAATCCCTAAAATCAAATTCAGGAAAATAGATTCATTTTCAAGTGCAAAAATGATTATACAAGTAGACCAGGCAATCAACAATTTTTCCAAGAAAAAAAAAAGGTGCTTATGCAGAATAATACAGACCATGCTAAAGACGAGATTTTATCGGCATACTCTGGTAGGTTACATAACCTACCAGAAGGTGCCAAAATACTTAGACAATAAAATCAGCTGAGAATTGGCGCAATAAAAATATCTTGCAGAAAATAATAATACTTTCAAAAATTGGTTCATCGTCATTACCAAATGAATCAGGGTTGATGCAAATTTTACAAACCGTGTTATTTTTCAGATTTTCAAGTTATGAGAAGCCTCATAAGTTTTCAGACTTTATTTATACAGGCATTTAAAATTGTTTGATACTCTTGAAAATTCAGAATTTTATTGCTATACATTTTATGAGATGACCTATTTTTATAATTTCAGATTTAAATTAACAGCTACAGCAGGAATTGGAATACATTCTACTAAAGCCTAATTTTCACAGCTGGTGAATTTCAAAACTGTGAAGACACTAGAAAAACGATATGCAATAAAATTGTTTTAAACTTGAAAAAATTCCACAGAAACATGTGGAATGCTCCAAACTACTTTTGAACCATATTGCATGAATCAAGCATCATTTTTTTTTTTTTGGAGTGGCATAAGAGATTCAAGGAAGGTAGGGAGTCTGTGAGGGATAATGAGAGGTGTGAGAGGAGTAAAGACATAAGAACACCAGAGTTGATTGGCCAAATAAAGAATTTCATGGATAAGGACCCTCATGTTTCTTTAATAAACATTGTAGTCTGTCCCTTTTGATACTAACTAAAGGGATGGATTGCAACGAAACTATTTCCAATGAAAACTATTTCCAATGAAAACTATTTCAAATGAAAACTATTTCCAGTGACCTTTTATATTTCATGTATAGCTGAGCACTAGGACGTACTAAGAAAAATTAAACACATATATAGTGAACTTTATATATATTAGTACATATAATATTAGTATTATATAAACTTTATATATATTAGTACATATATTAGTATTATATAAACTTTATATATATTAGTACATATAATATTAGTATTATATAAACTTTATATATATTAGTACATATATTAGTATTATATAAACTTTATATATATTAGTACATATAATATTAGTATTATATAAACTTTACATATATTAGTATTATATAAACTTTATATATATTAGTACATATAATATTAGTATTATATAAACTTTATATATATTAGTACATATAATATTAGTATTATATAAACTTTATATATATTAGTACAGGGCAAAACAATAGGAAATTTTTGATGAACATAATGAGTTCTTGTTCCCTGTAAGGAAAAAGTGGTTAAAAGAAAAAAAAATATATATATAAAGTACTAGCTGTACCTATTGGATATTTGGGTTGTGTGTGCAGAGAAACCACTTTAGACAAAAAACATGCACCTGCATTATTAAATGTACCAAATGAGCATTTGAATAAAATTATTTGAAGTCTTAATATCTATTAAGGCTGTGTTTTTTATTGAGAGATTGTTTTGACAAAAGGTTTGCACCTGTAGAACAACATTAATTATCAAATGTACCAAAATGTCATTTTCAACACAAGGTATAATTGAAGTCAAGTCAACCAAATGAATCACGATGGCTAAATAAAACACAGCTGGAGTGTGTTTACAATGACAATACCATCCCAAAATGACCATTTTAGGTGGTCACAAATACTTATATAATAACAACCTGAAAAGATATTGTTAGCTGACAAATGAGCCTAAGAAGAATAAACCTATTGAATTCCTGTGTTTGCATCTCCTTCCTAACACCAACCATCCCTCACCAAGAATAAAGGCATAATATTTTTATATATCAGCGTATCGTTCTTTAAAACACATCAGAAATACAACATACTGACTTGACGTTGCTCGATAATCTTTACTTTCATTTTTGTTTCGTTTATTGTCAGAAATATTTGTTTCACATTAAAATCGATCAGATGTTTTACAAAATGCTGAAAATTAAATTATCTTCTTCTATTATATGAAGGGGACCTGTGTGTGTGTTTGTGTGTGTGTGTGTGTGTCCGCTAAAAACTTTTCTCATACGCATCGTACACGCACCAACTCGAAAGAGCAATTTCTCAGACAAATGATATTGGAAAATTAGAAAAAAATGGTCAATTATTAAATAGATATTGTGTTGGTCACCTGAAATCCTCTCTTTCTAAATAATTTCAACAACTGCACATGCATCAACCATTGTTCTCTGAACTAGTTTAAATACAAGAATTTTCGATGTGATTTCGTAATCAGTGCTGTGGCCGAGTGGATTAGGAGGTTGTCTCATAGCCATTTGTTTTGAGGTTGGTACATGCCTATTCAAACTGGGTTGTTTCGTATTTTGTACTATTTACTGGGAACTTTTTTTGATTGGTGGTTAATTATATTAAAACAAAAAACAATTTCCTAATTTTAATTTTTTTTTATCAGCGGTTTAAATTAACTGAGGGTTAAATTTTTATTTAAAACGAACAAAAATTCCAATCCAATTACAATTCTTTAATGAAAACAACAAAAAAACAAAAACTTTCTTTTGTTTTCATTTTTTTTTCACAGTTTTAAATTCATACAAAAATTTGGGATACAAAACCAATGCAAAAACCAATGCAAAAAAACAATGCAAAAAACAATGCAAAAACCAATGCAAAAACCAATGCAAAAAACAATGCAAAAACCAATACAAAAACCAATGCAAAAAAACAATGCAAAAAACAATGCAAAAACCAATGCAAAAAAACAATGCAAAAACCAATGCAAAAAACAATGCAAAAAACAATGCAAAAAACAATACAAAAAACAATGCAAAAAACAATGCAAAAAACAATGCAAAAAACAATACAAAAAACAATACAAAAAACAATACAAAAAACAATGCAAAAAAACAATGCAAAAAAACAATGCAAAAAAACAATGCAAAAAACAATGCAAAAACCAATGCAAAAAACAATGCAAAAAACAATGCAAAAAACAATGCAAAAACCAATGCAAAAAAAACAATGCAAAAAAACAATACAAAAAACAATGCAAAAAACAATGCAAAAAAAAAACAATGCAAAAAACAATGCAAAAAACAATGCAAAAAACAATACAAAAAACAATGCAAAAAAACAATACAAAAAACAATACAAAAAACAATGCAAAAAACAATGCAAAAAACAATGCAAAAAACAATAAAAAAAACAATACAAAAAACAATGCAAAAACCAATGCAAAAAACAATACAAAAAAAAATGCAAAAACCAATGCAAAAAACAATGCAAAAAACAATGCAAAAAACAATACAAAAAACAATACAAAAACCAATGCAAAAAACAATGCAAAAAACAATGCAAAAAAAAACAATGCAAAAAACAATACAAAAAACAATGCAAAAAACATTAATTCCAAAAAAGGAGCTGATGATTTGACGACTTTTTAATGAAAACATTTATAACATTAATCGCGTATGCACTAATCGTCAATACCTTTTTCATTTGAAATAACTCTAATTTGTGATGTCATAACATCTACGTAATCATGGTCACATTGGTAAAAGGGTTTGGTTGCTAATTTCAGTTATGCATGTTCATGCCCAGCACGCATCATTTTTTTCCGATTATATTTTTTGCACTCTCCCTCAGCTCTCACAATGTTTTTTTTTTACAATCGGGCAACGCAGGATGCTCCCTCACTCCCATTGTCACATGAGAAGGAGGAGGGCTAAGACCCCATTGCACGCTTTCTTCCCCTTTTCACATTACTACTTCTGTTAGACTGACCCCATTTTAACAGCAAGTGTCTGTATACAAGATCAGCTTAAAAAACAAAACAAAAAAAATTGTATACAACATCAACAAAACGAAAAGCATAAAAATAAATTAGCTTACATTGTAACTGAGAAATCGCCAATATTCTTTGCCGAGCGTTCCATCAGGAAGACTTCCAAGATATTCAAGGTCAATTGTTTTCGAACTAATGATTGGCTTGTCGCTGGGAAGAAGGAAAGAAATAAAGCAAGAATGAAGAGCAAATTGTGACAAACATTTTTGAGCATCGATAAATGTAGCAGAATTGAACAACAACATTAGGGAAACTGATTATGTGTTGAATTTAATGAAGCAAATCACTTACACAAACGTTATTTCCATGGCAAGTGCTCGTCTGAACTCCAATCTCTGGTCCCCCTCGCCAATCTTTCACGAAAAACACCCGTCTAGCCGAATCCACTGTGAAAAATTTCCCCCACTCTTTATCTGTGCCTAAATCAAAACGTGGATTCCATGAACAAAGCTTATTTTTTAGAACTGCACGCCTGTGGAACTCTGTTCTGTCTGCCTGCTTCCCACCTGACTACAACTTGGATGTCTTCAAGTCCAACGTTAACAAATTCCTAATGAACCACCCCCTTAAGTAAACACTTCATCTAATCTCCACACTAACCTAATGTACTTGCAATAACCCTTATCCCTGAGTGGCTTCCGGGCCTTAATAAGTCGTGACCACTGTGTAAAAAAAAAAAAAAAAGGTGTGCCTCTCTCTATCCTGTCGGGTGACGGAAAGAGGGAAGGAAAACGAACGAAAAGATTTTCATTGTAGAAGGCTTAGTAATATACATATGGCATTAACTAGCATAGGACAGAAACTGCTATGAAAAGGACAAGTTGGAAGCACAAGATGTTTTTTTTTTTAAGTCTTTTGACAACTGAGAGAGAGAACGGGTGTTGGAAATTACAGTTGAAGTTAGTAGTGGGAAATTCGGAGTCTGAACAAATATTTTTCTTTATTTAATTTCCTTTTTTTATTCAATAAAATACATTTTGGTTGGGTTTTTCTGCTCTATGGCATAACTTTTTTCTAAGGTTGCTTAATGCCAAAACATACTATATATTGCAAACGTTTTATTGGATACAATTAATTGAACACAAGGTGCACTTTTATCCAGAGCTGAGAAGAGATGTTCATACATTTCCCAATAAAGCACTGGAGTTTATTTGTGTCGGTGGAAAGAAAAAAAAGGTTTCAATAAGTGTGTGCATTATTTATCTTATGTGTCACACTTATGTCCGAGTGACTGTCGTTTAATTGTTATAGACTTCCATTTTTTGTAATAAATAATTTCACCAAGGTTTCGATTATAGCTGATGACACTTAAGTCATCTATTTATTTTTTTTTTTTAAATAATCTTATCAAGAATTCTTCATAAGTCTTGGTTTTGGTTCCGATTATAGCTGAAGAAACTCAAGTTATATATATATATACATTTTTTTCCATAAGTTTTGGTTTCAGTTTTTATTCAATCTAATGCACCTAAATCATATGGATATATTTTTTATATTTGGAATTGCAACTTTATAATATATAAATCTCGATAGAACATTAAATCTACAATAATATATATGAAATCTGTAAGAATTAAAATATTATATTTAAGCGTACTTTACAACAGGGCGACACCAGGCATCCCTGCTAGCTTAGATAAATACTTTTACAGTTTTAACAAAAGAGCTACAATGATATCAGAGCATATTCATTTACATTGAACATCTTCAGAATGCCAACATAAATATATTACATATGAATGAGTCTCCTGTAGAATTTCTAGTAACTAAGAATCATTTGTCTTTCATTTTATTTCTTTTTATATCAAAAAAATTGTGTTTTGCAACCAGTTCAAACATGGAAACTTTAAATGAAAAAAGAATTGACACCAAATATGTTTACACACGAAGCCGTGACGATTTCTTAATTAATTTATGCTAAATTCAAATCTTTCAAAATCTTCAAAGATTTCTTTCTTTTCACACTTCCGTGTACTTTTTGTAAGGTTTGCTAATGTTTAGAAATTGGACAAAAGCCCACCAAGTGACTCTTGTAAACAAAAAACAAAAAACAGAAATATAAGAGAATGAGAATAAGATGATGTAAATAAGTAAACACTGGAAATAAAGAAGTAAAATTCTTCAGGTGTTGTGCATGGTCATTAGTTTCCTGGTCTCCTGGTCAATAGTTCAAAGTTTTACAAGTGAATGAAGCTAGAAATGATTGAATGACAGTAAACGGAAGAGAATGAGACTAATCGTATAAACAATGTAAGAGTGAAAAGAGGAAGAAGAGGAAAAAAAAATGTACAGGTCAAAGGGGTCAAATGTCATCTAGTACAAAATAAAAAGTTGCAAATTCATATAATTTACCTCCTTTACAGAAAATTAGGCACCAGGTCAAGGGTTTGATAAAAGTATTTCTGGATTCAAACTTGATACATCCACGTTTTCAGTAGATGTCAGTAACCACTTAGCCAACGTTACCCCCACCCCCAATAAAAATTTATAAATTGTGCCCTTACTTTAGAATTTGTTGCCCCTCAGGATCCTGCATCATTTGTTCGCGTACTTTTGTCAGTGCTGCATGACCTGTCGTCTCTCCAAATGTGCTGATCATATCTGAAGCAAAAAATTACAAAAAGAAAACTTTCATTTTTGTAAAACTTTGTATAATTAATTTCATTCAATATAACGCATCACTCAATAAGTCTTGAGCCGAACTAATGAAAAAACAACTTGGATTATTTGGATTATTTAAACTACTGTTCTCATCTTTTTGTTTTATGGAAATCGCTTCAGGCAAGGCATGAAGCCATTTGATGTAAGGAGCAAAAAATACTACTTCAAGGTCAAAAATTTGTCAACAATAAATGTTAAATAAAATAGATTTTGATAAAAAAATAGCAATTTTCCCCTTTTTGTCAGATACTTCACTCAATGAATATGAGGACTAAAGAATAAAATAAGGAAAGCAAGAGTTTTGAGGTTGCCGAAAATAAACCCAAACTGCCAACTCACTTCAGGTGAATCTTGTTGGACTCTGGAATCTTTCTGTCGAATTTGGGAATCTCTGTCACTTTGAACAAAGTGGCATTCTTCTGGAAGTTGAAGGTTCAATCCTCAGTACAGGCAATATTAAGAATACAATTGTGAATTAAAACTTATACTTGGTCATGGCTGACTGAACGAGAGCATACTACCTCCATGAATTAAATAACAGGTTCCGTTTTAAATTCTATTTAGATTCCCGAGTTTGACAAGATACACCTGAAGAAGGTTAGAGATGATATTAATCAAAACATTCCGAGAATTCATTTTTGAACAATTTGTCTTTGCTCTCAAAATATATTCTGAATCATTGATTTGCTGTCATTTTTGATCAACTTCAAAATCTAATATGACTTCTCCACCTGTGTTTTGTATTACTATTTCTCTTTCCACTTCATTAGTTTTTTTTTTTTAACTGAATTTTAATTTATTAAAATTTGAATACTTATTGCCTGTTGTCACACTCTATTGATCAGTCGTCCATTTTAATTAGCACATGGTGTGCATCTCTGAAGAAAAAATTTAGAACAATTTTTTTCCTCTGATTTTAGGGATGTTGGTCGAGTCTGAAATGGTTATTTTTGGAAATCTATTTATATATCTGCACACCACACATACTCAGTTAATTTCTGAAAGCAGTCCAACACAGGATATGATGACGATATGATCTTGTGAGATAATGGCATTCTGCATTTGGTGCACTGCAGCATCTGCTGCAGCTATACAGTTGAACCTAGAGTTGTCTCTCCAGATGCAGACCTGAGATAGATGATAAGGAGACCTAGGTTTACCACTCCAGTATTGCAGGCAAAGTCCGATGAAAAGGCAAGCCAATAGGGTTGGAGCCAATGCAGCTGCTAGAAAGGTATTCCAATGATTTACCATCCACTTCTTGAGACAACATGTACTAACATGTAAAACAGACGTTAAATCAATGCTGATAGTGATGATAATGATGATGATGATGTAAAGCAAAAAGCATGTTTTTTTAATTATAGTTATAATTAATTAGTTATAATTAATTATAGCTATAATTAATTATAGCTACAATTAATTATAGTTATAATTATAGTTATAATTAATTATAGCCAATTTTTTTCTTTAGAATAAAAGACAACAATGTTTAGTTTTCGTATTTCAACTATTTTAAGTGTAAAAAGGTATTCACATTAGCTCCTCAAATTTTGTTGACATTTTTTATTTTTAATTAAAAACGAGAAAATCTCTGCAAGTATTTATTTTTCAATCATCATCATGTCAATTCTTTTTCAAATAACATGCAAGTTCAACCGCATCATTCTCACTGGGGAGGAGGGGATAATAGAACTGCTAATGCGTGTTAACAGCAGCAGCTGCATGACACATATGCAAATGACCAGACCAAGAAAGAGAAAGGAGAAAATAAGAGAAAAAAAACACCATGTGGCGAGGACAGAAAAAAACACGTCGGCATGAAAGACTTTTAAGCCTGTGTCGAGATGGCAGGGTTTGATTAATTACATGGCAGACGAGATGAAGAAAAACACCTCTAAAGCAAGATGCAATGCATTAGTTTGAAATGTACCATGAATAAATGCCTTTCGTTTCAACAGAAAAAGCTGAGTCGAATTTCTTCCTTTGTCTGTTTGTTTGTTTGTTTGCATGTTGGGTCCGAGTGTTAAAATGTCACAACATAGTCAGAGAAAACTAATGACCACATTACATCCTCATATAGCAGGTCTCACTCTACACATCCAAGGATATCATGAGGATAAACTGTAGAGATCTTCCATGTTATGTGTTCTCTCTGCAACATTTCCATACACAATCCTTTATAATAAGCATGAGGGGAAAATGGATGTACACATATTTAAGGCAATGGCAGAATTCTCAGAAAACGAACTCCAGTCTGTAGTGGATGGTAACATTCAATGCATAAACTAAGTTTCTTTCCTTTAATAATTTCAAGAAACTTTCTCAATCACTAATAGTCGTGACTAATAACACCTGAGAATTCTTCCTTT
This sequence comes from Euprymna scolopes, assembly GCF_053919585.1. Lineage (NCBI taxonomy): Eukaryota > Metazoa > Mollusca > Cephalopoda > Sepiida > Sepiolidae > Euprymna > Euprymna scolopes. Next base: position 36,379,779 of record NC_136511.1, read on the forward strand.
AAATTTTTCAACTTAGCATTCGCAAGCAACATGAACTGAAACAAATACATTAAGGACAAAATTTTTCTCGGTGATGGTCACAAAGTAGGTGTTCAATTTAGTAGAATGTTATAATTGAAAACTGATCCCCGACAATAAAAGTCATAAAAAATATTTCTTTCAATATTTTTTTTTAATCTGAAAGTTTTTAATCAATGAGATTAACGTGAAAAAAGAAAAAATATAAATTGTGGAATTTAGAGGGAGGGTCGATTTCCTAAACGTCCGCGAATATGGCGAAGACTGCTACAAAAAAGGTGGGTTCTCTTTATTGTGCTAGAAAATTACTCATACCCGAGAGTATCCAGTATCTCTATGAAGCCACCATTCACCCATGCATGGAGTATTGTTGCCATATCTGGGCTGGTCATCTAATACTAGTCTCTTCCTCTTTAACAGAGTCCAAGGAAAAGTCCTCAATGTAATATGTCCCACATTGTCAACTAAGCTCCAACCCCTGTCTCATCACTGCAATGTTGAAGCCCTGCGCCTGTTTCACAAGTATTTTAATGGAATATGCTCTGATGCATTCATTGCACTTGTGCTCCCTCAATGTGCATACCTCCGACAAACCTGCTAAGCAACAATGCTCCCCCCCACCCCCACCCTTCATTGTAAGACTTTCTAGATGTCGGAAAGCATTTTATTCTAATAGCTTTGTCCCTTGGACTGCTAGACTTTGGAATTCCCTCCTGGTTACCTGCATCCATGATCGTACTGAAACGCAGAAATTTAAATGTAATGTAAACTAACATCTCATTCATATTAACTAAAGATAATCTCAAATAGTTGCACCTTACGTCTAAGTAGCACCACGCCTTGTTTGGGATGAACATGACAAAAAAAACCTAGTTTGGCCTCTTCCTCGTCTTTGAATCTACAGCGATCTAGGCGGAAACATGCAAGCATTCAAAAACAAAAAAAAAGAGAACACGAGTAACAAAAGAAAAACTAAAAAAAAAAAAAAGAACAAAAAAGACAAAGAAAATAAAATTTAAAGAAAGAAAAATTGGAAAGTGTGAAGTAAAATAATGGGTGAAATTATATCAAATGAAAAAATAGAAAAAATGGAAAGAATGAGAAGGAGGGGAGAGAGAGCAACAAGAAAGAATGAGAAAATCATCATCATCAGTTCTTTTTAACGAACATTCAAATTGAAAATCATCATCATCAGTTCTTTTTAACGAACATTCAAATTGAAAATCATCATCATCAGTTCTTTTTAACGAAGATTCAAAGTGAAAATCATCATCATCAGTTCTTTTTAACAAACATTCAAATTGAAAATCATTATCATCAGTTTTTAACAAACATTCAAATTCAAAATCATCATCAGTTCTTTTTAACGAACATTCAAATTGAAAATCATCATCATCAGTTCTTTTTAACGAACATTCAAATTAAAAATCATCATCATCATCAGTTTTTTTTAACGAACATTCAAATTGAAAATCATCATCATCAGTTCTTTTTAACGAACATTCAAAGTGAAAATCATCATCATCAGTTCTTTTTAACGAACATTCAAATTGAAAATCATCATCATCAGTTTTTAACAAACATTCAAATTCAAAATCATCATCATCATCATCAGTTCTTTTTAACGAACATTCAAAGTGAAAATCATCATCATCAGTTCTTTTTAACGAACATTCAAATTGAAAATCATCATCATCAGTTCTTTTTAACGAACATTCAAATTGAAAATCATCATCATCAGTTCTTTTTAACGAACATTCAAATTGAAAATCATCATCATCATCAGTTCTTTTTAACGAATATTCAAAGTGAAAATCATCATCATCATCAGTTCTTTTTAACAAACATTCAAATTGAAAATCATCATCATCGGTTCTTTTTAACGAACATTCAAAGTGAAAATCATCATCATCAGTTCTTTTTAACGAACATTTAAATTGAAAATCATCATCCTGACTCTCTCGGCTCCCATTCAGTGAGCTCGATTTCACTCAACATCTCTAAGAAACTTTATGAGGATCGATTGCAGAGAACTCTCCACAGCAGTTCTTTTCAAAAAACTTAAGTTGGCCTCTCTCCCACATACCAGGGAATTCCAAATCTTTTTACTTTTAATTATATATATATATATATATATATATTTATAAAATGGTGAGAAGCCTTGACTGTCATTTGGGCGGTCGGGTTTCGATCCTGGCTTGAGGCAGTTACCTGTCTAGCCACACTGATGAGCTATGAAACACCAAAACAGTACAGTATGTGGATGAATATATATATATATAGTCTAAGGAAGTTGAAGTAAAAAAAAACAAAAAAAAGACACTTTATCAAATCTCCAATACTAACGATTACTACGATACTATCCTATTGATTACTGTACACGTACCCTAATCCTCGAGTGGCTTCCGGGTCTTGATTAGTGGTGACCTCCATGTAAAAAAAAAAAAAAAAGATCGTTCGAACACTGAAACATGTATGAAACTTATATCTCGATACAAGAAAATTATATTTACAAGAATTGTCTCGTCAGGGTTAGTAAATATAGTGTTCGCTTACATCAGATCAAAAGCGTTTGAAAAAAAATGTTAATTCTTTTAGAGTTTGCTTTCTAATCTGTTTAAATTTTACTAAATTAATTTCGTTTGAGTCAGCATCGTACATCTTTGTTGTTTCAGTTATTGGTATTCTCACAGGAACGACCTCATGAAGGTTGCCAACATCCTTAAATGAAAGTGGCACTATAGAACTGGCTGGATTTGAACTTGGTACACCCAGGTCATCAGTCCGCATCATTAGCTACTGTCACTTTCTTAATATTCAAATGAAGAGAGATGTTAAAGATTATTAATATAGTTTTGGGGATCAAAAATCCTGTGAAACTGCAGTTAAGTGTTAAATTAAGCCACATTTGTCATTTTTATATATGGTAAAAACAAAAATACTCACCATCTCTAGATGGGTTGTACAAACACATTGCAGCTGATCCGACTGAAAGAAGGACTCGTTGAAAAGGAGACAATTGTATATGCCCTTCGTACAAGACATCGTAATTCAGATTTTTCTCTGGAGAATAATCACTGGGATTGTCATCTGTTGTTTTTGAATGAACTGGAAAGAAATGAAAACAAAAATATAAAATACTTCTCAATGTTCCAAAAGTAATGACTCCTATTTTTATTCTGCCCGAATGGATCAAAAGGGATTGCAAATTGCATTGTTATGATGACTGAACTTATGCATTCATAGCCTGAAAATTTCATCTCCCTGTTGCAGATAATGACGATGTGAGACTATAAAAAAGCAACTCCCTGCGACGGATCTGCATCAGAAGCAGAGACACGTCATTGAATTCCTTGCAAAATTGCATTAAAAATGGTGGAGACTATGCAGAAAAATAAATTCTGGAGCACAAAAGTCACTCGTTTTAATAATATTACTCCCGTTTTTATAGCTCTTCAACTTTTTGAGCTAAAAAAAAACCCAAGAATGTTTTACTTTTGGAACGACCTTCGTATAACAAAGTGCACTCCTGATGCCCATGTACCACCATTGTTCATTGTTGGTAACAATGTATTGAGGATGCTGGTGACTATGTATTGAGGATGCTGGTGACTGTGTAGAAAAATAAATTCTAGAGCACAAAACGTTGCTCGTTTTAATGGTTCAACATCCGCCTTTGTAACTCTCCAACTTTTCAAGTTAAAAAAATGGGTACTCATGCACTTATTGATCCATGCTGAAATAATAACGTTATTATTTAAAAAGCCATTCTTAACATGGAGAGGGGAGGGTGTTTTGTACCTATTCTATACTTTAACTTTACAATTGAATAAAAAAGCATATCAAAATTTTAATTAAACTTGGAAATACGATTTAAAAAATAGTGTGGATCAGTAAGTGCATTAGCACTAAAAAATTACTTTTCAAACGACCCTCGTAATATTCCTAGGACAAAAAAAGACATTCTTTTTTAATTTAATTAATGCTTGTTGTCTGTTTAAGTGCAAGCGACGTTCCTAAAATAATGACTTATTTTTTATTCAATCTGAATGGATCAGAAGAAATTGCAAATTGCATTGTTATGATGACAGAACTTATGCATTTATGACCTGGATATTTCATATCTCTGTTGCAGATATTAACGTTGTAACTCTTAAGAAAGCATCTGTATATCTATATAAAAGCCAAGTACGTCCAAGGATGGAGTACTGCTGCCACATCGGGGCAGGAGCTGCTAAAAACAGCCTATCCTGCCTTGAAAGAGTACAAAATAGACTTTGTGGCTTGGTGGGGGATGCCCTTTTCTCTTCCCTGCAACCTCTTTCCCACAGAAGAGACGTAGCGAGCCTATCTTTGTTCTATCGTTATTTCCATGGCAAATGCTCGTCTGAACTCCATTCTCTGGTCCCCCCTCGCCAATCTTTTTCAAAAAACACCCGACTAGCTGAAACCACCGTCAATAATTTTCTCCACTCCTTATCTGTGCCTAAATCAAAATATAGATTCCATGAACAAAGCTTTTTTCTTAGAACTGCACGCCTGTGGAATTCTGTTCCGCGGCGCTTGCCTGTTTCCCTCCCGACTTCAACCTGGATGTCTTCAAGTCCAACACAAACAAATTCCTGATGAACCGCTCCCTTAAGTAATGACACGTTATCAATTCTCCAATACTATTACTACACTATCCCATTGATTACTGTACACACAATAACCCTCATCCCCGAGTGGCCATTGGGCCTTGATAAGTGGTGAACTCCATGTAAAAAAAAAAAAAAAAAAAGCAACTCCTGTCATGGTCATGCAGGAGCAGAGATGTGTCATTTAATTCCTAGCAATAATATTAACTGTTGAAATTAATCTATATCACCAAAGTTGTATTTCTGTATACGTTTTTACAATGTTTAGACTGGGTTAGTATAATAATTTCTCCTATAATGATTTTTATTAAATGTAATGTGTATAAATATGCGTAGTGAAGTGTCTTATTGCATCGAGTAGAAATCTTTCCAATAAGTTAAAAAGAAAAAAAAATGTAGTTCATTTTTTTTTTTATCTTACGTAGTTTTTAATGCTGTTATAATTGATCAAAAAATTTCACCGCCTTCGGTAGTGTTTTTCTTACTTGATATGTTCGCGTGCGAACGGGCGTGGTGGGGTGTCTTATCACATTCACGAGCGGTTTACAAAAGTATAAGTGCCAAACACATTTTTATGTTTCTCGTTCTTTTTTGGGGGAGGGGGGTATTCCGTTAATCACATTTTTTTTTTTACTTTATTTGAAATGACCGCTTAAAGATTCTTTAATGTGATGTGATAAGACACCCCCACCACGCCCGTTCGCATGCGAACATATCAAGTAAGAAAAACACTACCGAAGGCGGTGAAATGGCACAAAATAGTCCCAAGGTCTAGGGGTTCATACCATGTAAACGGTAAATTACAGGGAGACAACAACTCAATATAGCCATCTGAACGGAGTCTCATAATATGGCCTTTGCTGAAAACACACCCAAAGACCATCATAGTTTTAGAGAACTTGGTCTTCACACGGACTGTAGTCACCTGTTGTTCTGTGTATCCGCGATGTACGACAGTTACCTCAATGTCAAAGTTGACGGCATATCATAATTATTATTATTATTATTATTTACTTTTTTGTTTTTTCAATAAGGAAGAGGAGAAATATCTAAAAAGCGGGAAAACAACAAAAAAAGACAAAAGAAAATATTAGTCAAACAATAATGAAACAAAAACAATTTTCGTTTGACGTCAATTATTTACCGGCGGCGTAAATAGAATTCAAAGACGATGAATTATGTTTTGATTTTCAAAAATTACGAAAGCAAAATCGTGTTTTTTTACTTTATTACCGTTTTCCGAGAGAAACCCCCGGACAATTGTATTTCGAATGTGTCGCGTATTATTTTTGGCGAGAGTCGCTCGCAGAATTGAACGAAGACCTTGACGACAACAAAGTAAAGACGAAGCCATTTTGTATCGCTTAACACCGGTTTTTAACTTCTTTTCGCAATCCGTAGTTTCGTATTTAGAAATTCCGAGGACAAAAATTTTTAAAAAGTTGAAAAGCTAACAACATTAATTGGTACTAGTGCAGTGGAGTGCACTTATTGATCCGTGCTGAAATAATAACGTTATTATTTAAAAAGCCATTCTTAACATGGAGAGGGTCAGTAAATGCACTAGCACCCATTAATTAAATTATAATCATTTATAAGAATTATATTTTACCCTCAAAATTATTATTTTTAAAAATAATTATTAATAGAAAAACAACAAAAAATAATAACATGGCCGATATAAGATGGCCATGTTAGGTTTTAAACAATATTTACAAATCGTGTATTTCTTGTGTTTAGATGCTTAAAATAAAATAAGTATTAACTCAAAATGACTCCTCATGTAATAATATTTAACATAAGAAACATTTTTTTAATGCCTACACAGAATTATTTCGTCGCGATCAACTCAATACTGGATTTTTTTTTTTTTTTTTACATTTTCACCCCAAACAAGGCACATTGCCACTTTGGTGCAGGGCCAGGGGGACTACTATCAGGGGTAACATCTACTGGGGTAGTATGTGGGGATTTGGCCAGCAAGATGTCTGTTCACGTTACACTTGAACTTCTGCATGTTAGTACAGTTGGGGAAGCAGGGACCTGGAATGGAATTCCAAAATCTAGCGGTTCTGGTGAAGAAACTACTGGAGTAGAAAGATCTTTTACATCTAGGGATCTCTGTGTGGGGGTGAGATTTAGCTGTCTGTCGGATTTGTCGAGAGTGTTTATGTTGTGGGGGCACAAGTGCTTGCAGTTCGTCAGAGCATTCTCCATTAAAATACTTGTAGAACAGGCAGAAGGATGCAACATTTCGTCGATGGGACAGAGGCTAAAGCTTATATGCCAGTTCAGGGCCTATCAGATTGGCGACTCTTTTGAACCTTGTCAAGGAGCGAGAGACTAGTAGCAGATGCACTAGCCCAAATATAACAGCAATATTTCATACATGGGCGAATGGTGGCCTAATAGAGATACAGGATACTTTCGGGTGTTAGTAATTTTCTAGCATGGTAGAGAGAGCCTACCTTCTTTGCAGTGCCCCTGGCAATGTTTTCAATGTAATTGTTCCAACAAATATTTCCTGTGAACGTTAGGCCAAGCAGTTTGAAAGATGTACTCTAATATAAAGTGTCATTGGCCATTGCTATTGGTGGTAGAGAAGGTTTCTTGTAATTATTGAAGGAAACTAGTTTAGTCTTGGCGGCATTGAACGTGACCATCCATTTTTGTCTCCATTCCACTACAGATTGGAGGTCATCCTCTAGTGTTTCTGCCATTTCTTTAAATGTTTTCATTTGTTTTCCTGTCGTGTCTGTTATAGAGTGTGGTGTCATCAGCATATATACTCATCTCAGAGGCAATTTTGTCGGGTAGGTCATTTATGAATATTAGGAACAACAGAGGCCCAAGGATAGACCCTTAGGGCACTACCGCATTTATATCATATTGTTTAGATGTATGACCGTCGACGACAACCTGGATTTTTCTCTTATTTAAGAAGGATTTAATTATGTTTAGTATTCTACCAGTGATACTGTATGATCTAATTTTCCTGAGGAGACCCTCATGCCATACCCTGTCAAAAGCCTTAGATATATCTAGAGCTACCGCTCTGCTCTCCCCAGCTTTGTCCACTGAGTGGTATATATGTTCAGAGATTACAGTTAGGATGTCTGCTGTGGAACAGGCTTGTCTAAATCCATATTGTTGGTCAGTCAGAAGTTTAGCATCTGTAAGGTGATGGACTAGAGCATGGTTAATTAAGGTCTCAAATATTTTGGCAAAAAGTGGAAGGAGGCTAATGGGGCGATAATTTAATGGGTCTATTTTTTCGCCAGAATTCTTGAATACTGGTACCACAGAAGCAGTTTTCCAACAGCCCAGAAAACAAGATTCATTAAGGCATTTGTTGTAGAGTTTGAAGAGAACTGGAGCTACTTCAGCTGAGCACATTTTTAATAGCACAACTGGGATGAGATTGGGTCCACATACTTTTTAAGTGTCAAGGTTTTTTATGATAGCATACACCTGAGCAGGGGTGATTTTCAGATTGTCTAGCGTGGCGTCTGTCCGCATAGGAAAGTCAGGTAGGGGATGGTTGAGAGCGTCCAGTGTGGAGCTTGAGGCAAATCGACTGACAAGCATGTTAGCCTTTTTGGATGCTGAGCAAACAACCTTGTGATTGTTGGTTAGTGGGGGAATTTTTGATTGCCCATTATTTACTACACTGTTGTAGATTTTCCAGAAGTCACAAATTCCTAATTTCTGTGCTTCGATGCGTTTTTTAGTGGTTTCAGCAAATTCTCTTTTAGCTGTTGCTATTTCTTTCTTAACATTACTTCTAGCTTCTATGTACTTTTGTCTGTTTGAACTGGACTTATGTCGGTTAAATCTGCAGTATGCATGTTGCCTTTGAGCAATGGCAGTTACACAAGTCGAAGTAAACTATTGAGGAGAGTGGGGCTTGCTATAAAATTTCCGCATGGAGACATGTGCTTCAATTGCAGTTTTGAACCATTCAGTGGTTCATTCAGTGACATTACCAGTTTTTGTTAGTGGTTAATCACCTTGCGCTTGTTTACATTGGTGATGCTTTCAAACCAACATATTTCAGGTAAAAACATTATTACGTACTTAAATGTCATGTTGAAATTAGGATAAATTCAAAAAAATTACGAAAAATGATCGGGTAGAAAAATAATTCAAAGTAAAAGTAGAATTTATCGAATTATCGACTTTCATCGTACGTTTTAATTTGGAAGAGGTGTGCGACCGATCAGTATGACAAACACACTCTACACATTAAAGGCCTGACAATTTTTTTTTACCAACGCATTTCAGAACGTATTTGTTTAAAATACATCTAATACATCTTTTACTGTGCCATTTTTCGTAATTTATACTAATTTCATCATGACACGTAAATACTAATAATGCTACACCGGAAATACATTTGTTTAAAACATCACTAATCTACACAAACACCAAATCAATTTACACCGGTTTCATTCATTGGAACAACAACAAAAAAAAAAAAATCGTAATCCTCAGTTTCGTATTTACAACGACAAAACTGTTATTAAATTATTTTTATGATATATTAAAATTTACATTTTTAATCTAAAGTTTAAAAAAAAAATAGGCTGGTTAATTTGGTTATTTTTGGCAGAATTAATTTGCTGAAAAAATTGTTTGAATGTCCTTACTTATTTACCGTAATTGAGTTTCAATAGAGTTTACTCTCGACCAACTTAGTTTTCTTAAAAATCATTTTTTTTTTTTTTTCAGTAAATAAAGATTAATTACATGAAATCGCTTGAAGATATGAAGAGATTTTATTTCCGAGATGTACAAACACAAACACGAATAAAATGTAAAACTGAGCAAAGTGGAAGACGGCACCGAGCAGACGAAATGAACACGTAACTCTGTCACACTCAGTTATCTCTTCCTTGACTGATGCTCGTCAGGCGTCACTTAATTCTGAAATTTAGCTTGTTGCAAATCTAATCGTTTATATAAATCGCAAATAAAGTTAGTCTGTTACCCCCCCCCCCCCCCAATAAAAAAGACTGACAAAGTCTAACCATACACAACACATCAATATATTTATTTGTTCCTATTTACTTGCCGGAACTCTTGACTCTTTTGTCTCTCAATTTTTCGTCTGCTAAAATTTTAATCACGTGATTACGGTATAGCATCAATAAAATAAATCATTAATTAAAATGCCGCTTGTTATGGATTTAGCTGAATGCGATATTAAAAATCACTTTATTGGCACTTTGTGCACTTAGGTTACCGGGCTGGCGGGTGTCTTGTAACTATTTTGTACTTTCACCTAACAATTTAATAAACAAAATAAAACTTGAAATACCGTTTGAATACATTGATTTAAATTTAAAGTGTTATGTGATTATTTTTTTTTGAAATTCAGTTGAGTTGCGCTTGTGCTTTATTTCTTCAATTAAAAAAAAGTATTTTAATCAGATTATTATCGATTAGACACTTAGCTGAAGCGGGAAAGGGATCGGAAAGGGGAGGGTAAGCAAAAAATTAGTAATTCAGCATTCGGTACTTATGCACTTATGTTACCGGGCTGGCGGGTGTATTGTAACTATTCTGTGCTTTCACCTAACAATTTAATAAAAAAGATATCGTAAAACTTGAATTTAACTTGAAAAAAAAAAAACGGGTTTAAAAAAATAGCACGGATGCAGATATTGCACCACTATTTTACATTTCCAAAGGACTGTTTGAATACATTGATTTAAATTTAAAATGTTTGTGGTGGTGGTGGTGGTGGTGGTGAAAAATAGGGAAAAGGAATTGAATTGAGAAAAAGACGAAGTACGTGTTAAATTGAATTAAACGAACTAGGATTTATTTTGTGAAGAAACGAATGAAAGAAAAGGGTACTACACGTGTTTAGTTTGGCGTGCGTCTCTCGCTGTTAACTGGTGAGAAGGAAAGTCTATTGTCGTAGAGAGAGAGCTAGTATGTATGAGTGTTTCGTTCAACCGCATCCATTTCATTTTAAATAAAGGGGTCACCATTTTATGTTGCGCGTGGCAAGAAAAGGAAATGGAGTAGAGGAACAAAAAATGAAATGCTGGAATAAAATAAACGTCGTTTATTTTCTGTTGAGAAATGTAAGTCTTGGGGGTACACGTGTTCATTCGGCCGTTGATGACTACGCGCGTGGAAGGAAAGGGGAATGCAATAGAGAAACGCGAAGTGGTAAGCCGGCCTGTAGAAAGAGAGTAGAGAGTCGCGCACATGTCTGTGTTGATGGACCAAAGCCGAAGGGGAGATAGAGTGAGAAAGTCAATCCAGGTTATGGAGATAGAAAGCGTATATAGTGTACGTACGGTCTGATAGCTTTTTGTCCCACATAGTAGCAAGTGGTGTGAGGTATGCGCATGCGCGCGCATGCCGAAAAGGCACGCTGTCTGTCCAGCTAGGGAGCTGGTCTGAAAAAGGGCTGGAAACAGCTTGTCTCTTGCTTTTATAGTCGTTCCCAGTGGTCTTTTGTGCATGTATGGATTTCCTTTGAAAGGGGAAGTGACGTTGTCCATGCATGCATGTATGTGAGTACATGTGTGTATGTTAGCGTGTGTGCATATACACATGAATGTAAGTGTATGTACGCGAACGTGAATATATGTACGTGTATGGACGTGGGCGCGTATGTTTGTGTGCGCGTATGTATATGACATATGTCAGGTCATGTCATGTGCTACTGGTACCATGTAACCCAGTACTACCTGCCTCATGGTCGGGTCACCGGCGACTAAACTGGTTCCCCCACCAGGCTTGTTTGGTGAGGAGGGCGGCTAGTCTCCCTGAAGGATCAAAAACAAGACCTTCCAAAGGGCGAATGAACTCTTTTTCTGGGTCAACGGCCAACTAGCACCGTGTATATTTGTGTGTGTGTATATGTGTATTGGGGTGGAGAGAGCTCCCGTAAGCCGTGGTAAAGGCAACCTTTCTAGGAGAAGCAAATCTATGATTTAAAAAACCATAAAGCGGAACACCATTACCCGCATTAAGCTGGTCTGCAGTTTAATTTGTTGCTAGCTATCTTGCTCTTGCTTGTTGCTGGATCTCAACATTTTGAACCGAGAGAGAGACTTAGCTGTCGTACAAAGCTAAGACTCTGTAACATCATATTTGTTTAGATACTCCCTCAGGCATTTGGGCTCATGGATTTTTAATGTCTGAGGGAGTGGCACTCGTCTAACAAGACGTCGCAATCATCATGTATATGACAAGTAATATAGCTTGAAATGTGAACGCGTGTTTTTGTGTGAGACTAGAATAGGCTCGCGCATGTTGTGTAATTATTTCTAAAAAAAACAAGTACTAAAAAATTATGAGTAATGTAGGTAGAAAAGTAACTTTTGTTGTTATTGCTTCGTTTGCTGGATTCTTTGCAATATATCAATTCAATTCAAATAATAAGATAACCCAAATAATAATCTGATTAAAACACTACTTTTATTCACACGTGAATTCATTCAAAATTGTGAAATCATTCAAAATTGAAGAAATAAAGCACAAGCGCAACTGAATTTTTTTTTAATGTTTAATTACACAACACTTTGAATTAAATCAATGTATTCAAACGGTCTTTCAAGTTTTACGATATCTTCTTGTTTATTAAATTGTTAGGTGAATTAATGGTTTATTTTATTGATGCTACACCGTAATCACGTGATTAAAATTTTAGCAGACGAAACATTGGGAGTCAAAAGAGTAAGAAGAATCAAAAGGCATTCTGGATAGGAACAAAAATAAAAATTGTCCAAGTCATGAAGGATTTCTCCTCCATTGACCGAGGACAGAAAAGGTAACATGTAGCATCAAAACAGATACTACACTGTGATCTTGTTTCTTCTCATCAGATCAATGCACAAGTGAAAATGACAGTTACAAATAAAATAACAGGAAAACTTATGAATAAGTTATAAATTAAACGTGTTTTGTTTGTGTACATCAAAATTATCGAAAAATAATCAAAAGTAAAATTAGTTTTTTTTGTTTTTTCTGATATTCAATTCAGCTTATTTATGTATTTATTTGCTTCCCCACGAAAGCAAAATGTGACACAAGGTCGTTTTTAATGTGGGTTTAAACCAGCTCCCCTAAAATAAGGGTAAAAGCTTATTTAGCAGCAAATAAAAAACCGTTCTTCATATAGGGAAAGGTTCATAGAACTTTACACAGACGAGGATAGAGTAGTTCGGCACCGGTCCAAATTCACCTTGTATTATTGTCATTTACACCACATGAAATTAAATAGCAAAATAACAATAATCTTTTGCTTTAAAAGAAGTATAATAAAGAATAATTATATTTATTTATTATTATTATTATTATTAATAATAATAATAATAATAATAATAATAATAATAATAATAATAATAATAATAATAATAATAATAATACTTTTATATATAGAAACGAAGAAACATTATTTTTAGTCATGCAAAAGAAATGGATCAAGTAAAGAATAGATACCCTGTAGCAGACGATGCCGCCCTGGCGGCGACCTGCGCACATTTCAACTAACACCGGTGATTCGACCTTGACATTGGCACAAGCACATGGCGTCGGTTGTTTGTAAACACGTCAAATAGCAAACATGCTCGAATATTCGCCAGCATTATTTTTTTTTTTTTTTAATATATTTACAAAACTTTTGAAGATTTAAAAGAAAAAAACATATATTTACAAAATATTTTTTTTAAGTAACAAAACGAACGTATTTAAATAAAAGGTATTTAAATAAATGGGTGTCTTTCTGTTTCGGATTTTTGCGACCAAGATTGATTTTTATGTACCGTGTTTTTTTTGGGGGGGGGTCTATGTGCGTTTTTAAGACAATTCAATATTTATTTAATTATCGTTTAAAACATTAACTTAATATATTTTTAAAATAATATTTTTTAAATATTAAATTTTGACGAATATTCACGAGCAATTTTTTTTTAAATAAAAGATATTTAAATAAATGGCTGTCTTTCTGAGTGCGTTTTTTTTTTTTTTTTAAATAAAAATATCACTGACCACCGACATACATCGCACTTTAAATAAATATTGAATTGTATTAAAAACGGACACAGAAAAAAAAATGGGCCAAACCGTATAGAATGTGTAGTGGAAGCCAAGACTACTATTTCTCCATTACATGTCTCTTTCTTTCTACTCTTCCCTTTCCCCCTCCATTCATTTCTTCCTTCCTTCCCCCTTTCCTCAAAAATGTGACCAGCAGAGGTTGTAACCAATCAGGATGGAGAACAGGTCTGGTGGGAAAGACAAAAAGAGATACAAAAAGTGGTAAAATCCATTGAAAGCGGTCGGTGGTTCTATGAGAAAATAAAGCTGTGTACGCATTATCAATGTTTCTTTTCTGTGTCTTACGTTATACATTAGTACATTAGGGGTCATTTCGAGTTAAAAGTTTATTTACTGCACCCATCTGGACTAGAGAAAATCACGATTGAAATGTGTATGTCTCGTCTAAATAACTAACGATAATTCTCTGATATGACCGACCAGACGGCAGACGGGTGATCAAAAAGTCAGATCGAGCGTACCGCGTACCGGAAAACGAAATGAGACTAACGAAATGAGCCAAATCGAAATTGAATTTTATTTACGTTTGAATAAAAAACAGTCGAGTTATTTTTATTCATGAAAAAAAAAAACGGGCAAAAAAAAAAAAAAAAAATACGGCCAAAAAAAAAATTATCCACCAAGAAAATAAAACATAACAAATTAATCTGAAAAGCGCAAAGTTCAAGCAAAAAAAAAAAAAAAAAAAAAAAGGCCAAGTGTCAATTTGATCTCATTTCGTTTTCCGGTACGCTCGATCTGACTTTTTGATCACCCATCTGGTCGGCCATATCAGAGAATTATCGTTAGTTATTTAGACGAGACATACACATTTCAATCATGATTTTCTCTAGTCCAGATGAGTGCAGTAAATAAACTTTTAACTCGAAATGACCCCTAATGTACTAATGTATAACGTAAGACACAGAAAAGAAACATTTATAATGCGTACACAGCTTTATTTTCTCATAGAACCACCGACCGCTTTCAATGGATTTTACCCAAAAAGTGTTGGAAGCAAAAAGACGGAGACGCGAGTGGTTCCAGAGTCAGGGGACATAAATGAAAATCACGAACTTTCTATAACCCGATACCACTTGTACGCTGAAATGAATATAAAACCGTTTCGTTTGGAAGTTCCTTTGTTTCTTTATGATTATTCCCAGGTCGGTTTCTACTCCCGTCTTATTAATTTCGACGACTCCCCCAAAAGAGGACCTGCCGAAATGGTGACCTACCCAACAAGAATTATATTATGGTAACGCCATAAATGAACCTTTTTTTATATATAAGTTTTATTCAAACAGTCTTTATTTGAACTTAATGGACTGGTTTTTCTTTTTGGAGGGGGGGGTGTATTTATTAACTGTTTTATTCTTTTTATCAAACAAAAATAGAACTTTTATAATGAAATATATATTATGGACTGTTTTTCAAACATCGAAATTTTAAAATTAAAGCTCTATTTAAAAAAAAAAGACGAGGAGTGTTTTTTTGTTTGTTTTTTTCGAGATATTTTTTTTTACCATTTATCACTTTCAAATTTTATTCAACAATGAAATCATAAAAAGCAAAACTTTACGTTAAATATATTTTTAAAAAATTATTATAAAATATCTATAAAGTCTATTTTTTTATGTCTGTTAAAGTTTGTTGAAAGTTCAAATAAAGTTTATAATTCAATTGAAAAAAAAACACCTCGTCTTTTTTTTTTAAATAAAACTTTAATTTTAAAATTTCGATGTTTAAAAAACAGTTCATGATATATATGTCACTATATAAAACATATAAAATATTAACTGATATATACGCAAGAGTCAAAACAATGAAAAGAATATTCTCTTGTCACAGCCCTAATGATGACCAAACGGGTCACGAGTACATCTAGTTCTTATCAATTTTGTAGTTTTCATTTCTTTTTCATTTCATTCCGTCAGTTGCCATATAGGGAAAAGTTGGTAGTATTTTACACAGAAGAGGAAACAGTAACCCAGCATCCAAATTCGCCTGAATTTCTGGTGGAGCTCCTCATCCGGTCTTGGGTTTCCACAGAAGAAGTACTTCTGTCCTGAGAGTGTCGCTACTGTGGGTTGCTCTTCGCACCTATATGTGTTGTCCTTTTCTTCTTCTGTTTTAGTTGCAGATATAGACGCAGTCAAGGAGTCTGACTGAGCATATTTTGTCAATTGTTTTTGGGCAGTCTTGAGCATGAGAACTTGATCGTACACAGTATATAAGTCAAGTTTCTTGTTCTCCAAAAACCTCTGTCTGATGTGGGATGACGAAATTCCATTTATAAATGCATTCCTGATGTACTCATCCCTCGTTTGTATAGCCGTCACGGCCTGGAAATCACAGACCTTGGCGAGTTCTTTTAAGAACTGTAGATATTGGTCCACACTTTTGTTTGTTGACGACGAGTTGCCAATAAATGCCGACAGAAGATGCTGTTTTTAGGTTGATCAAAACTTCCTCAAAGGTGTTCATGGCTGTCTGGTAGTCATTAATGTCAGAAATGTGTTTGAATATTGCCAGAGACACAAGGTTAATTAATAAATTACGTTTTAACTCATCTGTTAGCTGTGAACCACTAATCGCCTCAAGGAATAGAGTAAACGACCTCTTCCAGTGTCACCACGTATCCGCAATGCCCATTTCTGTGGGGTTTAAATCCAGACGTTCAGGTTTCAAGTATTTCTCCATTCTTAGTAAAATAAATTGTAATGAAGAAGTCCAAGTCTGAGGATGCTTGAAAGAAGCTTTATTTTACTGAAAACTACTATGAGTACTGCAGTTGATTTAATAAAAGAAAGAAAGCTCAAAGGAAGTTACTCACTTCTGAAGAGCATAAACGAAGTTAAAGTTACAATAAGAATGCACCGCTTCGTTGCAATAACTAACTTTAATTTAACACCAAGTGAACTCCTTAAACTTTAATTTAACACCAAGTGAACTCCTTAAACTTTAATTTAACACCAAGTGAACTCCTTAAACTTTAATTTAACACCAAGTGAACTCCTTAAACTTTAATTTAACACCAAGTGAACTCCTTAAACTTTTGTATTCATCCATACTCCTTTACTAGCAATTTCTCTTTCATTCCTCTTTTAGGTTCACAAATCTGTTCAGGTTAACAAATCGACTCACTAAAATTGTTTTGATTATTAGAATGAGATTTTGTCTTTCTATTCTATACTAGCGGGAAGACTCGACGTTGCCCGGGATTAAATGAGGATTAACAATGTTCCATACTTTCAATACTTATTTCCAATCGAAATCAATGAAACCACCCATTCCCAATCAAATCAATTGATTGCCTGCTATAGTCAAGAACCCACTGAAGTGTACTGGGAGGAAGCTCACATACCTCTCCACAGTGACTTATACATTGTACTCTACAAAGAAGACTGACGAAAACCTATTGTTGATTTTATTAAATTATTTTTATATAATGTTTAAAATTTAAAATGCAAATGTCAAGTATCATGGTTGGATTGTGCTCTAAGCAGAAAAATGCATTTAGAACACCCCTATCTTATCAAAGAACCTGCTGTTGATTTTAAACGTTGTGCCCTTCTGCTTGTGAGGTGATAAAACTTCTCAAATGTATTTATGATGTTAGGCTGTATGAGGGTGTTAACCTTTTACCGCCAGAATTTTTTTACACAATAAATAATTTTTTTAATAATAAATTTATGTTTTTCTTGACTCAAGAGAAGGGGATGCACAAACATAAAAAAAACCCTCATTCACTTATTGAACCATGCATTGACCTGTTCTTTGAAGACCAGTTGGGCTGACAAGCCATAAGAGTAAGAAATATTTCCTATACAGGCGTTTGTTTGAAAGGCGACTTGAAAGTACAATTTGGTGGTAAAAGGTTAACTTTTGTCAAATCAAACTGTTTCTTCTTTCATAGAATTTTTTCAATTATTGATTTTGCATACTTAGTGGAGGCATTCAAATACAAAATCTATGTAAAAACACTCTCAGACACATAAAGTATATTTGTGTGAAATTTAATAAAAATCGGCCCAGCCGTTTTGAAGTCCATAGGGAACGAACTTACACACACATGCGCATGCACACACGCATGCACATACGCATGCATGCACACACACAAAATACACACAATCACACACACACACACACACATACATACACACACACATACACACACAAACATACACACATAAACACACACACATACACACACACAAACACACACAAACACAAAATGCCTTTTATATAGAATTAGACTCCAAATTCAAGTTTAAATAAATAAATGGATTGACTGTATTACATTAACTACTACAGTGAGATATAAGGGAGATCACCACTTATTTAGCTGCATTTACTCCACTTACTCTTGATCCTCTCCTTATAATACTGACTGTTTATTAAGGCAGTATCAAGTACCATTGTTTGTGTCTTTGGTATGCGTCGACGAAGGATTGATCCATAGATTTGTGAGATACTTCTGTATATTAGTTCTATGTAAGGAAAATGTTTTACGGAAGGAAAACCAAAACCTTTTAAACACAACAACAAAAGGATTTATTTATAAAATGGAAAGGGAACAACCCCCCCCCAAAAAAAAGTGACAGTATCAAATCGTCCTCTTGTCCATTACAACACACGAAGGTCTTTTTTCCTTTCTTTCCTCAACTTGCAATAAATCCTCGTGTATTCGATATTATCTTCCACCGTTCGTTCTCGTTCTAAGCTGTCCAACGAAAAACTCCACTTAACCACCATGTTTTAGAATTCGTCCCTTTTAACAGTTACCAAATGTACACATATGCAAATTAATGGCATACGTTGTTCACCAATGAGCGACCTACAAAATTATGCTTGTCTTTTCTTTTCTACATTTTCTGCTGTCATTTTACAGGCTAAGCAAACACGAGGTCGTTTGTGAGAATGATGATTTCTATTACATTATTGAAGTGGAGGATAGTTGAACAGTGTCCAAGTGAAGAAAGGGACATTTTTTAGGCTGTCGAAGGTCGATCAGCAGTTATATTCAGGTGAAGATAGTCGATACTGAAGCATCCAATGGATAGAGAGAGAGAGAGAGAGAGAGAGAGAGAAAGAGAGAGAGAGAGAGAGAAAGAGAGAGGTATGTCTTTCTTTGATGCTTCCAAAGTTCTTTCTGCTGACTAACCGTGGTTCTGAAAGGGGTTGAAGAAGTTATTTAGGGATCATAAGAAATTAACACGCCCCGCAAGCTGATCGGTCAGTATATAGCAATTTGGTTATAGTAGAGATATTTATCCATAAGAGAAAATAAGTCATTATTTCTGACTGCTACAGATTCCTGTTTCCCTGGCCCATTAGCAAATATTAAACCCAAATAAGTCGGTATTTGAAGACAGAGTTAGAAAAATCGGCATTAATTTCAAAGCAACATAATTTGGAGTGAAAGAAATAAAAAACCTTTTGTCATTCAAAATTGTTTATTGTATAAAATCACAAAAAAAAAAAAATTCGTTATGACCTAGTTCTTATTAATAAAATGAATTCGTCTGGGATTCACATTCGATATTCATGTTTGACCTAGATATCAAAAACCAAAATCATTTTCGTAACATACGAGAAATTGTACGTGATATCTCCTTGTATTTCATTGTAAAGGATAAACTTATAATCTAAGGAACCAATCATTATGAATTGTAGAGCACAAGCATAAGCGTGGGTAATATGGTCTATATTTAGTTTAATTTAGTTTTATGTAAAGGGGAAAAGCTATTTGCGAAAATTCAGACATTTCTGATTTGTGTGATCTTTTATATTAGACATCAAATAATAAATATTCATCAAATTTCATTTTTTTTTTTAATATTTTAAAAGGTAGGAACAACTTCCACCTGAAAATTAAATTTTTTAGATGTGCATTAAATTTAATCTTTTTTCATTAGAAACTAATTAAACAAGATTCTCTGAATTTCAATTCCTCATTAAGACCCCTTAAGCCTAAGCTTTAAATTTTAGACATTTTTTAGAATCAAAATAATGTAATTTTTTGGAAAAAATCGGAATAAGTATTTTCATCTAAATGGAAATAAAAGTGGCGCAAAATTGTTCTGCTCAGGCAATTAATTTTACTCATACTAGTTCGGATATTCTTCCAGTATACATGTATTTTAATTTCATGAATAACAACAGATTTTTTAGATACTTTTATGTTTTTTTTTTTCTGACAAAGCCATGGTTTTGTGGAGCTTGTAGTATTGCCTAACTTTCCATTCTTTCAGACATGCTCCGACATAATTATCTCCTTTTTATCCACGTTAGGGGGCGCTAAGATCAGGTCTAATAATTCTGTACACATTACTTTTCATATTTCTTGAACCTATAGACACGTTTTCACGCATACGATCCATGAGAGACTTAGATCTGATGAGGGGAAAATTAAATCTTTATAGTATAGGAAGATGTGCTATATTGAAAGAATTGATAAAAGTTCTTGAATTATTAAATGTAAAACAGTTGAGGTAGAAGGTTAAGTTCACAAAGCCAAGGGCGTGATAAGAATAGTCTTGAAGGAAAGAGGGATAAATAAAGACCTACCCAGAGATAGTTTACTTTGGGAGTTTATTTTTGAAGCTCATCCAAGGCATTCCAGCCGGTAAAATGGACGTTAAATTTGTGATTACGATTGTTGTAGTTGTAGTTGTAGTTGTTGCTGCTGTTGTTGTTGTTGTTGTTGTTGTTGTTGTTGTTGTTGTTGTTGTTGTTGAGCAAAATTTATTTTGAGTGAATCAGATGATTATTGTTGGCATTCGTTTCTCTGATATCTGTTTAGTTAGAATTCTTTCTTACAGGAGGGACCATGTGAAGGTTGCCAATATCCTGAGGGAAAGTGTTTCTGTGGAACGAACTGGAATCGAACTCGATACACCCAAGTTGTCAGTCCGTCATTAACCACTTATCCACCGTCACCGCCATGAAGATGATGATGATGGTGATGATGATTCCAACTGGGAACGAGCCTTTACAAGTTAAGCATAAAATGTCCGTTGTGAACTGAAGCTGCAACACGAGCTTTTTTTACCTTTATTAACCCAAGAACTCGCATCCATTCTTTCAACATGGTCATATCTTCAAAATTTTCTGTCTTGCACACATCTGTACAATACTGTACAGGTTGTATTGATTGTTTAAAAGATACAAGAATGAAATGATAAAGAAGAATTGGTGATGACTTGCAAATAGGAAGGTTGGAAGGTCAAGAATGATTATTCTGGAACCTTGACAGCCGGAAGGGTTGGGTCGACAGGACATAGACAGCAGGAGAGACTACTCTATACAAGTTCTAGAGATGAAGAATTTTCAGTGGGTCGTTGTTCTGTACAGGTCTTGGACTTTATAATTTTGCAGACAAACAGCAAAAGATCCTTCTCGTGCTGACACACAAAACAAAAATTATTCTGGAATGCTAAAAGATTTAATATTGTTATGGAGCAATTCTGGTTTCTGAATGGTTGCTAGCAGAACGTAACTCAATTTGATTCGTCAGTTCCTATATATGTCTATCAGTAGAATCTTCTAACTGTCAGTGATCATACCCTTATCATTTCAAAAATATTGCAACAACGTCTTTGGAACTTGGAAAGAATGTGATGATGTGACATGGACTTTGATGTAGATGTTTTTGAAGTGTAATGAGGTGCTTATGGAAAGTTTGGTCCATAAGGATGTCGCTAAGGGTTGGATCGACAGGAAGAGATAAGTTAGGATATCTGTGGGAATTGGCGAGGAAAAGCAGTGAGACAGACAATATTGGAAAGAACGGCAAATGGGGGAATAACATTCTTACAAATTGTGAAAGGGGTGCATAGGCCAACCAAAGTTTGAGATCCCCTGCTTTGATGAGATCTGACTGTTTGTGTTGATTTCTGTCATTATCTTCCATGAATTGGTGAATGGCTTGCAGCACCGATGTTTACAACTTGGCATCCAAAATAAAAATGCTTCAACTCGTTTCTGAACAACCAAATTTGTGTAGGCCTGAATTAATAAAAACAAATAATTATATTTTTAACCAATCCTAGGATCTCTGAATTTATTCGAAATGGCCTTTCTGGGAGCCACTTGGATCCTGTAAAAGCCAGATTTTAAATCTATTGAGCCAGAGTTCCCAGACTAACGTCTCTTGATGTCCCTCCATTGAGCCTTGAGCCTGCTGTAATGCCTCAACTCACACAAACATTAGCGAACACACAAGCACACAACTCATTGACTCATTATCGTCTGGCAATTTGTATAAACTTACTCATTGAAATATTTCCAACCTTTCTCATTCAAATTTCCTTGTAATATAAACACAAATGCACATTGATTAACAACTTTTCAATATACGGCACAATCACGTTGACACACCAATTCTCGCCAGTTAAGTTAAGCAATATTGAGCCTGGCCAGTACCAGATGGGTGACCATTTGGGAAGGCAAGGAACATCTGGTTTTGTTAGTCATAAAATGGGTGTCAGTGTAAACATGTGCTGCATAGCTTTGATGGCGTGTATATGCCTTCGGAATTCATTATTTTGTTTATCGTATAACATATCTCATGTTTTCTCACATCTAACCTTTTTTAATTAAAATATTTCTCTGAAACCGGCTCATCCCAAAAATACATTGCCCAAATTAAAACACCTGAATAAATTCCCCCCAAATACCTTTACTTTCTATTTGACCAAACCATATAAGTTAACAAATTTACCGAATTGAATACTATATTGTCCAATTTCTACTGTACACTCTTTAATCCTTATCCTCGAGTGGCCTCTAGGCCTTGATAAGGTGGTGATGTCTGTGTAAAAAAAAAACAAAAAAAAAAAACACTACAAAATAATAAAAGTGATTCCAACCAAAGTCGAGACAATTTAGCCATTTTTCTAATCCCAAATCAAATTGCTTATCATATTTCAAATTTATTCAGAACTTTCCTCTTTTTATTTTTATCCATATTTGTTGATAACTCTTTACACCCCTCCTATCCCCCATTAATAACACGATTTCAATCGAATGTCAGCAATATCTAGTTCAATGCTGTCATAACCATTTATTTCAACAATACAAAGACAAGAAATAAAATAATTTTAACAACATAAAAGGGCAAACTACGTTTCTTACCATGGTTATTACAGATATATTTTTAGTTTTTACATTTTCACTCCAAACAAGGCACATTGCCACTTTGGTGTAGGGGGCTACTATCAGAGGTACTATGTAGGGAGTTGGGCAGCAAAATGTTGGTTCACGTTACACTTAGACTTCTGCATGACAGTACAGTTGGGGAAGCAGGAACAAAGAAGGGAATTCCAAAGTCAAGCGGTTCAGGTGAAGAAACTATTGGAGTAAAAAGCTCTCTTACATCTAGGGGTCTCAACTGTGAAGAGGTGGGATTTTGCTGCTTGTTGGGTTTGTCGGGGTATTTACATCGAGAGGGGTACGAGTGCTTGCAGCTCGTCGGAGCCTTCTCTGTTAAAGTACTTGTAGAACAGGCAGAGGGATGCAACATTTCGTCGATGGGGCAGAGGCTGAAGCTTAGATGACAGTTCAGGACCTATCAGGTCGGCGACTCTCTTTTAAACTTTGTCTAGGAGCGAGAGACTAGTAGCAGATGCACCAGCCCAAATATGATAACAATACTTCATACATGGGCGAATGGTGGCCTTATAGAGGTACAGGATACTTTCGGGTGTTAGTAGCTTTCTAGCATGGTAGAGAGAGCCTACCTTCCTCGCAGAGGTCCTGGCAATGCTCTCAATGTAATTGTTCCAACTCATGTTTCCTATGAATGTTAGACCGAGGAGTTTGAAAGATGTACTTTCAGGTAAAGAGGCATTGCTATTGGTGGTAGAGAAGGTTTATTGTAATTATTGAAGGAAACTAGTTTAGTCTTGGCGGCATTGAACGTGACCATCCATTTTTGTCCCCATTCCACTACAGATTGGAGGTCATCCTCTAGTGTTTCTTCCATTTCTTTAGACATGTGTTCATTGGTTTTCCTATAAATCTTTATGTAATTTGGTTTCTGTATTTATTTTATTTGCCTTCTTTTTGAGAGGTTAGACACAAGGACAAGTGTGTTTTATCAAAGTGTCCATATGGAATGAACTAAATTCGAAGTAGCTTTTCAGTTAGTATCTTTCTGTCTTTACTAGCGAGACCTGTGGAAATTCCACAGGAGACTCATTTATATGTAGTATATTGATGTTGGCATTCTGTAGATGTTCATTGTAAATGGAGACGCTCTAATATGATTGTAGCTCTTTTGTTAAAACTGCAAAAGTCTTTATCTAAGCAAGCTCGTCTGAACTCCAATCTCTGGTCCCCCCTTGCCAATCTTTCACGAAAAACACCTGTCTAGCTGAATCCACTGTGACAAATTTCCCCCACTCTATATCTGTGCCTAAATCAAAACGCAGATTCCATGAACAAAGCTTCTTTCTTAGAACTGCACGCCTGTGGAACTCTGTTCCGTCTGCCTGCTTCCCTCCGGACTACAACTTGGATGTCTTCAAGTCCAATGTTAACAAATTCCTAATGAACCGCCCCCTTAAGTAAACATTTCAGCAAATCTCCTCACTATCGTAATGTACTTGCAATAACCCTTATCCCTGAGTGGCTTCCGGGCCTTGATAAGTGGTGATCACTGTGTAAAAAAAAAAAAAAAAGTACGAACGCCCAGCAAAGCCTGGTCGTAAAGTACCCTTAAATATGATATTTCAATTTCTTGCAGATTATTATAGAGTTAATGTTATATCGATTTTTAAATATTATCAAGTTGCAATTTCAAAATTATAAAAAATACATCCATATGACTTGGATGCATTAGCTTGAATCGAAACCGAAATAAAAACTTATGAAAATATATATATATATATATATATATAACTTAATTTCCTTCAGCCATAATCGAAACCAAAACCACAGCTTATGAAGAATTCTTAATAAAATTATTTATAAAAAAAATGTTGATTACTGGAGTGTCATCAGTTATCATCGAAACCAAAACCAAAACTTATGAAGAATTCTTCTTGGCAAAATTATTTATGACAAGAAATGGAGGTACATAACAATTAAACAACCCGTATTAATATATAAAAGATATTGTTTTCAATTAAGTTCAAATTTATTAACATTTATTTCTTGCTTAAATTAAATCTAATTGGAAGTTTTGTTTTCTTCATTGTAATCAATGCTTATAAATCCTTATTTTACTAAGAACTATGCAGAACAAATCTCTAGTAGTACAATAGCTGAGTAAGAAAGAAAGAAAATGCAAGGAAAGTAATTCTGCCAGAGCATAAATGGAGTTTGAAGAGTTATCTTTTTCAGCATATTTATTACTTTAATTTTATTTAATTAATAAAATAGCGTTCATATGCAAATGCACACACAATGTCTACTAGACACTATACTTGTCTATCTGTAAAGGAGTTTGTCAATACAACCTGGCATGATGATACCTTTTTTTACAAGTAAACCTTGACTAAATATTCAAAATCACATGGTATTCATGGCTCAAATAAGATCTCCCCAATATGGCATGCCAACACTGTTTTTTACAAGGTATGGTGCACCTTCTCCAAGTGATTTTACCTCCAGTAACAGCACGAAGCTGGATACTCCACCAGACTAGATGAATTCTTGTCCTGGAATCCAGTAAGATTAAGAGGCCAGAAGAAAGACATACTATAACATGCTTACATGGCCAATTGGTCATTGGGGAGAGAAAAATCATGTTCTTAACTTCTTTACTCAGTGTTTGAGATGTAAAGGAGAACTTTAATGCAATATACAAATATATGTAAAGGAGAAATTTGCTGAAATATTTGAATATAAATGTATCACATATAAATGTATCACATATAAATGTACCACATATAAATGTATCACATATAAATGTACCACATCCAAATGTATCACATATAAATGTATCACATATAAATGTATCACATATAGATGTATCACATATAAATGTATCACATATAGATGTATCACATGTAAATTTATTACATATAAATGTATCACATATAAATGTATCACATATAAATGGATCACATATAAATGGATCACATATAAATGTATCACATATAAATGTATCACATATAGATGTATCACATATAGATGTATCACATATAAATGTATCACATGTAAATTTATTACATATAAAAGTATCACATATAGATGTATCACATATAAATGTATCACATATAGATGTATCACATATAGATTTATCACATATAAATGTATCACATATAAATGTATCACATATAAATGTATCACATATAGATGTATCACATATAAATGTATCACATATAGATGTATCACATGTAAATTTATTACATATAAATGTATCACATATAGAGATCAAGCTGAAGTAAAATAATACAAATTAATCATGAACAACTAATAATAATCATCGGCCATATTTAACAAATCATACAAATTAATTTTAGTTTTGTGTCTGCCATTTATAAACAATTCAATTTTATGATTTGATAAGTCTCTTCTGTTTGGACATTTTTTTTAGTATATACTATACGTCGTATCATCTAAAATCTATTTTAAGTTTATTTAATTAATTTATAACGACTTCAATTTTATGATTTGATAAGGCTCTTCTGCTGGACATTTTCTAAAATTATATTTTTTCTTATATATTATATGTCATAGCATCTAAAAATCTATTTTAAGTTTATTTAATTAATTTAATTTTTATTTTTTAATTTGTTTATTAATTTAAGTTTTATCTTTCAAAACTTATTTACTATTATTTTTAAATAAATACCAAAATATAATGATGAAAATTTAAACACTCAAATGTCATTAAACTTCGCCATTAAACTTAATTACCCTTTAAACATAATAATATATAGATAAACATGATAATATATACATAATCATAAAATATCCTAACATATCTCTTATATAGTCGATTTCAATATAAACAAAATAATAATCTAAAGTAGAATAATTATACAAACAATAATTGCGCCAACACAATATGGTTTAATGTATAAATATTACAAAACAAGAATAGAGTCTAATGAAGGATATATATATATATATATATATATATATATATATATATATATACATACACCACATATAATTATTTCTACAGTCAAATAACATTGCAACTCATAAGAACCATGACAGCCAACAAACCATGTGGCAGAGTACTCGCCTGGTTTCAAATGAGTTCAGATATGTCTAACTGATGAGCCTAAATTAGGGCGAAACTCGAGTCTTGGATTTCTTGTTTGTTGGCTGTCATAGCTCTTGTGAATTGTGATGTTGTTTGACTGTGGAAATAAGTATATAAGCTCTCACATTCTGAAAATTGTCTCTGTAATATCAATGTGTAAGAATTCTGGTAAGAAAAAACAAAAAACAAAAAAAACAAAACAAACAATCTGCTCAATTATTGGCATGTGAATCACTTTCCTCTCACTGAGCCATTAAACAGTCAAGGGCTATTTCAACAGCTAGTAAATGCTAAACTTCTTTCTGATCAACAGTATGGATTTAGTCAAGGCCGTTCTACTGCAGATCCTGATAATCATGTTTGAATGCATAAACCATGCACTGTACAAAGGGGGAAAGTTAGGTTTGTAGCCTTTGATATATCCAAAGCCTATTACAAGGTCTGACATAAATATCTTCTCACGAAAATTAAAATCGTACGGTATTACTGAACAAATACTTAATATAATCAGAAAAAAGAAAAATTCAGATTGTCTTTGAAATCCTGTTCATCTAAACAACATAACATGCAGTTGGGCCCATTTTTGATTTTCATAAATGAAATCCTCGAGGAAATTGTGTCTGAGTTGATAGAATTTCAAAGTTAGCAATTCAATGAAGAAATTATCAAAGTAGAAGGCTTGCCAGAATCGGAACCCTCTATAATGAAGTGGGATTTTGCTGCTTGTTGGGTTAGTCAGGGGTATTTATGTCGAAGGAACACAAGAGCTACAAATTTGTTGAAGCGCATTCCATTAAAGTACTTGTAAAACAAGTACAAAGATGAAGATGCAATATTTTGGTGATAGGATTGAGGTTAGAGTTTGTTTGAAAGTGATGGACAGATTGGAAACTCTTTCTTGGGACATTGTTCAATAGAGAGTGAGACTAATGGTAGATGCACCAACCCAGATGTGGTAGCAATATTTCATGGATGGGCGAATGGTGGCTTTGTAAATATATAGGATAGTCTCAGGTGTTAGCATTTTTCTATGCGATAGAGGGAGTGCATCTTCTTTGCAGCAGTCCTGGCAATGTTTTTTTATGTATTTGTTCTAATTCATGTTACCTGACACACACATGCGTGAGCTCGTTCCCTATCGACTCTGAAACGGCTAGGGCGATTTTTATAAAATTTCACACAAATATAATTTGTGTCTAGGAGTGTTCATTATGTTTTGTCTCGGAATGCATCTGATAAGTATCGAAAATCGGTAATCGATAATCGAAAATCCGATTCAAGAAAAAGCAGACAGATTTTTAATAAAGTTAATTTCATTTGAGAAGTTTTATCACTGTACAAGCAGAAAAGCCTGGTGTATAAAATCAATAGTAGGTTCTTTGATAAAGCAGAGGCGCGTTCGAAATGAAGGCTTCTGTTTAGAATATAATACCGATATAAGAATAATATATGCATTGAATTATTAATTTGAACAATAATAAAGAGAAGTTCATGCAAAACTGATTATGTTTGCGGCTTTAAAAGTTCAACTATAAAGTTCTTCTACGTCCGAGAAACAGATGGCTGTACGAATGTTCAAGTAAGTCGCATTCAAATTAAGGAAGAAAGGTTTCCTTACTTGTTGACTGGTCGGCTTCACATTCAGAATAGAAATTAAAAGATTTTTATATTCAGCCACCTAAATAGGGTGTCTGCTGATTGGTCGAGGAGAATCACTCAGACAGGCTCTTCTTTAGAAAAGTAAGAAGAGAATTATTTTAAGAGTAAAGGGGTACTTATTTACAATGCCTCTCCACGTGACAAAGTTAGACACCAGGGTTGTTTTTTTAACGTGGAGAAAAGGAGCAAAAATAAAAAATTGTCTCAGTCATAAAGGATTTCTCCTCCACTGACAGAGAACAAGAAATTGAATTGTAGCATCTGAAGAACAGATACTACAATTTGATCGGTATTTATTTGCTTCCCCACGAGAGCAAATTAGGCATGAGGCCACTTTTTAATGTGGAGGGGGGGGGGAACGGGGGACCAGCTCCCCATGAGGAGGAAAGGGGAGCTGATAGTGAGAGTCTCTTGGTGTATAGGGTTGCCCCTACATGTACTAGAAACTCATTGCCACAAGGACAATGGTCTTTGCTTGCCGCATCTGCCAGAACAGATACTAGACTTTGATCTCGGCCCGAAAGCCAAGAACGTCTTTAAGGGTGAAAGGTTAGTAAAGAAAAGTAAACTCTTTTTTATAATATATATATATATATATATATATATATATATATATATATATATATACTAGCAAAAGTACCCGTCGTTGACTGGGTTCAAAAACAGCCTACAGAAAATGGACTGTGATGGATGAAAGTATGATTAATTATGAAAACGAGGGGGTTGTAAAGAGATAGGTTTTGATACTCAAAATGTTTACCCTAAGCAAAAAATGATGAAAGTAAAGATAATTTTCGCGAAAATATATTTTTTTATCAACTTTGTTTCCATTCGTAGCCAAGAGTGACCAACAAAATGATGTTTCCTTACAAAGAGAAAATGTTATATATATAATAATACAAATATACAAGAAATAAATGTTACCATAGTCAATAAAAGTTACTTTTATGGTAAAAAAGTTCATTGGTTTGTATTTAAGTAGTTTGTAAAAAAATATTTTTGTTTTAATTCACGAACCGGTTAAAAAAAAATCAAAATGGCAGCGACTTTGAAATGGGAGCCCCGTTTTCAATTTGAAGGAGGGGCACCTGAGCATTCTGTGTTAACAATTTAAGAGAGTTCCGTCAACATAAGGAATATTTATAAACATATATTAATGTTTTCCGTTATTTTGTGCTTGAGGAATACTCGATTATGACATGTGTAGTTTATATAAAAATTCATTTAAATAGTTATCGCCTCAAATTTCGTTTTAATTTCGGTTCGCTGAAATTATTTCAAGTAAAGAGCATTAAAATCTATTTCAAAACAAAAAAAAATATGAACTGGACTTTTATTGACTATGGTAACATTCATTTCTTGTATATTTATTTTTTCAGGTAGTCGTATGTTGGCTTTTCTGCTAAACACTCTTACTAAATAATATCGACGAAATATCGAAAAACAAAGAAACAAAAACAGTTTTGAAAAATAATGAAGCTTTGCTTACTTTAGTAAAATAATCCGAAACAGCAAAATGGGATATTAAAAAGTAAACAAGTAATTACTTTAGTTTTTTAAAGCAAAGAATCGATATGAATATGAATAAGAAGAAAATGGCATCCTTTTCAAGCAGAACAACTTCGTTTCAGTTTTGCAGAATTGAACGGTGTAGTATTGCGCCGTCAGATTCAGGGTTGTGCTATTGTAATGTAAAGAACACGCAGAAAGGGTTGTAATCAACTGAATTCCTTCTAGAACACTGACAAAAAAGCTTAAACAGATATATAAATAAAAAGGCTATGTAAATGTTTTTAAAAAGACACGTAATCACGTGAATAGGATACTTTCCTTCTTTTGACACGATAACAAGTAATGTTCTTATTTTTTATTATTTATCTATTTATCTATTTTCGAAAGAGTGCCACGTGCAAGTGGAGAAGGAAAAAAAAAACAGAGGTATGCAAAATTTGTGTCGAGAATTGTCTAAAGTTCCGACTATTTTTTTTTTGGCTTCACTTAAAAAAGAACGTCAATTTATGAGGTGAATTTATTCGACACAATATTATTCAACTCAAAAAAAAAATAAAATAAAAGCTAACGTGAATTAAGATTAAAGTTAAGGTGTTATTGTGAACCCTCACCCCTTTAAAAAAAACCTTGTTAAACTTTTGTGACATATTTACATTCTATGGAGGCACAAACGAACACCCAATAATTTTATTATACCACATTTCTTCAAACTGAAACATAATTATCAAAGTATACTTACCCAAGTAGATATGAAAAGTCTTTGCTAAAGTTTGTGCCATATTTCCATGGAGTACAGGCGCGAACGCAGACCCCACAATTTTATTATACCATCTCTATTTAAGTTGAAACATACTTATCAAAGTATTCTTATGTACATCTATATCAAAAACCCTTGTAAACATTTTTTTTTTTTCATTTTTTATTTCTATACTTTGAGAGTCAGGCAGGAACGCAGACCCCACAATTTTTATGAACCAGCGTTCTGCCAGATCAAACATACCCATTCCTGTGTCTCGATACATCTTCTATCATTATATGTAATCAGGTTTTTAAAATAGTCAACCATATAGGATCCTATTTGTGACCACACACACACACACACACACACACACACACACACACACACACACACACACACACACACACACACACAGATGCTTTATATTATATATATATATATATGCTTTATATTATATATGTGTGTGTGTGTGTGTGTGTGTGTGTGTGTGTGTGTGTGTGTGTGTGTGTGTGTATCTAATTCTTATATGTCCTAAAACTATTAAAATATGTCTTCACTAAAATTAGTATGAAACTATAAATTTGTTATGTAAAATATAAGTTTAAAAATTTGTGAATTTAAATTTTCTTGCAGAGACTTCCAGGAAACTATAAAACATTTGCATTTATTAAATACAGTATTAAATAATTTTTATTTAGACCCTGTGATCCATGAAAGAATTCAATTGATTAAAATATATTTAAAAAAAATAAAATTTTATATATGTCGAACAAAACAAGGCTAGGGTCATTTTTCAGCATTGTCGGCGAGCTTCTGTATAACGTGATTGTTGGTGTCAAGTTAAGTCGATCGGTTGAATTCCACACATTAAATTGATCACTGATTGCTATAAAAGCGACGTTGCATCAGAGAATTCTAACCAGAACCATTGGTCCAATCCTAGGTTGAAGGAGGACCATGGGGGGCTCAGCAAGAATGAATCTCTTCTTCTTGGCTCTCGTAGCCATGGTAAGCATTTTATCTACTTTATTATTATTATTATTATTATTATTATTATTATTATTATTATTATTAATTTTTTTAAAATTATTATTATTGTTATTATTGTTATTATTATTATTATTATTATTATTATTATTATTATTATTATTATTATTTACTCACTAGGAGTAGTCACACAGACCATCACCAAAG
>NC_136511.1:36414328-36496828 GCF_053919585.1 Euprymna scolopes
TTTTTTCACCCATAATGACTCCATTCAATAAAAAAAATTCAAAAGCAATATATATATATATATATATATATATATATATATATATATATATATATATTCTCCAGAACCGCTAGATTTGGAATTCCATTTCAGGTCACTGCTTCCCCAACTGTACTGACGTGCAGAAGTTCAAGTGCAACGTGAATCAACATCTAGCTGCCCAAATCCCTACATAGTACCCCAGTAGTTGTTTCCCCTGATAGTAGCCCCCTACGCCAAAGTGGCAATGTGCCTTGTTTGGGGTGAAAATGTAATTAAAAAAAAAAAAATTCTTGGAAGTTTTTTAACCTTTAAAACTATATAAAAAATTATTTAATTTTTATATTTTTTTATCATTCGTTAGAAAACTATTTAATCAGTAAGTCATTTAATCCCCTGAAATCAATGCATCAACTTTCTCTGTCGAAATCACTATCGTCCTAATGTTAATTTAAGGGCTCATTAGCTGTTTACCATGAAACACTGTTCCGGGGATTTAAAAACAAAACAGTATATTAAATCATGGCCCGCCAGCAGTGTTGATCAAACAGCACCTCCCTTAACCTTAAAAATAAAAACAATGTTACAGATATTAGATCTAGTTTCCTTTTCTTAATTAATTAAGCTACCTATTCATGTTATAAAAATGAATTCCTTATCTGTGAGATTCATCTGTTTCCAAATTAAAAATGGATATATTTTTTAATTTACCAGTTTTGTATTTATAAGATTAGGATTAATCCGTTTGACTACTTATCACCCCCCACTATGATTAGTATTTTGTATATTTACATTCTTATTTATTGAAAATTAAAAATATGTAAAGGTTAAAAATATTTATAATATATACACTGTTCTTTTTTCATTATTTTATATAATACATTTTATACATTACTAATAAAGTTCTGGATTTCCTTTATTAATATATTCTGGTTAATTTTATACGATTCAAAAGCACCAGGAAAACGAACAAATGCTTTATTTAACTGTTTAAATATTTTAATTTTAAAGTAACGCGAGCTATTCTAAAAAAACTCTGACATAATGGTTCCATAAAACATAAAAAGCAGGGCAAGTATTATCCTTATACGGCATACGAACATCTAAATCCAGAAATATAACCTGCTGTCCTCTATGTTCACAATTCAATTCTAACCCCTTTGGATATATATATACATATATATATATATATATATATATATATATATATATATATATATATATATATATATATATATATATATATTTTCTACTCATTTCTATCTCTAACCTATACCAATTTTCTTATTAATTTTCTTATAAATTTTAAATCCAAACCTTTTACTTCAATTTTTCAGATTCATCTGCCTTACTTTTAATGCTAGGTTTATTTTTGGTGTCTTTTCAATTCAATAGAAATCCTCCTAAATTTGCTGATGAGGAGACCGTGCTTACCAAAAAAAACTATGTATAATTGTTCTACGTGACTTCATGTATACCACAAATAAAAAGCACGGATTTCCGAAACGATCGTACAGATAATTGACTTTGTTGTTGTTCCTTCTTATGAAACTGATTTTTAATTTAATTAAATTTTGATTTTTAAATTTTAAAAATTTAAAAAAATTTTAAATTATAAATCACATTACTTAATATTGAATTAGCTCTAGGACATTTAACTATCGAGCTTATTATATATCTAAATTACAACGAGCATTTCCTGTATTTTAATTAAACTAGTAATTTCACTATTACATTAAAATACACTTAGCTCTTTAGACTATTATTCTAATCTCCTTTAAATTTATATATATATATATATATATATATATATATATATATATATATATATATATATATATATATATATATATATATATGGCAAATAATAGCAATTTATCTAAAATAAACTGAAGTCAGATTTTAATGTTTTATTTTCTCTTTTCAGTTCGTGTATGACATCACTGCTACAAGTAAGTAACGATTCTTTAATTTTCGATTTTAATGAAATTTTAATGGAATTTTAATGGAATTTTAATTTGCATTCATTAAAATATGAATTAGTAATAAGCAAGCGCCAATACTTGAGTCATATTCTGCTTGCGGAACTTTCTGAATGACACTATTATTTTCACACACACACACACACACACACACACACACACACACAAAACAAACAAAAAAAATTTATTAAAATTTCTTCGTTTCTTTCATTTTTTTAAAATTTACTTCAAATTTATTTTTATCATCAAATGAATGAATTAGAAACTTTTTTTTTTCTATTTTCGTAACTTTTTTGTTTTTGCTGGGGACGAGGCATCCTACCAGATGCCAGATATTCAACTCGCTATTTCAGAAACTCCAACTGATAGATCTTTTTAAGATTCCAACCGTTCCTTTAAACGCAATCGTGCATATCTCTATTGCACTTGGTCCACCGAGTATGTACTCCAGGTTGTTTTTAAAATTCTATAATTACTGGAATGATCGAGGCCTTCTTAAGATCCCAGTTTCTTTTCATGTAGTATGTAAGACCTTTGAATTTCACTATCTTCTTACTCCCTGCTTTGTTTAAACCAACATCATTAGAGACACTGACTTTAACTAGGGTTGCTACTTTATTCCTCTTATTCCGTGTCACTATGTCTTTTTTTACTGCGTTTATCTAAATTTTTATGCTCTTAAGACTAAGTTGACTTTTTAGTGAATCTATATATCTATAAAAGTGAAAGTGTCTATGTGTGTGTGTGTGTGTGTGTGTCTGTCTGTCTGTCTGTGTACATTTCCCTACACAATA
Organism: Euprymna scolopes; assembly: GCF_053919585.1. Classification (NCBI taxonomy): domain Eukaryota; kingdom Metazoa; phylum Mollusca; class Cephalopoda; order Sepiida; family Sepiolidae; genus Euprymna; species Euprymna scolopes. Next base: position 36,417,123 of record NC_136511.1, read on the forward strand.
TCTCTGTCAATTTTAAGTCTACAGACTCGAAATTTGATATACAGTGGATTGAGATTTGGGAAAATCTTTGTAATCGGTTTTCGGGCAGAAATTTGGCTGTTAAAGGGTCAAAGTTCAACGATTTGGCCTTTGAAAACTCTACCAAACTCCTCTGCCAATTTTGGGTCTAAACACTTGAAATTATGGATCTAACTTAATAACTTGATTTGAGCCCAAAATAATAAATGTTAAGGGGTCATAATTGGAATCAAAATTAAAAAAAAAATTTTTTTTTGTTTAACATAAACCTCCAAACACCCGGGCAACGACCCGCTCCCAGGCTAGTAAGTAATAAATATGTCTATTGTTAAACAAGCACCTGCATTTTGACGAAAAATATATTTTAAATACTGGCAAGGAGACCTGACGTTGCCAGGGATTGAATAAGAATCAATGAATGTTTCACACCTCCAATACGTTTATCGTCATTGAAATCGGTGGAATCGCCTATTTTTTAAAATCGAATCGATTGATTTACTGCTCTAGTTGGGGACCCACCGTGGTGCACCAGGTGGAATCTTTACGTGCCTCTTTATAGTGACTTGGTCCACAATCCATTGTAATCTACATTGCTCTATAGAAAACACGCGGTTGATTTTATAATTTTTTTATATAATGGATTGAATTAAAATTTAAACATATTTCATTTTTATTTTGATAACTGTTTAATTGTGCGATGGTTTCACAGTAAAAATTAAGCTATCTGTATTTTTATACTCTTGGGGGTATTTGTAATAGTTTGTCTCATCACCCAAGATTTGATTATTAAAAAACACAGATATCTGTCATATTTCCATTCATACGTATACTTCTCCATCCGTTCCATCCAATAGTTAACATATTTAACACTATTTTTTCACAATTAGTTGGGTTTTTTTTTGGTTTTTTTTTACACAGTGGTCACCACTTATCAAGGCCCGGAAGCCACTCAGGGATAAGGGTTATTGCAAGTACATTACTTTAGTGTGGAGATTTGATGAAGTGTTTACTTAAGGGGGCGGTTCATTAGGAATTTGTTAACGTTGGACTTGAACACATCCAAGTTGTAGTCAGGTGGGAAGCAGGCAGACGGAACAGAGTTCCACAGGCATACAGTTCTAAGAAAGAAGCTTTGTTCATGGAATCCACTTTTGGATTTAGGCACAGATAAGGAGTGGGGGAAATTTTTCACAGTGGATTCAGCTAGATGGGTGTTTTTTGTGAAAGATTGGCGAGGGGGACCAGAGATTGGAGTTCAGACGAGCACCTGCCATGGAAATAACGATAAAACAAGGATAGGCTCGCAACGTCTCTTCTGTGGGAGAGAGGTTGCAGGGAAGAGAAAAGGGCATCCCCCACTAAGCCACGAAGTCTATTTTGTACTCTGTCAAGACAGGATAGGCTGTTTTTAGCAGCTCCTGCCCAGATATGGCAGCAGTATTCCATCCTTGGACATACTTGGCTTTTATATACATAGAGAATTGCATCAGTAGAGAGATATCTTCTGGAGCGGTAGAAGGATCCCATTATCTTTCCAGCGACCTTGGCAACAGACTTGATGTACGTGTTCCATTTCAGATCAGGAGTAAAGATCAAACCCAGAAGCTTGTCAAAACACGGGGCCTCTCCCAGACGAGAGCCATCCATCCCAATTGATGCCAGATGGGGATCAGAGCGTTGATGATGTAAGGATAGGAGTTTGGTCTAAGATGCATTAAAGGTAATCAGCCACGTCTTCCCCCACTAAACCACGCGCTCGAGATCAGAGGAGAGAGAATCAGAGAGAACTTTGTCATTAACAGACTTTGATGTGTTGCCGTAGATGGTCATGTCATCAGCATAGATGTCAATGAATGATTTAAGTATGTGTTTAGGGAGGTCATTGATTAGTATAGATATCCTGAAAAATTGGGCCCTAGAAAACTTTTAACAAATATCTTAGTGCTAATAAAACCCAAAATGAGAATAACAGTCCAATTAATCAACATAAAACAAATATCAAACACCTGTTTCTTCTTTTCATAACGTCTTACAAATAAACACAAAGAAAAGAAACCTTCCTTACATGTTCATACTTTATTTCATCTCTCACGTAATCTATTAAGCAATAACTACCCTCTCCATTCTTGTAATTTCCTGATACAGGGATCCGGTTAAAACAGCCTCTTCCTCCAACGAGGGAGTTTCTAGGGCAGATTAAATACAAAATCGGTTTCCAATCGCATATATATTTCGGTCATCTTAGGGTTTGACACGATTAGATTTTGCAGTTTTTACTAAAAGATGCTGCCGTCCTCCCAAATGCAACGCCTGGTATTCACAAATGGTCTCCCATCTGATAATGACCATGGTCAACGTCTCTTACCTTCGGTGATCTAATGAAAACTAGTGTTAACGTTGCTATGCTTCTTAGTCATTCTATCTCCTCATTAAAAAGTGTGTAAAAGGCGAACACAAAAAAAAGATATAAGGCAAGCAGCATTTAGCCTAGGCGGGTTGAACCGGCATCCACTGAAGGAGTAAGTTTCATGGGAATATCAAGTTTACAGGTGGTTCCTAATCGCATGTGTATTCCGGTCAGGGGAGATGACGATGTTAAGTTTTTGCAGTTATTGCAGGAAGAGGTCAACAGCCTCCTACATACAGCGCCTGGTATTACTAAATGCTTATCCATCTGGTAGTGACCTAGCTCAACGTTGCTTAATTTTAGTGGTTTAACGAGAAGCGGTGTGCCAATGTGATTATGGAAAGTCATTAATTATTAAACTTTAGTTACAGCCAGACAGGATATGAAGCATTTTTACTTTTACCCTGAGGTAGTATAGTATTCCTAAATAGTCACCCATCTGGTACTGGATAGACTAAACGTTGCTTACCTTCAGTTATCTAATAAGAACCGATGTCTCAACGTGAATATGCTGTATAAAAAATACAATATATTTTCATTGTACACATAAACCTACCTACAACATATACATTAACTTTCTATTTCGTTTAAAACAGCGTGATTTTAACTTAAAATGTCTTCCTTTTTTTACAGGCAAATTCATGCGTAAAAATGTCGACCAACTGACCTCGGATGAGATTCTTGAACTGCAAGTAGCTTTACGCAGTATGCAGGACGATGAAGGACCAACAGGTTACCAAGCCATATCTGCCTACCACGGAGAACCAGCTGATTGTAAAGCTGCTGATGGTTCAACCATTGTGTGCTGTCTGCATGGTATGCCTACCTTCCCGATGTGGCATAGGCTCTACATGGTGCAGTTCGAACAAGCAATGGCCGCCCACGGTTCAAAACTTGGTGTCCCTTATTGGGATTGGACCCGACCCATGACACATCTTCCAGAACTCGTACAACATCCATTGTTTATTGACCCAAGTGGTAAAAAGGCAAAGAAGAATGTCTTCTATTCTGGCGAGATCAAATTTGAAAATAAAGTCACGGCCAGGGCTGTTGACGCTAGATTATATGAAGCTTCTCAAAAAGGACATCAGAATTTTCTTTTAGAAGGAGTGCTCAACGCTTTGGAATACGAAGATTTCTGTCATTTCGAAGTCCAGTTTGAGGTAGCCCATAACCCCATCCACTATTTGGTCGGAGGTCGTATAAAGCACTCTATGTCCAGTCTGGAATATACATCTTATGACCCACTCTTCTTCTTGCATCATTCCAATGTTGAACGACAATTTGCTTTGTGGCAGGCCCTTCAAAAACACAGAGGTCTTTCACCGCAAGCCAATTGTGGATTGAACCTTTTCCATAAACCAATGGAACCGTTTGGTCGTGAGACAAATCCGGTCGCTCTCACCAAGGACAACGCTAAACCTAGCAACGTGTTCGCATACGATCATTTGGAATATGAATATGATGATTTGACTTTAAATGGAATGAGCATCGCAGAACTGGATAATTTACTGAAACAACGCAAATCTAAAGCAAGAGTGTTTGCTAATTTCAGATTAGGAGGAATCAAAACATCTGCCAATGTACGAATCAGTATTTGCATTCCAAACAAAGATGGCCGACACAGTGACAACTGCGACAATTATGCCGGTGAATTCTTCATTCTTGGCGGCAGACATGAGATGCCATGGCATTTTGCTTATCCTTATCTGTTTGAAATTACTGACAAAGTCCATTCGTTGGGATTGCCCTTGGATGGGGACTTCTATATCCAAACTGTTGTAACTGCAATCAATGGAACTCTTTTGAGAGATGATATTCTTCCAACTGCAACTGTCTCTTTCATCCCGGCTAAAGATCATCATGACCGTAAGTATTTGTTTAGTACATTCCAAGGTCGAGCTCGGGGTTGGAAAAAGATATGTACTAATTTATAAATTTAACATTTCAGATAAAATATAAAATTAAGGAAAAATAAAAAGGTTTGCAGAAATTTCATGATTACTTAAAGAAAATCATTTATTAATTGTATTATATAATGATAATAATGTCCTGAAAATCTATTGATAATAAATATTACAAAAAAAAATTTATTTAAACTCTTTTTTGATTATTTTTCTAGCAGATAAATATGTAAAAAAAAAAACACTTGTAAAATCAGATTAAAAAATTGCACTAGTATTACTAATAAACAAGTGCGCAAAATGTTACCAAGGAAATGTGTGTCTTCATAAATAATAGTAAAAAATAACTGAACAGTTTGAGAGCAGATTTAATGAATAATTTTATTAGTGATTTAAATGTTGTATCACCTCTCAATTGAAATTACTGACAAAGTCCATTCGTTGGGATTGCCTTTGGATTGTGATTTCTATATCCAAACTATAGTAATTTAGACTTTACAAATTTCATATTGATTTAAAGAAAATCATTTTTTTAATTGTGTTGTATTATTAAATTCTCCCGAAATCTACTGACCATAAATATTGCAAAATTATATATATATCTATATATATACATCTATCAAACTTATCTTTAGATTTTTTTAACGGAAGGGAAATATTAATAAAAAAAACTTTATAATCAGGTTAAAAATTGCGCTAATCTACTCTATATATCTATAAAAATGAGAATGTGTGTGAGGACACTTCTTAGCCCATATATTTAATTGAAATTTGGTATATAGAGTATTCAGATAAGTGGAAAACTTTTTAATTGGTTTTTATAAGAAAAAAAAACGCTGTTAAAGAGTCAAAATTGAAAAATTACTACGTGGGTGTAATCGGATTTGTATCTATTTTCAATTGTTTTACGACTGCGCATGCGCGGTCCTGAAACATAACAGTTTCCTTGTGTTACGTAAAAGTTGAATTGGAAACACTTTTTAAAAATCGTGTCAAACTGGTCTAATGGCTATTGTACTTGACTCACTATCTTTAAACTTATCTTTTTTTACTTACAAGAAGTGAACTGTTTAAGAAAAAAAACATAATACTTGCATCCACATGTCTCAGTTTTTTCCGTTTTTACTTCATTTTTTAAAGGAGTTCAACGTTATGTTCAATACCTGCGGTATTTCTGTTTATTGTATTTATTTGCTTCCCCACTGAACAAATTAGGCACAAGGCCGTTTTTTAATGTATGGACAGAGAGAGAGGGGGGAGGGGGAAGGGAAAATGGGACCAGCTCCCGAGAGGTGGGAAATGGAAGCTGGATAGTGATTTGCACACTGGTATGTAAGGTTGCCCCTACATGGACCAGAAGATTGCCGCAAGGGCAATGGTCTTTGATTGCAGCATCCGCCGGAACAGATGGTATTTATTTGTTCCCCCACCGAGCAAATTAGGCACAAGGCCGATTTTTAATGTGAGGAGTGAAGGAAGGGGGGAAATGGGAGCTGGTTAAAGGTCAGGCATGTGGGGTTGCCCCCACATCTGGTCTTTGCTAGTCATAGCTAGTCATAGCTTGCAGTATCTGTCGGAACAGATGGTATTTATTTGCTCCCCCAACGGAGCAAATCAGGCACAAGGCCGATTTTCAATGTGAGGAGCGAAGGGAGGGGGAAGGGAAAAAGGGGACCAGCTCCCGAGAGGTGGGAAATGGGAGCCGGTTAATGGTCAGGCATGTGGGGTTGCCCCCACATCTGGTCTTTGCTAGACATAGCTAGTCATAGCTTGCAGCATCTGCCGGAACAGATGGTATTTATTTGCTCCCCCACCGAGCAAATTAGGCACAAGGCCGATTTTTAATGTGAGGAGTGAAGGGAGGGGGAAGGGAAAAAGGGGACCAGCTCCCGAGAGGTGGGAAATGGGAGCTGGTTAAAGGTCAGGCATGTGGGGTTGCCCCCACATCTGGTCTTTGCTAGTCATAGCTAGTCCTAGCTAGTCATAGCTTGCAGTATCTGCCGGAACAGATGGTATTTATTTGCTCCCCCACAGAGCAAATTAGGCACAAGGCCGTTTTTAATGTGAGGTAAAAACCAGCTCCCCTAAAAGTAGGCAAAAAGGGAGCACTCTGGTTACCAAAAATAATAATTGTCCCAGTATAGAGGGTTTCCCCTCCATTGACTGGTACAAATCATCTTAAGTGCAGTATCTGCCGGAACAGATGGTATTTATTTGCTCCCCTACCGAGCAAATTAGGCACAAGGCCAATTTTTAATGTGAGGAGTGAAGGGAGGAGGAAGGGAAAAAGGGGACCAGCTCCCGAGAGGTGGGAAATGGGAGCTGGTTAAAGGTCAGGTATGTGGGGTTTCCCCCACATCTGGTCTTTGCTTGCAGTATCTGCCGGAACAGATGGTATTTATTTGCTCCCCCACTGAGCAAATTAGGCACAAGGCCGTTTTTAATGTGAGGTAAAAACCAGCTCCCCTAAAAGTAGGCAAAAAGGGGGCACTCTGGTTACCAAAAATAATAATTGTCCCAGTATAGAGGGTTTCCCCTCCATTGACTGGTACAAATCATCTTAAGTGCAGTATCTGCCGGAACAGATGGTATTTATTTGCTCCCCCACTGAGCAAATTAGGCACAAGGCCGTTTTTAATGTGAGGTAAAAACCAGCTCCCCTAAAAGTAGGCAAAAAGGGGGCACTCTGGTTACCAAAAATAATAATTGTCCCAGTATAGAGGGTTTCCCCTCCATTGACTGGTACAAATTATCTTAAGTGCAGTATCTGCCGGAACAGATGGTATTTATTTGCTCCCCCACTGAGCAAATTAGGCACAAGGCCGTTTTTAATGTGAGGTAAAAACCAGCTCCCCTTAAAGTAGGCAAAAAGGGGGCACTCTGGTTACCAAAAATAATAATTGTCCCAGTATAGAGGGTTTCCCCTCCATTGACTGGTACAAATTATCTTAAGTGCAGCATCTGTCGGAACAGATACTACACTTTGATCCCGGCCCGAAGGCCACAAAGTTCCCTTTCGCTGGGAGGGGATATGTTGTGGTATTTCTGTTTACATAAATAAAATATCTGCATTAATTAAAATATAATATTTATGCACATTTTACGACCGGACAGCACCGGGCGGCCTGCTAATATTACTAATAAACTGATGCGCGAAAATGTTATTAATGAAGTGGATGGATTCGATTAATAAAATAATAATTTCACACTATAATTTTGAGTGCCAATGAGATGAATTAATTCAGGCAATATGTCCAAATGTATTGCCTCTCACTTTTCATTGGGCTCATTCCTTTGGCATTAACCTTTTTTGTACCAATGTTCCTTAAATGGAACATAGTTTTCAACATACTATAGAAATTGTAATTTTGCTTTAAATATAACTATAAGAATAATTTATAAAAGTTTTCATAAATCTGGAGTAAAATGAAGCTACTTTAATAGAAATAACTTATAAAAATTGAATTTAAAGCAAAATTACAATTTCTATAGTACGTTGAAAACTATGTTCCATTTAAGGAACATTGGTACAAAAAAGGTTAAACATCGCTTTTGTGCCTATTTTTCCGGCCAGTTGAATTATTTTTACTGGCCGAAATGCCGACTTCTTGGCTGAAGTAGACTCGCCCTACTGTTGTTAATTACAATGAATTGGCGCAGACGATTGTGAAAGCAGTATCGTTTTCTTCATTCATCACTAGTTGCACATAGCCAACGTTAAACAATGACTAATTTGTTTACTAAGCAATGGAAATTTAAAGCCGACTTCGAAATCTAGTGGGTGATGCCTTTTATTTTCCTTTCAAACTCTTTACTACAGAAGAGACATTGCTAGCATGTTTCTGCTCTATTATTATTTCCATGGCAAGTGCTTGTCTGAGCTTCAATATACGTTCCCCCTCGCCAAACTTTCACAATAAACACTTGTCTAGCTAAAGCCTTCATCAATAATTTTCCATACTCTCTACCTGTGCCTAAACCTAAATGTAGATTCCATTAATAAAGTTTCTTTCATAGAACTTCCTGGCTGTGGAACTCTGTTCCGCTGGTCTGCTTTCCAGCTGACTACAATATTGTTGTCTTCAAGTCCAATGTAAACAAGTTTTTGTTGAACCGTCCCTTTAAATAATCAAAGCATACAAAATTTCCGCTATTAACGATTACTATGCTATTGTCTTAATGATTACCGTTCACACATTAAACCTTATCCTTGAGTGACTTTCGAGCCTTGATAAGTGGTGACCCCTTTGTAAAAAAAAAAAAACGAAAAAGAAATTTTATTTCGTAAATAAATTATTCTTTGAAAGAGGAACTTTTTTTACATCTTCGTTTTTATTACCTTTTAACTTTAGAGTTTCTTCTTCAGAGAAATATACAAGAATTTGTTTGATCAGGTGCACTATTCTCACGAATCAACTGGAACGAGTAACTGTTACCAACTCTCATAGTACGCCAGTCGAGGTTCCGAACAGAAACTGAACCATTTCAATGGACTTTTAGCTGTCGGACTGAGGCAAATGTTCTGTGTAGCCATAGGAGGTCAACCCTCTCATGCTGAGCCACCCGGCTTTCATGAGTAGCAAATTTATTATTTGTTGTCTAAGGCGCCCTCGCCGGGGAATTCCGACGGAGCTACTCAAAATTATTTTTGCAGGGCCAAAGTGCTCCTCCTGTAGGGGCGCTGGCTTATTCGTTCGACCTTCTGGCCTTGTGTCACATCCCCCCCTCTCTCATTGGGGGAGTTAGTAAATATTACCGATTGAGTAAATATGCTTGGAAATAATAGTAAAATGATAAATTTAATATTTCTGATGAAATAATAATTTGATATGCTAATGCATAATATTTATTTTGGAGAATGTAGGTAATTGTATTGTAAATAGTATGTAGGTAATATGTAGGTAATTGTATATTTATAAATAGAAAATGTATAAATATTGCATAGCCTCTGCTTTGAAGAATCACTGTTGGAGTCCAACGCTGACGATCGTTTTGTGCCTATTTTTTCCCGGGCGATTGATTTTTTATTACTGCGAACGTAACAAAATGTCGGTTTCTTTAAAAGCCAAGTACGTCCAATGATGGAGTACTGCTGCCACATCTGGGCAGGAGCTGCTAAAAACAGCCTATCCTGCCTTGACAGAATACAAAATAGACTTCGTGGTTTAGTGGGGATGCCCTTTTCTCTTCCCTGCAACCTCTCTCCCACAGAAGAGACGTTGCAAGCCTGTCTTTATTTTATCGCTATTTCCATGGCAGGTGCTCGTCTGAGCTCCAGTCCCTCGTTCCCCCCTCGCCAATCTTTCACGAGAAACACCCGTCTGGCTGAAACTACTGTCAAAAATTTTCCCCACTCTTTATCTGTTCCTAAATCCAAACGTAGATTCCATGAGCAAAGCTTCTTTCTTAGAACTGCACGCCAATGGAAATCTCTGCCGCTTGCCTGTTTCCCACCATTACTACAACTTGGACGTCTTCAAGTCCAATATAAACAAACTCCTGACAAACCGCTCCCTTAAGTAAGACACTCTATCAAAACCCCCAATACTAATGATTACTACAATACTATCTCATTGATTACTGTACACGCAATAACCCTTATCCCTGAGTGGCCTTCGGGCCTTGATAAGTGGTGACCCCCCTGTATAAAAAAAACTCCTCTGTTGTTGTTAATTGCAATGGACTAACACAGACAATTGTGGAAAAAAAAATACTTTTTGCTTTATTCATAACTAGCCGTACTTACCCAGCGTTGCTCGAGAGTAAAAGAAAAAAAAAATGACTGAATTGTTTCAGAAAAATTGAAATTAATTTGAAAGATTTAATTTGATAAACAAATTATTATTTTAAATAGTAACTTTTAGAATTTTCGTTTTAGTAATGGCTTAATAGCAAAGAACAAATACTAATGTATGATTAATCCAGAGGCTAGAACACGATAATTTCCCTTTAATCTATGATGGTGACTAACAGTTTTCTTAGCCGAATTAGTTAATCTCTACAATCATATACACGCAACTTTGTCTGTGTGTGTGAGTTTGTTCCTTATAGACTCCGAAACGGCGGAACAGATTTTCTTTAAAAATTACAGAACTTTACTGTATAAGTTTGAGAGTGATCTTAGTAAAGTTTTGTCTTAGAAAACCCTCGATAATTACCGATAATCGATATTCGAAACCGTTATTTTAATTTATCTATCATTGGTTAAGCCATTTTTTCATGTCGTCACTTAGCAACAATGATAGAACAACGGGCCGTGAAAATTCTACTGTTGATAAGTTGATAACGTGTTTTTTTTTGTTTTTGTTTTTTTTTTGCATGACGTGGTCTGTAGGTTCAAACTCCGCACGTAAATTGCTTAATTTTTTCCTTAACTGCTTAGATATTTTATAAGACTTGAACGTTTATGTGTTTTTTAGCAATGCAAAAGTAAATTATGTTTCTGTTTTTGAACGTCCATTGAACAAGCAACTGATCCTGAAGAAATTGCAAAACATGCTACACACACATTTAGTGAAAATGTGATTCAGAGGTTTCTTAGATGTCAGTTTAACAAAACATAGGCCCCAACAATCAAGCACAACATATGATAAGGAATTTTTCGATACAGTTGACTAATTATAGAACTATACAGCGACAACCACATAAATTCTTACAACGAATAGATAGTCGATGTTGATCTTGTGGTTTCTTTCGCAAACGGTTCAAAAAATCATGCCCCCCCCAAAACCTCGCCAAAGTAGTTGGTTTTGAGCTGGAAGAATAGCTGCTAATGGGGCAAATCAGAGAAATTGGATTGTTTCTGACACCTTGCATCTACTGTGTGTGGGCTATGTTGATCAGTAAGGTGTCAATATAACCGTAATTTACTAAAATAATTTTAGGATTACAAAAAAAAAAAAAAAAAAATATTGGAATTACCAAAGATACAGATAACAGTAAGTATAAAAACGGCATCAAAGAAACCAAAGCCAAGGCCAGATAATACTGCTAGTTAATAATAAAAACTGAACCAAAAATAACATCTATTCGTGCTAATGAATTAGTGGAAAAAAGTCCGAAAATGAGCTAGTTGAAAGCAAGTATCGATATATCAGACGGATTGCTATTTGAATTTGACTTTGACTTTGAAAATACGATAAGATAATTTTATATGGTAGATTAATTAACTCTGATGTGGTAGTGGGAGAGAACTTAAGTTTTCTGCATCTAATGATTTAAGACATCATTTTATTCGATGCACATCGATCCACTTTATTTCAGTTCCTAAAATTGTCTTTAACTTCGTCGTTAATTTTATTACTTTTTTGATCGGAGTATTGTTCTCATCTTGAGTGTTACTTGTGCAACGTTTCGGTCGGTGCAGCCTCCGAACTTCGTCAGGTATCTTGCAAAAGAAAGAGGAGATAAATGGTTTCGTATTCTTGGAGTTGTTTTTATTTTCTTCGCCGTGGTTTTGTACGTGTGAAAAAAATTGTGTTTAAAGTTTGGAATTTTAAGGGAGGTGGTATAATTTTTGTTTTTCCTTATAATTAGAGGTTCCCCTATACTGCTGATATCTATGCTTGGTCTACTTTATATATTTTCTTTTTTTAGCAAATGCACTGCTTCTTTAAATCGTCTAACTCTCCATCTGACATCCTGTCAATTATTTTGATATCGACCCATAAATGCAAGTGTATTCCTTTTTCTTTCCATATGTGATCAACTTTTCCCGACTTTTCGATCCTCCCTCCTTGTCACGGCTTTATGGTGTTCTTTTAGCCTTACTTTTAAGGGGCGACAAATCTTACCTTTGTATAGTTTTCCGCATTTCATGAAATCTCATAAACGCAGTTTTTGTCATGAGATTTCAGGGGTCGTTGATATCATATAATTTATGTGCTGTTTACTTATTCTTTCCTACACATGTCAAATTTTACCCCGCTAATTTCCTCTGGCTATGACACTTATGAAATACACATATAAATAGTAGAGTTAAAAAAAAAATAAAAGTAATCTTGCACATCAGTAAAAAAAATAATAATTTTTATAAACTTTCACTTTTTCAGCGGCGATGCGAGAGGTTGACGAAACGCGACTAAAAACCCGAAAAGACATCAACCGATTAACAAAAGAAGAAGACTACGAATTAAGAATTGCGATGGAACGTTTCATGGCTGATAAGTCCATCAATGGTTACCAAGCCCTGGCCGAATTCCACGGTCTTCCGGCCAAGTGCCCTCGACCAGATGCCCTCAACCGTGTGGCCTGCTGTGCCCACGGTATGGCCACCTTCCCTCATTGGCACAGATTGGTTATCGTTCAGTTTGAAGATGCCTTGTCCGCTCGTGGTTCACCCATCGGAGTGCCATATTGGGACTGGACCAAACCATTGACAAGTATTCCCCATCTTCTTTCTGATGAGACTTACGTTGACCCTTACACAAAAGAGACGAAACCAAACCCATTCTTCCGGGCACCGATTGACTTTTTGCATGCCGATGTCTTCACCTCGAGAAAGATTGATGAAAGGTTTGTATAGAACAATTTGATTTGTTTATTTTACAGCGTATCAACCCCTTTAGGATTGTTTAATATCTAAGCATTCATGTAACGCATGAATTTTAAACCAATAGTTGAACACAAACTGCTATTTTGTATTTTGTATTATTAAAATTAATTGTATTATTAAAATTAATAGAGTGGATTAAACTTATAGGATTAAAGTTCATTATGCCGACTGTTATTTATTGGATGGCGTTGAATTAATTTTTTATCTGACCAGTTTGCCTGATAAAAATTAAGCCAGCAGCGGAAATACTTATGATATGAAATATCGATTTCAATCAGTGATGCGATCATTCGCGTCCGTAAATAAGTTTGAAAGATAAGATGGAGAAAAGATTAGAAGCAGATGATAAAATGAATAGTAATTGAATGGAATAACATTGAGATGTGTATATTTCTATGTGGCGGCTTCTTTTGCCTTATTAAGATTGGTTAGTGTTCAGAAGAGCGGATAAAACTTATGAGATCAAAGTTTGTTGATGTTAAAACAATTTTGATTTTTGTAAGTAAATGAATTTCGTAAAAGTCTAGGAAATATATTTTACAGACAATTTTAGACAATTATACATTTATTTTGAAACTGATATTAAACCAACGATTGGAAATGAGGGAAAATGCCCCACTCCCTGCTTTAGGTAGCTTCACTCATACCAGAGTCAAAGATGAAAAAAAAATGTTGACAGTAAGTTTACAATATGGCGTATGGTAACCCGTCTATATATAGTTAAAAGTATATTAAACGGGAGGTAATCATGGCATTCCTAAGTTCCCATTGAATTTTGTTTGTATAACTTTGTCTTTCATAAATTATTTTATTTAATATTTTCTTTTATTTTTGTAGATTATTTAAAAAACCGACTGTCGGAGATCATGGCTATTTGTATGACGGCATGATGTTGGCATTTGAGCAACACGATTTCTGTGATTTTGAGGTTCAGTTTGAAGTGACTCACAACGCCATCCATGCTTGGGTTGGAGGTGACGAGCCTTACTCCATGGCCGCTTTGCATTACACGTCATTTGACCCAATGTTTTGGTTACATCACTCGCAAGTCGACAGGTTGTGGGCGATTTGGCAAGCCCTTCAAATCCAAAGAGGACTACCATACAAGGCTCACTGCGCAAATTCAGACGTCCATCAACCATTGAAACCATTTGCATTCGAGGCACCCCTCAACAACGATGAACTGACTCATTCACACTCGGTCCCCACCGATATCTACGATTACAGAACCGAACTGAAGTACACGTATGATACCCTGTTCTTTGGGGGCATGTCCATCCAGGAACTGCAACATCACATCGAGGAAAACGAAGCCAAGAAACGCGTATTTGCCGGTTTCCTTCTGATGGGCATCCACACGTCAGCCAATGTCGACCTGTACGTTGTGGCGGGAGAAAACGAATTTATGGCTGGTTCAATTGCCATACTTGGCGGCAGCAAAGAAATGACGTGGAGATTTGATCGAGTCTACAAACATGAAATCACCCATGCATTGGCTGCTCTGGGAGTCGATCACTTTGGCGAATATTCGCTGCGCGTTGACATTAAAGACATGAATGGAACTGCGTTGCCGCCCACCATCATTCCGGCACCAATTGTCATCTACACGCCACCAATAGGTAAATACAATCGGTTTCCCTTTTTTGTGCTTGTAAATAACCTATTGATCTATCCGTCTACGTTGGGTTTTACAAACTGTCCTCTTCTGTTTCTAATGGGAAAATATGATAACAATTAAAATCATAATTAATTCAATTACAACTTACTCTTTTAAATCAGAAAACCTTAAATTAGAATTAAACAAACACAATTTCTTATGAAAATTAGAGTAAGACCGATGTTTTAATTTTAATGAAGGAAATGATTATGACGGAAGTGGGATTTCTTTCATTTAACTTGCTTCATTATCAAATTAAGCCCTTCACAAAATTTACAAATGTGAAAATTTTTTCTTATATAGACTTTAAAATAAAGAATAGTAACCCTTACATTTGATTGGTTCTAAAGTCATGGCCCAGTGTTTTGACTGATGACTGGGTTCTCATTAGTCCGAATGTCTTTCATCTGCAATTGATTTTCAGGTTGGGTTGATTAATAGTTGTTGTTGTTGTTGTTGTTGTTGTTGTTATTTGGAACAAAAGTTTTTTAGTAGAATGTTTTTTCAAGTCAGTTTCTATTTAACCCATAGTTGGGACCCTAACAGGTACTACCACTCCGGGTCAGAGTGGACTTGGGAGTAATGGCAACTAAACGGTGGCTACACATCCCCCAAAGCTTTCAAGTAAATAAATAAAATTATTATAATTAACATTATGTTAATATTATTATGATTAATATTATTTTAACATTATTATAATTAACATTATGTTAACATTATTATAATTAACATTATGTTAACATTATTATGATTAACATTATGTTAACATTATTATAATTAACATTATGTTCCTTTTTAGATAATGGGCCGAGTTTCTGTTTTACAGCATTTTAACAAAAACAGAGGAACATGGTATTATTTTTATAAACATATCGATCCTTTTTGGACTAATTAATTCTAAAATATTAATATAAAGGAAAATAATATAAAAATTGACAATGAATTTGTACGACGTACATTTTGCAATATTTATATAAATTAAATATCACCATACCTTTAAGTAGTAATGCTTAGTGTGTTAACCGACCCAGACAGACATCCGGCATTTATCGAAAGAGAAAGTTTCTAAGGAATATCGAATAAATATTAAGTGCTTAGCAGCATGTATTTAACAAATAATACTGATGTATATATTTGAAAATGAAGAGAAAACAGAGTTGTTGATTGTTCATTTCTTTATTCAAATATATAAACAAAATGAAGAAAAAAAAAATTATTCCATCTTTTAGAATGCGTTTAAACTTTTATTGACATCATTCAGAAATAATATGAAATATATTTTATCTTATTTTTATTTGCAGTGGAAAGTGTGAAATTTGACGAAATGCACCGTTCGAGGAAAGACATTGCTAGTATGACCCATCACGAAATGACTGAACTTCGAGCAGCATTGGCTGCTTTTGCGGCCGATAAAACTGTCACTGGTTACCAACAAGTAGCCGCTTTCCACGGTTCTACGAAATGGTGTCCGAGTCCTGAAGCTGAAGTGAAATATGCCTGTTGTCAACATGGAATGGCCACCTTCCCCCATTGGCACAGATTACTTACTCTAAACTTTGAAAATGGACTCAGAGATAAAGGTTATAATGGAGGTATTCCTTATTGGGACTGGACCCGACCCATCACCGATCTTCCAGCACTTGTAACAGAAGAGCAATACACAGACGAGAAGGGCGAGGTACATCCTAACCCATTCTTCAGTGGTGCCATTGATGAGGCCGGTGCTAAAACAAGTCGAGCCCCATCAGCAACTCTCTTTGAACAACCCAAATTCGGACATTATACCCACCTTGCTGATGAGATATTTTATGCATTGGAACAGGAAAATTTCTGTGATTTTGAAGTTCAGTTCGAAATCGCCCATAACCACATTCATGCCTTGGTCGGTGGAACCGAGATGTACTCGATGTCATCCCTTGAGTACTCTGCGTTTGACCCAATCTTTATGCTGCATCATTCAAACGTCGACAGGATCTGGGCTACATGGCAAGCGCTGCAGAAGTTCCGTGGCAAGTCGTACAATTCGGCCAACTGCGCCATTGAAATGTTACGCCGACCAATGTCTCCGTTCAGCTTGTCGAGTGAGATCAACCCTTACCAACAGACACGTGAACATTCTGTTCCTTTCGACGTGTTTGACTACAAGAAGGTTTTCCACTACGAATACGACACGTTAGAACTGAACGGTCTGTCTATTCCACAACTGTCACGAGAAATCAACCGACGAAAGGCGAAGAACCGAGTGTTTGTCACGTTTATGCTGGAAGGTCTAAAGAAATCTCTTCTCGTTGAGTACTTTATTAAAGACGATGCAAGTGATAATAAAATGAAAGCTGGCGAGTTCTACGTGTTGGGAAGTGAAAACGAAATGCCATGGAAGTTCGATCGATCGTACAAATCGGACATCACTCATGTGATGGACGAAATGAAGTTACATTACACCGACAAATATCATATTGAATATGACGTTAAGGATATGAAGGGTGAAACTGTCAAGAACGTCAAACTCAACCCGACAGTCGTGTTTCAACCAGGTCTTGGTAAGTATTAAACCAAATATTCAATGGTGTGTGTGTGTATATATGAATTATGAATTGCTATAAAATAATATGTTTTAGAAATGAATATATATTTATAAGTTCTAGTCCATGCTAAAGATTGAGCTTGCCTTGTTAATAAAACATTGATACGCACACACACACACACACGCACACACACACACACACACACACACACACACACACACACATATATATATATATATATATATATATATATATATGAGACGTCTTTGGATAACCATGTATAAAATTTTCGAAAGTTACCTGTTTCGTCTTTCACAACTAATCAGCGTGGCTAGACGTAGCGAGCGTATTCATTTTGGGATTCGTAAATCAAATGACAGGTGATATCTAAATACTGCAAACAGTCAAGGCTCGTATATGTTATGCTAACACACAAGCTACTTAGTTCGAGAAATACAACACTATATATATTATAATCAAGTCGTATTTCTGTTTATTTGTTTGTTCACAATTCAAACTATACTTAAGTAGTATGTAACTAATCCCTTCGCCTGGCAATATGTTTCGACCAGTTATTCATCGCTTGTTTTTCTTTCTTTTTTTTATGTATTATTCTTCCGAGATTAATTTGTGTACTTACCTACTTGGTTTTTTGATAACACTTTATTATTTTACGAACCGAAATTATAAAACTTTTTTTTTTCTGAACTGTATCAACTCCACTTGGAAAATACATATCATGTTAAATTGTGATACAGCATTGAAACATTTTTAAGCAGTATACAGCTGTTTCGTCGTTAAACGTTCATCAGTGTGGCTTGTCGTTACAAGTTTACCCACATCGGGATGCAAAACTTAAACAACCTGCCGTATCAAAATGCGACCAGCAGTCAAGCGCCGTATCAGTTACGCTAAAACGCAAGCTATTCAAGTAAAAATTATAACGATTTCTATACATGCTTATTACTACTTACCTAGCTATATCTAAAGTTTTTTTTCTACTTACTCTGATATTAATGTTAAAAGCGTACGTTTTCTGTTTAAAAGTTATTACAACGAACTATTTAATGTACTCAGTCATGGATATGCGAGCTACTAAATAAAGGTTACCTAATTTGCACATTCCCTTGAAAAATGAACGCTCATTAAGTAATTATTAATTTTTTTTTATAGTTTCTAAATAGATGATTGATTTCATTTAACTATTAAGCTTAATTTTATCCATGCATAGTTTCTACATCGGGCGTAGAATTTAGGATAAAATCGATTAATGTAATTTTTTATGAAATTAACGCTCCCTTCCCCCGGAAGTTCATAGATCAGTGTTTGACTGAAACATCTAACTTTCACATGAAGAAATTATTATAGGGTGTCGGGTTAGGGTGTCGGGTTAGGGTTTCATTTTGAACATCCTCAATAAATGTTTTAGCAGATTGAAATTGAAACAACCGAAACCATTAATTATCTCATTTTGGACAAAATCATCGATTACGTTGCGATTAGTACCTGAACGATGTAATAGGTTGGTGCAAAAATAATGCCATTTTTTGACTTGAAGTTGAACGGCAGAAAATGACATTATCTTTGCACCAAGCTAATATTTTACATAAAGATGAACTTGATAAAAAGAAATATGTGCAAAAACAACAAAAAATATTTTCTTTTCGTTTAGGTAAATATTGTTTTGCTTAATTTACATTTTCTTTTAGACAAGCACAAATATTCCAAGAACTGAATGTCAAAATGCGAATAGTATTCAAGGGTCGTAACTGTTACACTAACAATAAACCTGTATTAGTAGACGTCTATGTGAACCGCTCTTGAGTGAAAAAGTAACTGGTGTAAAGCATCACATCATTGTGAAGAAACAAACAAAAGACAAACAAACAAACAAACAAATAAACAAACAAACAAACAACAACAACAATAATAAAGTAATTTTGTATAAGGAAATATTGTATTATCGGCTTTTCTTTTTCTTTTTTACTTTCAGGCCAGTATAAAGATTCGAAAATTTGGATAAACCCCGTCACTAGTGCTAATCGCATCCGAAAAAATTTGGATCACCTCAGCGCCGGAGAGGTAGAGTCTTTGAGGAACGCCTTTAAACAAGTCGCAAAGAGTGGGAAATACGAAAAGATAGCTGCATTCCACGGCCTTCCAGCTCAATGTCCAAATGAAGATGGTACCAAGGTTTTCACCTGCTGCCTTCACGGCATGCCTACATTCCCACATTGGCATCGTCTGTACGTGACTTTGGTCGAAAACGAATTATTAGCTCACGGTTCTGGAGTTGCCGTACCCTACTGGGATTGGGTAGAACCGTTCAAACATTTACCGAAATTCTTCAGCGAGGCTTCTTACTACAATTCCCGTACTCTCCATATTGAGGCGAATCCTTTCTTTAAAGGCGAGATCACCTTCGAACACGCCATAACTGATCGTGACCCTCAATCGCAGTTGTTTAATAACAGATATCTTTATGATCACACGCTGTTTGCATTTGAGCAGACCGATTTCTGTGAGTTTGAGGTTCATTTCGAAGTGCTCCACAACACAATCCATTCCTGGCTTGGCGGTCGCGACCCCCACTCCATGTCTTCCCTAGACTACGCTGCCTACGATCCCGTTTTCTTCCTTCACCATAGCAATGTGGATCGCTTGTGGGCGATTTGGCAAGAGCTTCAGCGTTACCGGAAGTTGTCATTCAACGAGGCGAACTGTGCTCTACCCCAGATGAACCAACCAATGCGGCCATTTAGCAACAGTACGGCTAACCAGGACAAGCTGACATTCACGCACAGCAGACCGAACGACGTGTTCGATTATCAGAATGTTTTGCATTACAAATACGACACCCTGTCCTTTGCCGGACTCAGCATTCGTCAATTAGATAGGATGTTGCGGCAAAAACAGGATCACGATCGTGTCTTTGTTGGCTTCTTGTTGCATGGCATCAAAGCGTCGGCTGACGTCCGTCTTTACATCTGTGTCCCTACTCGGGTTGATGAAGAGAACTGTGGTAACTATGCAGGGATTTTCTCGGTTTTGGGAGGAGACACCGAGATGCCTTGGCAATTCGACAGACTGTTCCGTTACGAGATTACAGATGACCTGAAGAAACTAGGACTCAACGAAAACAGTCACTTCCGGGTCATAACCGAGGTGACAGCTGTTAATGGATCGCGAATCATGCAGAAGGTTTTCCCAGACCCAACCATAATTTCCGTCCCCAAAACAGGTAAGCATATGTTTTTTATAATCATTCTGATACACTGGTTATGCACGTAAACATTTTTCTGGTGACGTAAAGCTATACAATGTCAAATTAGAACTTTAAAACGAGTTAGCAACAATATTATCCTCAAGGAATTATCAATTAAGACCATCTCAGGCTACAAGTGATAAACTTCTCTCCAATTTCGGAATTACTATCATAATTACTATCTATAAGCAATAGAATATGTCTACCGGAAATGATCCAGATGAGTGGACAATTTACTGGTAACAACATTGTTGGTGTGAGACGAAACTCGTCGAATTCCGCGCTTAATTAGATATTATATATATATATATTATATATTAAATATATATATATATATATTATAATTATTAAAGTGTTAATAAATAATAAAATAATTGCTAATGATGTCAATCACTACATTAAATAATAAATATTCATGAATATCTTTTAATAAGCTAGTTTGTATCCACTCCTAAACTTAGATATGAAAATTTTTACTAAACTTTTATCGCTTTATTGCTAGTACGAAACAAATATTTGTAAAATTCCGTGAAAAAATGTTACTTTGTATTAGCACGGAAGAGTAATTACGATGAATTTAGAAATTATTTTTTAAGTAAAAATAATTCTCTTCTAACGTCGAATTACTTTTATGTCTATTTTTTTGCGGATTATTAAGAAAACGCCACTTCGTTTAAAACATATTTACGCATTTCTTATACTATTATACTATATTTAAAAGATATTATACTATATTACTTACTTAAATTTATGAAACATGTATCTAGTTTGAACTCATATGTAAGTCGAATTTGGATAAGGACATCGTAATTCATATATATACATATATATATATATATATATATATATATATATATATATATATATATATATATATATATATATATATAGTAGACATACTAAAAAATGCAGCATAAATTTTAATAGTATATAGATAAATTCAGGATTTCGTTTCTAAAGGAAGGGATTATTAGCCAAATAGAGAGCGTTACGGACTATGGAATTGGCTACAGCGACTTCAAATACAATTAGAGCTGATGCGGTCTGCAAGCAAAATAGATAAACTACGTCAACTCTTCTCCGCCATTAACCCAGCCCAGAATATTTTATTAAACTGATATCTCGTATTTCGTTTCATATATTTTTGTAGAATGTTGGCAATATTAAAGCCTGCGTTTTTCTCTAAATTTCAGAAAGCGCCGACCACGCTCCAACTGAAAAATCCATCCGCGGAAACGTAGTCCGAAAGAGTGTGGGTCGCCTCTCTTTACAGGAAACCAATTCTTTGATGCATGCCCTGAAACGTATGCAGAAGGATAAATCTTCGAGCGGATTCGAAAGCATTGCTTCCTTCCACGCCCTTCCCCCGTTGTGTACCAGCGAAACAGACAAACGCCAGTACGCATGCTGTGTCCACGGCATGGCCACCTTCCCACAATGGCACAGGTTGTACGTCGTCCAATTCGAACAATCTCTGCACAGACACGGTGCCATCGTCGGCGTACCTTACTGGGACTGGACGTATCCAATGAAAGAAATTCCAAGTTTCATGGCTGCGGAGAAATACACCGACCCTTTCACAGGTGTCGAGATGTTTAATCCTTTCAATCACGGTCACATCAGCTTTATCAGCGCCGAAGCCATGACCGCCCGAGATGTAAATGAACATTTATTTGAACAGCCCGCTCTCGGAAAACAGACCTGGCTCTTTGACAATATTATCTTGGCTCTCGAACAAACCGACTACTGTGATTTTGAAATCCAATTCGAAATTGTCCACAACGCTATCCATTCCTGGCTTGGCGGCAAAGAAATGTATTCCCTGAACCATCTACACTACGCCGCTTATGATCCCCTGTTCTACCTGCACCATGCCAATGTTGATCGTCTATGGGTCATCTGGCAAGAACTGCAGAAATTCCGTGGACTTCCAGCATACGAGTCGAACTGTGCCCTCGAATTGATGAGCGAACCATTGAAACCATTCTCTTTCGGATCTCCGTACAACTTGAACCCCATTACCGAAAAGTACTCCAAACCGGTCGATGTGTTCAACTATAAAGACCACTTCCATTACGAATACGACATGTTAGAAATGAACGGTATGTCCATTCCTCAACTGGAGTCTTACATTCGACACGAAAAGCAGAAAGATCGCACGTTTGTTGGATTCTTGCTTCATGGATTTGGCAGCTCTGCTTACGCGACGTTTGAGGTAAGTCACTTGTTTCATTACGGTAAATCATCAAGGATAATGACCAATAACAAAACAGCCAACATTTCAGAACTTTTACATTTAAAGTGAAGTTTAGTTTAGCGATCAACGAAATGGTATAGATCTTTAGAAACTTTAAAATAAAATATTATTATTATTATTATTATTATTGTAATTGTTATTATTATTATTATTGTTATTATTATTATTATTGTTATTGTTATTATTATTGTTATCATTATTATTATTATTATTATTATTATTATTATTATTATTGGCTCACAAGGAGCTTTTACACAGGTCTTCAGAGATCTTTCCCTGAAAACAGCCTGTAGTGTTCCCTGGAAGCTGAGTGACAACAAGTCTCCCCTGGTTTCCAGTACTCTCCACCTCTTTCGATAAAATTGTCAAATAAATTTGCATTATCGCAACAGCTGCTTGCCATTGATTTCTCGTTGGCAGCAGCTATTGGTCTTTGTTAGGATTTGAGTGACAATTATTATTATTATTGTATGTTGTTGTAATAATAATAATAGTAGTAGTAGTAGTAGTAGTAGTAGTAGCAGAAGCAGTAGTATTAGTATTATTACTATTAACATTACTATTATGAGTACTGCGATAACTTGGAAATGTTGAACTTATCGAGGGCGGATTTCGAAGGGACAGTAAAATAACTTTCCTAACTATGGACGACGTTAAACTATTTTTCTGTTATTCGAAACCGGGTGCCCGGATTTGATGCATTATATAGACATTATCGTCTCATCAAATCTCGCTGAAAGAGGTTCAGTGCATAAGATTTGTTATATTCGGTCTCTATTAAAATTTGCTCCAATTGTGTACCTCGTCTTATCTGACGGTCGCCTTATACGCCGAAATATACGGCAGTTTATGCAAATTGGTCTAATCTCTATAACATCATTTGTGACTTCAGGTTTGTCCAGACGTGGGTGATTGTCACGAGGGAAGCCATTTCTCTGTTTTGGGAGGAAGTGCCGAAATGCCTTGGGCATTTGATCGTCTCTACCGAATGGAAATTACCGATATCCTGCGAGACATGCACCTGGATGACGATTCTCACTTTACCATCAAAATGAAGGTCGTTGCTCAAAATGGCACAGAATTATTTGATGTTTTGCCAGAACCAACCATCATCCGCATCCCAGCTGCAGGTAAGACTGATAAAAACAAAAACAAAAAAAATAAAAAAATAAAATAAAAGCAGAAACAAACGGTGAACATTTATACCGATAGCTACACACACATATATATAATAAGTTATGAATATATATTCATGGTAATTGGACTACACTGTAGTAGAATCATCCCACTTAGATGCTTGAGCAATTAGTTTAATTAGATAACCAATCATATTTATTGTTATTCCCTCCCACGGAGGAATGTTTTCATTAGCAAATAGAAGGCTCGTCTCTTCATTTTCCTTTTCTTCCCCTTTTCTTTTCATTTTCTCTTTCCACTTTTTATGAATGGCATCGTATCACGCGATACACAAAATACATTTTTGTAAACTTTGGTGTCGTAAGCCCTATTTTATTACATATATGAGCCTTTATAAGAACGGACTACTATCGTCCGTCGAGGTCTTTAGTTATTCGTAACTATTGACCGAAACATTCTAATGATTTTGTAGCGATATACGTAATCTGAATGAAGAGTGACGCAATGTTAAATCGCACGTATGAGTCATCTCATAGTTCTATTTACGTTTTACAGCCATACATTTACACACACACACGTATATATATATATATATATATATATATATATATATATATATATATACATGGAGGAATCACTTATCAAGGCCCGGAAGCCACTCGGGGATAAGGGTTATTGCGTGAACAGTAATCAATGGGATACTATCGTAGTAATCGTTAGTATTGGAGATTTGATAAGGTGTCTTACTTAAGGGGACAATTCATCAGGAATTTGTTTATGTTGGACTTGAAGACATCCAAGTTGTAGTCAGGTGGGAAACAGGCAAGCGGAAGAGAGTTCCACAGGCGTGCACTTCTAAGAAAGAAGCTTTGCTCATGGAATCTACGTTTTGATTTAGGCACGGATAAAGAGTGCGGAAAATTACTGACAGTGGTTTCAGCTAGACAGGTATTTTTCGTGAAAGATTGGCGAGGGGAGGGGCAGAGAGTGGAGGTCGGATGAGCACTTGCCATGGAAATAACGATAAAGCAAAGACAGACTTGCAACATCTCTTCTGTGGGATAGAGATATCAGGGAAGAGAAGAGAGCATTCCCCACTAAGCCATGAAGTCTATTTTGTATCAAGGCAGGATATATATATATTGGACTCTCTCCGTCGATTTCGACGTATGAGCTTCCGCCACAAAAACCGAGTTGTTCATAAATTCGCACAAATGATTCGTTTATAGTGGTGAAGACTTTGTGTAGAACCATCCAAACTTTTTGGAATTACTGCTAACCTTTGTCGGTGCAGATGACTGTCACATGACACAGTACACAGCAGGGTTTTTTTTACACCAGAGTTACCTTTTTCTAGATTCATGCCTTCATGAAGACTAGGAGTGAATCTCTCCCAGTGAATTAATGCGCCCCTAGATACCAACCTGGAAAATTCTACGACTCGGCGCGGTTCATACAGCACCTAACCTTCCCAAATTGTCACCCATCTGATACTGACCAAGCTCAACGTTGCTTAACTTCGGTGATCTAGCGATAATCGATGTGTCAACGTGATTGTGCCGTATGGGGCATATGAGTGCGTGTGTATGTGTGTGTGTATATATACATATACATATACATATATATATATATATATATATATATATGTGTGTGTGTGTGTGTATATATATATATACACACACACACACACACACACATATATATATATATATATATATATATATATATATATATATATATATGGCGAGATCCCTGGCGACACCAGATGATCTTGCTTTTCAAATAGAGGAAGAGAAGATGGGAGATGAAAAACAGATGTTTATGAGATTCCTGTCCACCAGAAAAGAGTAAATATTTCAATGAGAAAAGAAAATATAAAATCTATTTCAATGAGAAAAGAAAATATAAAATCTATTTCAATGAGAAAAGAAAATATAAAATCTATTTCAATGAGAAAAGTAAATATAAAATCTATTTCAATGAGAAAAGAAAATATAAAATCTAATATAATATAATAATATGATTCGTGGAACAAGAGATTGTTTTTCTAGTTGGATTTGGTAAAAAAATGAATTTTAACTACTAATTGAGTGAGACAGGTACAATGACTTGGGTTCATAAGGTCTGCTTTGGTGTCTGTGAGATGTTGTCATTGGGCCCACCTGTTGTATTTAACTACCAGACCATCAAGCCAAGTGATAAGTTAGTTGGACAAATAAATAAATAAATTGAACCTAGGGAGAGATATGGTCATTAATGAGGGAGAAGGTTCGGAACAAAAGAAAGAGAGAGGAGGAGTAGAAATTAGGGAAACAGAGAGATGGAGGAAATTCAAAAGAAGAAAAAGGAAAGGGAGTACAAATTAATACGATAAAAGAAGAGAGGGTGAGGAAAGGAAAAAGAGAAAGAATAACTCCAAAAAGGTTGAAGGAGGAATTTCTGATTTGATAAAAACGATTGGCTTTTTAGAGTTAGGGTCCTTAGTCCTTTTTTTTTTTTTTACTGACTGGCATTCGAGGCGTCCACATCGCTCTCGCCCCTCCGGGGGGGGGGGCGAAACCCTCATAAGAGCTAAGTTGAAAAGCTCTTGTTCTTAGCTGGGAAATTAATTAGAGGAACTTAACCTGCATCATGAAGCTTGAATCAAAGACCTCGACTAAACAAGTGTAAAACGATTTATGAATAATTATTTTGTTTCGTTATATAAAAATGTCCCAGAGTTTTTCCTTCTTTCTCGGTTGTCGGCGTGAATGAAGATGCAGTTTATTTCAAGTATGCTCTGACGCCAGATGATGAAAGAGATAGACTGGATCCAGCACGAAGCCAGAGTGACGACCGAAATCGACAATGTTGCCACACGGACTTAGGGTCATGCACATTTCGCGTGCCCTGAGCAGCAGAGAGATATTTTCCAGTGACCAGTGAAAGTCTGGTCATCCTTGAGGGGTCCACCACTAGACAAGTAAGAATGTAGCCCTGCTGGGTTGCATCTATGGTCCTGTGAGCTGGGAGCGACAAACACGGCCAGAAGTACATCACAAGTATGCTCCAGTGAACCAGGATAGCGACGGATGTGGCCCGGCCCTCGGACAGAAGAGGGGTTAGGGTTATATATATATATATATATATATATATATATATATATATATATATATATATATATAGAGAGAGAGAGAGAGAGAGAGAGAGAGAGAGAGAAATAGAGAAATATTTCCATGTGCAAGAATCCTTTCATCTGAAATGCTACATAATTATGCAGAATGTATAAATAGACATCAGCATTATAGTGAAATGAAACCAATCATCTAATAAAAAAATCGTTAATAATTAATTAACAATCGTTTCTACAAGAATGTGTACATTTGTTTATCTTTATGTAGTCGCTCGCATCAATGTTTGCATACATCGTCAGTGCGGCTATGCTAGCAACTAGCTCAGGCCAGGTTTGAAATTCGACCGCCTAGGCGGCAGTCGGCGCTCCTAACCGTTCAACTACTAAGCTGGTATATGAATTAACAATCCTCATCATTGTCCAAAAGCTTAAGTTCCATTTGAATGCGAGCCGTAAAAAACGTTTATATATTTAATCCACGAGATGCGTAACGACAGAAATAGCGACTGATAAAAATACAGAAGCATTTCCCCTTTTTTGTAGCATTATCCGAACACTAATCTACTCTCTCTCTCTCTCTCTCTCTCTCTCTCTCGCGCGCGCGCGCGCTCGCGCGTATAGCATTATGAAATTTAAATCTTTAACGTATTTACTGGAACAGTGTGCAAACGGCATTAATTTAACCTTAGGCGCCTAATTCACAGCTATCTCTTAAAATTGTTTTGCTTCCTCCAGCTTTTTTGTTACTTTTCGTTTTCACCTGATGATGGTTCGACGTAGAATCGAAAAAGTTTGTGATGCATATGGTACTTATATTAATGATTTGATTTTAACACACAAAAAGCAAAAATTGGCAAAATATAAAAGGTATAATTAAGCAGTAATATTCGGCTATTTTTAATAATATTTGCTTAAATGAAAAAATGCTGCCTAAGTACACTCAAACTATCTTCACGTGATGAAATTATTTGCTTTCTCGTTCTACAGATCACGATATTGAAGTAGCGATTCCATTGAACAAGATCCGACGAGACATCACCTCCCTTGAAGAAAGAGATATTAAGAATCTCATGTCTGCTTTGAAATTGTTGAAGGAAGACAAGAGTGATTTCGGCTTCCAGACCATCGCCGGATACCACGGATCTAAAATGTGCCCGACCCCAGAGGCCCCCGAATATGCCTGCTGCCTGCACGGTATGCCAACCTTCCCACACTGGCACAGAGTCTATCTGTTGCACTTTGAAGATGCCATGCGTCGCCACGGTGCCAATGTAGCTATCCCCTACTGGGACTGGACCATGCCTTCCGCTCATCTGCCAAAACTTTTGGCCGATGCTGACTACTACGACGCCTGGACTGACACGGTCGTTGAAAATCCTTTCCTGCGAGGTTACATCGCCAACGAAGAGACGTACACCGTGAGAGACATCCAACCGGATTTATTCTCCATCTCCAAAGAAGGCAAAGAATCTTTACTCTATAAACAAGTGATGTTGATGTTTGAACAGGAGGACTATTGCGACTTCGAAGTCCAATTCGAAGTGATCCACAACTCGATCCATTATCTCATCGGTGGTCATCAGAAATACGCCATGTCCAGCTTGGTCTTTTCGTCCTTCGACCCCATCTTCTACGTCCACCATTCAATGGTAAGAAACAACCATTTCACTATTTTCACTCTTTTCCGTCATCGTTAAACAATCAAATTCTGACCATTTCACATATCGTTGTGTAACTTACTATTTCGTACTGTATTTTTGTGACGACTTTAGAAGCAAGATGAATCCCAATTTCTTTTTTGCTTATATGTTTTGTTGTTAGGATAGATATAGATAGTTCGCTGTATAGCTTACTATAGAACCTGGTGTCATCAGCAAATATGAACATCTCGGACAAAATTTTATCAGGGGGGTGTCGTTTATCGATAGAGATAAAAAAAAGGTCCAAGAATCGCCCCCTGAAGCAAACCCGCATTAATACCATGTTGCTTACATGTACAGCCATCGAAGGCTTGTCTGAGAATGATCGGATTATGTTAAGTATTCATTCAAAAATACTGCATGATTTAATTCTAATGAGAAGCGTCTCATTTCAGATCTTGTCAAAGGATATGCATATATCAACGGCTGATTTATTGGCCCAGTTGATGATGGTAGAGAACATGGAATCTGTTATCGGATTTATGCATTAATAACGTTATGAAAGTTATGAATCTAGAATTATAATCAAGTTATAGTAAAGAAGTAGAAGGTCATCCGGCGTTGCCCGGTCGTAAGATACACGATATGATATTTTAATGCATGCAGATTTCGTATTTATTATTATTATAAAGCTAATCCTCTGTTGATTATTATATTGTACCCAATATATAGTAGTGATTCCTACAGTTAAAAAAATTTGACATGGGTTCCATCAACTAATATCGAAATTAAAACATATAGTGTTCAAGCCTTAGTTGTTATTTTTGAAAAAGACGCAAGAAATGACGTCACGATGTTTAAGATTTAAGACGGCGACAAACAAATTCAGACATTTTTCTATTATTTGAAGATTAAAGCAAGCAAGATTTGCCGGACAGTCCACTGAGTTTTATTGTATTTAATTAAATGTATACAATGAATAGTTTACAATTGCTAGAAAATACCCATTTGAATAAAGAGACAAGATTCTAGCAAGCTCTCTCTCTCTCTCTCTCTTTATATATATATATATATATATATATATATATATATATATATATATATATATATATATATATATATATATATATAAATTATCATGCCGACCGGCGTTGCTCGGTCATAAAATACGCATAAATGGTATATGTTTTTTATTAATGTAGATTTCTTATTTATTATAAACAAAATATTGTAGTTATAAAACGTTAGTTAAATTTCTTTAAAACACCAAGTAAAAAATCGGAAAAAAAATACATGCGCATGCGAGTATTATGTCTTTTCTAAAGAGTTCACTTCTTGTAAAAAAAAATACTCCAGCTGGGATCGAAAGCAAAACCTAAACACAGTAAGTCAAGTACGATAACCATTAGGCCAGTTTGACACGCCCTTTAAAAGTGTTTTCAAACCTACTTATTCTTAACATAAGATATCTGTCACCAAACCGATTAAAGTTTTCCACATGTCTGAGTACCTTATATACCACATTTCAAATCTGTAGCTCTAATATTCGTTGAGTATATAGGTTGAGAAGTGTCTTCACACACATTTCCGCTTTTATAGATATATAGATGTAAAAAAAACAACTTTTGTTCAATTAATTGTATGTAATAAATCGTTAACGATATTTATTTGGTTTCGATATTAAATAACGTAAACATATTTATATGCAAAAAAAAAAACGGATAAGTAAAACATAATTTATTTTCTATTGTTTTGGTTTACAGGTCGATCGTCTCTGGGTTATTTGGCAAGATCTGCAACAATACCGCAACTTACCCCACGACAAAGCCTACTGCGCATTAGATCAGATGTCTTTCCCGATGAAACCATTCACTTGGGAATCGAACCCGAATCCCCACACCAGAGCCGTGTCCACACCAAGCAAGCTGTTCGACTATAAGGGACTTGGTTACAAATATGATAATCTAGACTTCCACGGAATGAGCACAGCTCAATTGGAAACGGCCATTCAGAAACAGAAAACCCACGACCGGGCGTTTGCCGCCTTCTTGCTGCATGGCATTCACACGTCGGCCGACGTCCACCTGAAAGTGTGCAATGAGAACGCGTGCACAAATGCTGGCGTCCTCTTCGTGTTGGGCGGAGAAACCGAAATGCCTTGGCACTTTGACAGAACTTATAAGATGGACATCACCGACGTCCTCAAGAAAATGCACATTCCAATGGAGGCCCTCTTTGAACACGACAGCAAGATTCATCTGGAAATTGAGATCCAATCCGTCGATGGAACTGTTTTAGACGCCAGTAAATTGCCCAAACCATCGCTCATCTACGTTCCTGCCAAAGGTAAATATAAATCCAATTATGTATTATCTTCCCCAATTAGAAAATTCAGTAACCCACGTGGTTCACATATTATTCATTTGGGACCTCGTATTATTAATCTCAAAACATATTGAGGCTTTAAAGAAAAAACTGAAAAGAAAAAAAAGATAACATGGAGGTAGTTTTAAAAGTATGCAATTTCAGAAAATATTCATCATCACATCGTATGAATCTGAAGATTCGAGTATTGGCATTGGTTTCTCCGATATTTTTCTAGTCGGAATTCTTTCTAGAAAGATATCGGGAACTTCCGGTAGGAATCACTCGAAGGTTGCCAACATCCTAATTGAAAGTGAGATTTTTGTAGAACGAAATGGATTTGAACCTGGAAAAAAACAGGTCATCAGTCCGTGCCGTCAACCACTTGACCACCATCACTTCCTAACAAAAAGTATTGAAGTAATGTGTTGTCAGCGACTGGTTTTGAGACAATAGGGTAGATGACAATAACATAAAACCCAGTGATTCAGATATTATTCATTTGGAATATCATATTAAGTATCTTAAAACGTGTTCATTTAAACGGCCTAAAAGAACTAAGAAAAAATAGGTAATAAACAAAAGCATGTATTTATAGAAAGTACGGAAGTGATGGGTTGTCAGAGACTACTTACGCATTGAACATATAGATTCTCTCTGTTACCACCATTCTTATTATTCATAGCATCAGGATGAGTTCATATAATAACGTAAAGGAGTAGATCAGCATAAGAAAATGTTAAAAATATAATAAACCAATCATGTTTACTGATGTATAATCGAAAATAATTGCAAGACTTTTGTAACCTGGCAAGCTGGTGCTAGTCCAAACAAGCACAATAAAGTAGTGTCCTGGCATCGACGGCTGCGGCTCTCAATCTATCTATCCACCTCAGGGCATTCATGAATTCATTGTTGCTCATTCCTACCGAGCGACGTGTTCTGATTCAGAATCCTATTCACCCTATGTCTCGAATAAAGAGTAATGTATTGCCATGGTTTTCTTTGCAGTTGTACAGACAGTTGTATAGAGAGTAGGTTGCAGTTTCATTGTCCGAGCACTGACCATTGTATTCAGAGGTATCTAATGCTCAGCACAACGGAGTGCGAAACCATGAACAGAATTATTTCTGTTTGCTTCCATATTACATCAGTCACCTGCGTTACCCTGATGGGGGGGGGGTAAGTTGGTTCTCGATCATATCCAAGGGCCCCCCACAGACTAGCGGAGAGAAGAAGGCGCCTTACTTTACTCATAGCAATAGTGCTGGTACGCTTCCCATAGAACGGTAATAATGAAAACGAACACAGTGGTATAATTAACAAAAAAGTGTATTAACAAAAATGTGTTACAGAAGTATACGTCATGATTCTGGGGCATAACTGCTACGAATCGTTACATCTATATTTAGATCTAACTATAGTTATCGGCTCTAGATACGTCCATTATTACTGAAGCGGGAAAAGCAACTTATTCCATAACAATATTCAACAGCGTACTCAGAAAGCCAGTGAACTATTTTGGTAACATTACAATTTTTGTTTTTTACATGGAGGTCACCACTTATGAAGGCCCGGAAGCCACTTGGGAAAAGGGTTATTTCGTGTATAGTAATCAATGGGAGAGTATAGTAGTAATAGATAGTATTGGAGATTTAATAAAGTGCCTTACTTAAGGGAGCAGTTCATCATGAATTTGTTTATGTTGGACTTGAAGACATCCAAGTTGTAGTCAGGTGGGGAACAGGCAAACGGAAGAGAGTTCCACAGGCGTGCACTTCTAAGAAAGAAGCTTTGTTCATGGAATCTACGTTTTGATTTTGGCACAGATACAGAGTTGGGAAAATTACTGACAGTGGTTTCAGCTAGGCGGGTGTTTTTCGTGAAAGATTGGCGAGGGAGGACCAGAGATTGGAGCTCAGACGAGCACTTGCCATAGAAATAACGATAAAACAAAGACAGGCTCGCAACATCTCTTCTGTGGGAGAGAGGTTGCAGGGAAGAGAAAAGGTCACCCCCACTAAGCCACGAAGTCTATTTTGTACTCTGTCAAGGCAGGATAGGCTGTTTTTAGCAGTTCCTGCCCAGATGTGGCAGCTGTACTTCATCCTTGGACGTACTTGGCTTTTATACAGATAGAGAACTGCATCATTAGTGAGATATCTTGAAACATATTACGTAATGAAAACGTAATTGTAAACATATTACGTAATGAAAACGTAATTGTATTTTACATTAGTGAAATACAATATTATTAATATAAAACTGATGAAGATGTTTTTTTATTTAAATTTTTGACTATTACTTTTATTACCATTCTGAATTTTTTTAGGTGAATGTTTCTATTACTTGTTTGGATCGGACTATTATTCTCATCTTGAGTGTTATTTGAGTAACGTTTCGTTCGGTATATCTTCCGACATTTCTTTTCCAAGATAGCGACCAGCATACCTGATGAAGGTCGGAGGCTACACCAACTGAAAGGTTGCACAAATAACACTCAAGATGACAACGATAGTCCGATCAAAACAAGTAATATTATTTTTATGTTAAAAAAATTGTTTATATGAAAAATATGTGTTATTATTATTAAAACAAATAATAAATTAATAATGTTTTCAACTGCTTTCGTAATTAATCGTAAAATTGTCATATATTGAATATTTGCATAAGAAGTTGAAAACATTATCTGCTGCCATAAAGTATTTATTTTTTATCAATAAACTCGTTGCGAAGGTCAACGAAATGTTAACCAACACAAACAAGTATATAAACATGTATTTGTTAGCTTCCAAGCTCCTTACCTTTACTTAGCAGACATAGAAGGTACAGATATTTCTCCTTATATATAAAAGGCACTTTGTTTGTGTGTGTGTGTGTGAGAGAGAGAGAGAGAGAGGGAGAGAGAAAGAGAGAGAGAGAGAGAGAAAGAGAGGGGGAGTTTCCTATAGAAACTAGGCCGAGTTAAAAAAATTTTTTTCACACAAATGTACTTTATGTACCTGGGAGTGTTCTCATATAGGTTTTGTATCAAAATGCT
Organism: Euprymna scolopes; assembly: GCF_053919585.1. Lineage (NCBI taxonomy): Eukaryota > Metazoa > Mollusca > Cephalopoda > Sepiida > Sepiolidae > Euprymna > Euprymna scolopes. The sequence goes on from NC_136511.1 coordinate 36,451,003, forward strand.
TCCGATAAGTATCGAAAATCGGTAATCGATAATTGAAAAATCCGATTGAAGGAAAAACAGTCCGATTTTCAACAAAGTTAACACCTTATAAACGTAACAAGTGCATTTGAGAAGTTTTATTACCGCACAAGCACAAGGGCATGGCGTATAAAATCAACAGTTGGTTCTTACAGGAGCGCGTTCGAAATGAATGTTTTTGTTGAGAACCCAATTGAACCATGATAATTGACCTTTGCGTTTTAAACTTTAATTGAAGCCGTTATATGAAAATAATTTTATAAAATCAACAGTACGTTCTCTACAGTGCAATGTAGACTACAATGTATTATGCATTAAATCACTGCGGGAAGGCATGTGAAGTTTCTTCCCGGTGCATTTCAGTCGGTCTCCAACTAGAGCAGGCAATCAATCGATTTCACCGATTTCAAAGACAACGAAAGTATGGTACGGAACGTTCGTTAATCCTCATTCAATCCCGGGTAGCGTCGTGTCTCCCTGCTATCTCGCGATTTTACATTTCTACGCATTGAAAACATAATCAGATATTTATTTTTAGAAAGTTAAATGGTGTAGATTTTCACTTTTCGGTTATTTTCACCACCAATGTTGACAGGGAAGAAGGTCGGAGAGTGGATCAGCCGAGGCTGAATTTCAAAATAAAATAGTTGTGTTTAATAGAAAAATAGAAATAAATCAATGTATCTATTATTATTATTATTATTATTATTATTATTATTATTATTATTGTTGTTGTTGTTGTTGTTGTTGTTGTTGTTGTTGTTATTAAATTTCTATGAATTTAATATTTTCTTTATATTTCATTTGTTTCTTCATTTTATTTTTAATTTTATAAAAATAATTCATTCAAGTAAAATGCAGAAATAATAAAAACATTTTTAAATTATGACAAAGTACCTATTTATTTTCCTCCCCACTAGGGCAGAGTCTGACGTCAGATGAGTTTTTATCGTGTGAAAATAGTACTTCCCAAAAGACACACCCTGGATTGAGAGAAAAATTAAAATCGCCTCAGTCTAGAAGGATTTCTTTTTCGCTGACTATGCAAAGAAAAGATCAGCAAATACTACACTTTGCTTCTTGCCGAGAGATTAGCAAAGTCTATATAAAAATATATCGATTTTGTTTACAACTTGTTAGAATTTGCAATGAATGAGTGTTCAGAACGTCCAGAAACAGCGCAATAGAATAGGAAGATTTAATGTGCAAGAATATAAGTAACTACGCTTATTATGGCTGACGCCGTGAGACTTTGTGAAAAAGTTGGTATGTATTTTAGATGTGTATGTATATTAGGTTGCTTCTTGTGTGCCAGTGCAAGAGTTTGTGCGTGTGTGTGTGCGTATGTGTGTGCGTGTGTGTGTGCGCACGCGCGTGCGTGTGTCCGTGTATATATATATATATATATATATATATATATAGTTTTGGAAGTTTCTTTAAAATCTTTAAAACTATTCAAAATGTGTTCGTTGAAAAATTATGTTGTCAGCAAGTCAGTTAATTTCCTGCATCGCTGAACCGTTTTACTTACATAAACAAACAATAGTACCGATATTCTTAAAGGGATCATCAGTTGTTTATCATGAAAAACTTCCGGAGATTTAAAAACAAAACACTATAATAAATCATGGTTCCTTGGCAGTATTGATCAAACACCACCTCCCACAAAATGAATGAACAAAAATATTTTTGATACAGAATCTAGTTTTCTTTCCTTCAGATAAATTAGACTAACAAATTCATATCATTTTAAAAGTATATATATATATGTGTGTGTGTGTGTGTGTGTGTGTGTGTGTGTGTGTGTGTGTGTGTGTGTGTGTGTGTCCACGCACTACCAGTATGTATATACAGCAGTTTGTGAATGTCGCTCTTTGCGTGTACGACTTGTTTTTAGCTGTTAAACAAAGTTTATTTTGAAATACATTCTGATGCAGAGAAAGAAGGTTGTGCTTGGGGTTTTATAGTACGTGTAAAAGTAGATAGGGAGTAGTGTGCGTTTGCCGTTGACTGAAAAATACTGCTGATTAGAGAGTTCGTCTAATTTAAAATCAATACTTGAAACAATATTCACTGCTGCTGCTTCCGATATAACTTTCGATCTGATGTTGCAATAAAACTATTGTTGAACGTCTTGGGTGTATGAAGCAATCTTGTTCGAATATGGATATTGTGATGATTTCTCTAAATCTTTTGTTTGTTTTTCGATCTTAGGTGCCGTTGTTCAGACTGTTGAAGAACACAAGATCGGAAGCGTTGTCCGAAAGAACGTGAACAGCTTGACTCCATCTGAGATCGATAACCTGAGAGAAGCCCTGGCCGCTGTACAAGCTGACACGAGTGAACATGGTTACCAGAAGATCGCCGCTTTCCACGGCATGCCACTCAGCTGCCACTACCCCAACGGAACAGCATACGCTTGCTGCCAACACGGAATGGTTACCTTCCCTCACTGGCACAGACTGTTCGTCAAACAAATGGAAGACGCCATGAAAAACAAAGGTGCAACAATTGGTATTCCTTATTGGGATTGGACATCAGCATTCACCAGTTTGCCAACATTAGTCACTCGAACTGAAAACAATCCATTCCATCATGCTCACATCGATGTGGCCAATACCGACACAACACGAGCACCAAGACCACAGTTGTTCGATGACCCAGAACAAGATGACCATTCATTCTTCTACCGACAAATAGCATTTGCTCTCGAACAGACTGACTTTTGCGATTTTGAAATCCAATTCGAGATAGGCCATAACGCCATTCATTCCTGGGTAGGAGGCAGCAGTCCGTATGGCATGTCGACACTCCACTACACTTCTTACGATCCCCTCTTCTACTTGCACCACTCCAACACAGATCGTATCTGGGCTATTTGGCAGGCTCTTCAAAAGTACCGAGGATTGCCTTATAACACGGCCAACTGTGAGATCAACAAATTAAAGAAACCATTGATGCCTTTCAGCTCTGAAAGCAACGACAACGCTGAAACACACGATCACGCGACTGGATTCAAATCATTTGACTACCACGACCTGCACTACGATTACGACAACCTTATCTTTGATGGAATGACCATTTCTCAATTGGACGTGCAATTAAAGAAGAATCAGGAGAAAGACAGAGTTTTTGCTGGATTCCTCTTGAGAACGATTGGACGATCGGCCGATGTTACCTTTGATGTTTGCCGCAAAGATGGTAGATGCGCATTCGGTGGCACTTTCGCCATTTTGGGAGGAGAACACGAAATGTTCTGGGCGTTTGACAGACTCTTCTTGTACGACATCTCCAAGAGTTTAATTCATCTTCGTCTCGATGCTCATGACAATTTCGATATCAAGGTCACCATTACGGGCATCGATGGCAAAATAATGCCTTCAAACCTTCTTCCACCGGCGACGGTGCTTTTCAAACCAGGAACCGGTGAGTTTTATGTTTCATATTCATTAATTAATAGACTTTTTTATTTTCAGGAAAAACAATTTTTATCTCTCTGACATTTATTTGTTAGTCAGTTCGTTGCTTCCTCATGCTTCTGTTTGAAATGGGATTTTTATCGCTAAGCGCGCAGTTTGAATGTGTAGCCCTATAAGTCGGTCATTGGCGTGACCGACACACGTGTTACATTAAATGTCCTGGAGACGATGGGCGAGTCAACAATATCTATTGGTTAGACGTCTTTTTGTCTATGTGAGGATTACAGTTATACCTGGGATGTTGGGTGTGGCTGGCTCCTTCACTCGGGACTACGTCTTCGCTCTGGTGGTTCCCTTTACTGGAATCGTCCTGGAGCATTGTAATTTGAATATATTAAAAATTTAGAAACCCAAAGTGTTTTCCTTTTTGGAAAATGAAATTTAAAAGTTTGCCAGAACCGTCTCAACATTTTAACGCTGACATTTAAGGCAGACACAAAAACACACGACACAGATTGCAATATATATGAGAAATAATCTTGTCTATTTATTTTACGAACAAAATATTACAATATATCACAAAACAAATTACAGACCATAATTACAAATTACAGATCATAATTAATTTTCACAATTAGCTCTTTAAAACTAACTAGCCCTAACTAGTGCTGAGGGAGGGGTGCCCCCGCTTCTCATTTACGGAGAGACAAAAACATACGTCTTACCCCATGGTTCCCGAAATCAAAAGAGGCAGAGAAAAGAAAGGGAATTGTGGGATTGCATTCTGGTTGCTTATTTCGGCGTGTCCCTCCGCTTACGGGCAAGTCACCAAATCATTTTACTGGCCATGCTGGGGGGGGCGGACAACCACGACAATCGGGGCACTAAGGAATACCTAGCTTTCAAAAGGTGCCGTTAAGAATCTATTAAGTTTCTATCGTTTATTTATACGTTAAAAACTGCAATAATAAATATAATAATGCATTAATAATACATTTTCTTCCTTGTTGTTTATAAGTTTATCAAAGGTTCAAGATGATTTTAAATATATCGATGGTACAAATTTAAAAAAAAAAGCAAAAACCAAAAAGCAAAAACAAATAAAAGCAACAAAAAAAAACGTGTCAAAAATGTTAAGTGTTCTTGACTTGACATTAAAATGGTGTGAAAATAAACAGGAATCAAATAAAATTAACTAAAATAAAAAGATTGCGAAATTATTACAAAATAGAATTTTCCAAACCAAAATTTGACAAAAAAAAAAAAAAAAAAAAAAGCGAGGATCAACCCAATACATAGGAGATCTTTCTGGCGATTTTTCTACCAATTTAGAAAACATTTTATTCGTTTGTCGCGTGGTTGGTTTTGTAATATCATTTTTCTTTGCTTTGTCGCACAAATTTGAAATAGCATATTTTCGTTTGTCTGTAACATTTATTGTTGAACTCGCACCGTTGTTTGTTTGTCATGCTTAAGTTTGAACTAGCAGACTTCTTTGTGTCAAGCTTAAGTATGAAATGGTATTTTCGTTTGTCTTTCACGCTTAAGTTTGAACTAACACACTTCTTTGTCTGTCACTCTTAGAAAGCATTATCATTTGTCTGTCGCGTTTAAAATAACCTTTTTATTGTTAAACGTACGAATTGAACGGACTCCACTCAACAATATCTGTTTTTATCCAATAAAATGAACATAATCTTTGCGTTGCATTATTTTCTTTGACAGTAGAACTTCCTTCAATGACCTTTTTTTCTTCTTCCCTGGTCTATTTCTTTATTCTTTTCGCCATCGGCGCCATTTTCTTTTAACAAGAAAGAACCACCAATCAATCACCGTTTTTTTTTTAATATTTTATTTATCTTTTTTTTTTCATCTTGTTATTTTCAGGTACTCAACGTCATCACTAAAATCAAAGGAAAACATCGAACGTGAATTCCGGATACGAATTCTTCTTTCAAACAAGAACAGTGTTAAAACTATTCAATGTATTTTCTTTTGATACAATAAACATTTTTGTAACTTAATTATAGACGAGTTTCTTAGTTGATTATTTATTTACTAACAGTTTTCACAAAGTATTATCAGTGATTGCTTACTGGCAATAACAACTGATGTTCTTTGGAGACTAAGTGACAATATGCCTCTAGAGATTTCCATTATTGTCCATTTCTTTCGATTAAGATATGCTCTTTGGTAAAACCCCTGGAATCATCATCATTATTAGAGATTAGAGTGTAAGCATTGCGTAATTTTGAATTACAATTTGTAAGTTAACAAATCAATACAACGCAGATTTAAAAAAATATCGAATTTTTGAAAACTCGCTAATTCATTTCACACAAGTCACAATTTGAATATGTGAAAACAAACTCACTGTTTAAGACCACATGGACTTTGGTTTTCTAGTGACATATTTCCACAAAGAAGGAAAAGAAAAAAGGGGGGAAAAACACAAACAATACAAACTTTTTCGACATTTGTTGCCGGAAGGGTCAAGCTTCAAAACGATGCCAATCTTGTGAAAATTCGTCACCTGTCGAAATTTTTAGGCATACATACATACATGCATACATACATTTAAACAGACAGGTGAGATTTATATTATAGATGAAAAAGTCTACATTCCAAATTATACTTAGTTATATTTTTTTGGAAAAAAAAAGGATTACAGCAGAGTGCTCTATTTTAAGGAAAAATTCCGAAAATAAGAGCGCATTATTTATTTATTTTTTATTTACAGAAAGTTTAGTTGAGATAAGTCATCAGTACCGTCGGTTTCAAACCTGATAATAGAGGACCGTTTTAGATACCCATCTCGCTCTCTCTTTTATAACCGGAATTGTAAACATATGCATACATTACAAGATCTCGTTCGAATCACGTTTTTCTGAAAATTTAAATTTGAAATAATTTAATAATAAAAATTTTCCGTTTAATGTTTTGGACGCTAAAGAAAATAAAAGAAAACGAAAACGAAAAATAAAGTGGAAAAGAAAATTAAAAAAAGAGGAATTTATATATTTAAAAATTTTCCGTTATATTGTTATTTTAATATGTTTGAACGCGTACCCTATGAAAATATCTTTTTTTAAATCTATCAATTTTATGCTCTTTTTAATATTAAACCGAACCTTTTTTTAAACTTAACTTCCTACTAGTCCCAAGGAATGACCTTGCAAAGTTCTGAAAGCCAATTCAAATTTGATAATAATTATTTTTATTATTATTTTTATTCACCATTATTTTCACCATTATTCTTCCTACGATAGTAGGGAGAATAATGTTGAATAAAAATAATAATAAACATAATTATTATACCATATACCATTTTTATATTTCTTCATCCGCCTTATTTAACACGGGTAAAATGTAAATTTCTTTTAAATAGCCTGAAGAAACCTATCATATATAAATTTTATTTTTAAAAACTAATCCATCCAAATTTATTCGATTTAAAACCCAACTCTAATTTATTTATTTTATAATTTTTATATTAACTCCAATTTTACATTTAAATTAAAATTAAACTGACTTCAATTTAAAATTTAAAATCAATTCGAATATCAAATTTAATTTTTATTTAAAATTTCATATTAAAATTAGATTAAAAAATTTAAATGTAATCTTTGTTTTTATTGGGGAATGCTTATCTAGCCTAAGAAATTTTTATACTATACTAAAATCATACAATTATATTCCTCTTTTTTGTCTATTCAATGTAATAATTTAAAATTAAAATAAATAAAAATAATAATAAAATCTATAAATTATAAAATATATGAATTTTAAAATAAATAAAATTCACTAAAAATTTATAAAATTGTAGAGTTGAATTTAACAAGCAAAGAAAAAAGCGCCCACGTGTGTGCGCATTATGTGGCTATACGACTTACCTTCAGATGGGATCTGAGAGAGTGAGAGAGAGAGAGAGGGGAGAGAGAGATTAAAGATGGCAAGCCTGGATTTAGAAGGTGAAGTCTCGTGGAATCGCACGAGATCTTATCGTCCACTGCACACATATGCAAATGGAATGGAATTAGTTTTCTAATAAAATGCCTGTTGGCAAGGGTGGTGGGGAAAACGCGTCCTGGAAGTTAACAGAGAGAACGTTAACTATCACGAATTCTAGCTGAACTTTTATTTATTTTATTTATTTATTTATTGCTGTTTACCATTTAACTTAAAAACATATAAATTTAAAAATAAAAATATTGTTTTTTATTCGGGTTTTATCTTTTTTACTGTCCCAGTTTATAAAGAGTGCTTTCCTTCTGTGTATACAACTTTTCAGGCATTCGCTTCGCGCGTTTAAACATGTTTTTTCCCCTGGGTCATGAATTAAAAGTAGAATAAACCATGCTACACGTTAGACATGATAAAATATTTCTTCCCCTAAAATAAACATTTTTTCACTTTTTTAATTTTCAAAATTTTTTCTTGCCTAATGAAACGGCTTGCACATCGTAGAAATATGTGACTATATTTATATAAAGAAAATAAAAATGATAAATTTGCTCTCTTTGATTGAGTACTATCAATGACCCTTGTCGGAATTCAATGATTCTAATTTTTTGAATATTTTCAATCTGGAAGAACTATATATATATATATATATATATATATATATATATATATATATATATATATATATAATTTGTCTTTGCATAAGCAGTAATTTGTTGTTATACAATTCCGATTTTGAATATCAGTGTTGTTGCATGAAGAGGTCTCTAGTTACTAAATACTAGAAGACCGAAACATGCTCATGACTGTGTAGCAACAAATTACTGCTTATCTTTATATAAGCAGTAATTTGTTGCTACACAGTCATGTTTCGGTCTTCTAGTATTGAAAGTGTAACTTTCTCTACTTCCGTATTGAGCATTCTTCTATTAACCTCATTATATTTCACTGGTTATCTTACCCGTCAAGCATGAATCGGGCGAGACCGGCAATCATCGGTTTAAGTCGAGTGTTGTAACAGACGCGTTAAAAACAAGCAACCTGGAAAAATACAAATGTAAATAATCAAAAATAACAAAAACCTACCTTTAAAGGACTGAAAATATTTTTATTTTGTATATATATATTTTTGTGCAAAATATTTATCAACAAAAAGTTTTTTGTTTTGTTTTTTTTTTTCAAGAAACAAAAATGAAAGTTTTACTATTTTTCACTGTAAATTGTTAGGTGTAAGTACAAGTTTTTTTTTCAAGACTTTTTGTTGAGTACAGTTTGGGGGGAGGGGGCTTCTACAGAAATTTTATATATATAAATTTTTTAAAGAAAATACGTAAAAATATGTTTGCAAAAAGCATAAATTGTTAGATGAAAGTACAGGAAAAATTTAGTTTTTTTTCAAGAAAACTTAATATTTTTATTTTATTTTATTTTTTTTTTACGGCTGTTCGTTGCAGGTGGAAGAACTTTCCCGAGATAAGGATATTTCCTTAGGAATCTTTTACTTCGGTCGACTGTTGAACGGCCATAGACGGCAAAGAGGGAGGAAACGTGCAAGTGTGCTCTGATATAATACTGCTTTCCCTTCGCATATTTTTAAGTGTAGCCATTTCGAACATCCATAAAAAAATGATTTTTACTATGTGCAAGAATATCAATTGAATGTCGATTTGTGCATCTCCAGGAGAAACCATCGATCTTTTTTTTTTTTTAGTAAAGATTTGTGTTTACAATTGTTACTCTTCGGTTTTGCCCGATCCATGCTTGACGGGAATTCCCGAGAATCCGGGTCAAATTATGCAAAAGTACCAAATATTTAAAAAAATAAAAATAAACAAAATCAAGCAAACAAATAAATAAACAAAAACACTCAAGAAATTTCATTTGTTTGTTTTTATTATTCTTGAAACGACTATATAGAACTTGGAGTATTCTGGGAATTGACTCCCCCTCATTAAAAAGAAAAAGAAATAAGTCGAAAATTTCCTTTATTTACAAAATAAAAAGCCAGTGAAAAAAGCGCCTTTACAGAAAACAAAACAAAAACAAGCCAATAAAAGGAATTCAATTTAGTTCTTAAACTTTTCAAACACTTAATGTTCATAAAAATTATTTCTACAGGCAAAGTCGTTTGCAAATTAGATTTTGTCTGTATTCGCGTTTCAGATTGGAGTCTGCCAACACAGCTATTTTTATATTTATTCTTTTTTTTTCGGTCGCTCAGGCACTCGGTGCTATTTTTATTGAAATGAAAGTTGTTTTGATCTATTTATTTTTTGTTTATTTTTTTTTGGGGGGGGGCAGCTCAGGAGCAACAAAAAGTACTCAATATTCGGAGAATAGCTTCCTCTCTTTGTATCACTTCTGCCGAAATATCTGGTGGAGAGGGTATCACGTATTTCTTTTATTGGGCGATAACATTTACATGCCTTTATCTGTTCTTTTATTTTTTAAATTGTTGGGGGGGGGCGTATCGACGTTGCCCACGATGAAAATGATTAATATCCTTAGTATAGTAGGTGTGTTTTAAACTGAAATGTCGACCCGGGCAACGCCGGGTACCCATGCTAGTGTATATATATATATATATATATATATATATATATATATATATATATATATATATATATATATATATATATAAGAAGTCTCGAAATAAATACAAAACGTTGATGAGCACATAACACGGTTTGTTCCTTCTCTCTCTCTCTCTCTCTCTCTATATATATATATATATATATATATATATATATATATATATATATATATATATACAGTTAATAAAACATGTTAAAAACACTTTGAAATGAATTAAAAACATATTTAATCTGAAAAGGAAACACTTAATATGTGGATAGTCCTTAATCCGCGGAGTTTCAAAGAAATACTTTCCTTCTCATAAGAGGGTAAGAATTAGCAAAATGCGGGATCGGATTTTGCATGCAAAAGTATTTGATGAAACAACGAGTAAGTCAAAGATCTTACTTGAAAACAAAAAAAAGTGAAGCAGAGGGAATATGGTGAAGAAAAAGGTGATTACACCTGAATGGATAGTCTGGTGGAAGATAAATAATCCAGTGACGGTAAAATTCAAGTATATAACTTCAAGAAAGTTAATTGAATTTCCATTTGCACAAGTAAAATCCCAAAATCCCGTAATTGAAAGAAGATGGTCCATAATAATCCAATAGCAGAAATCCATGGAAAAATTTACAAAAATGTGTACAAGGAAAAAAGGAAAAAATTCCAATAATATTATGAAAAGAAAAATAATATATGCTTTTCATTCTACTGCCGAGATATATATATATATATATATATATATATATATATATATATATATATATATATATATATATATATATATATATATATATATATATATATATATATATAGGGTGAAACGATAAATTTATCGCCCTAAAGAAAACAACACTACGGTTTTATTTTTAAAATTTTATTGAAAAACTCAACTTGATTTCGTAGTAGAGCGTAGAACTAGTCAATGTAGCCGCCTTCAGCCTTAATCACCCCCTTGATAAAGGTCCGGAACTGAGAACATGCCTTTTCCACAAGCGCCGCCAGAAGCTCAGTAAATACTCAAGGGATGGCGGCGATCATGCTGGCTTTGGTATTGTGGGAGGTCGTGTTGGTGATGTTCTCGAAGTATGACTAAATGAAGTAGCCCAGCCGGTTCAAGTAGGGGTAGAAACGGGGGACAGTGAGAGAAGGGTACAGAGTCGTAGCACTCCTTCTGAAGCCAAGCCTGGGTCTCTTTGGACTTGTGAGCTGGTGCCGAGTTCCACTGCCACACCCAGGGTCTGCCAATGGCCACCTGATCACCACACTCTTCAGGACATCCATGTGTTGACTTTCAAACCAATTTCAAAGATTAGGGGTGGCATGATGTGGCCCTCATTTGAAACAACACCAAAGACCATAACTGTGACCGGAAACTTCATTGAGCTATATATATATATATATATGTGTGTGTGTGTGTGTGGTTGTGTGTGTGTGTGTGCGTGTGTGCGTGCGTGTGTGTGTATGTGCGTGGTGTGTGTGTGTGTGTGTGTGTGTGCGCGCGTGTGTGCGTCTGTGCGTGCGCGTGTGTGTGTGTGTGTGAGGTTTGGTTGAGAGAAGAGTGAAATATTTTCCATTTATAGAACTTATAAAAATTATTCATCTCTCTCCCACTGTTGTATGATGTATCGGAAAAACCAGCGCCTTTGACGACGAGCACTGGCCTGCAAAAAATGTCTGGGCAGCATCGTCAGCATTCCCTGGTAAGAACGAACGATTCGGGCGATTAGTAATAAACTAACCTTTTCTCTCGGAGAGAAAGCAAAACCTGGGAAGGTGAACCTCCAAGAACTGTACAGAACTAGAATGATATCTCAATCAACAGGAAACAAGCCATTTCCATCAAGGCCTCGTCTCCGTTGGGTTTAGTGTTCAGGGAAAATCCCCGGCTGGCTGGGAGAGTGCTGACATATTTACAGAAAAAAAAAAAGGAAACCACTTGGATAAAAATGAACTAGGAACATTATGAATGAAACTAAATTAAATTATTTCACTTTTTAAAAATTATTATTTCACTCGAAACAAGACACAGTGCTACGTTGATATAAGGGGGTACTAATGGTTGTTGTTTTGGTTTAGTTGTTTTTGTTTTACGGCATATCAATCGTTTTCGGGTTATTTAATGCCGAATACAGTGATTTTGAAGAACAATTTTTTTAATAAAATATATTTTTTTTTCAAGTCGGTTTCTATTTAACCCATAGTTGGGACCCTAACAGATACTACTACTCCGGTTCAGAGTGTACCTGGAGCAATGACAATTAAAGGATAGCTCCACAATCCCAAAAGCCCGCAAGCTAGGTCCCTACGATATAGTTTAAGGTGCTAAGGACCGTGATACTAATGAAGACAACAGGGATAATGTGTGGGGAGTTGACGAGATATCGATTGCCAATATACTTGAACTTCTGTATGTAAGAATAACAGAGTGCATATGAACACGTATGAAAATATCAGCAGCAGCTGAAGGAGTGATTAGCAGCAGGAGCAGCGTTTGGACGCATATGCAAATTAGTAAATGTGCGTCAGCTAGTGTGAGAAGAAAAATGAATAAAACAGAACACCATGTGGTCGAGAGAAAAATGTTAATGGAGACGAATGTGTAAAGTGAAGGTGAGAATGGGTCGGCTGTGGCCAGCGTGCAGTCGGAAGACAGAGAAGAAATGTGTTAGGTTGTATATCTTTCACTTTTAGAGAAGCATTTCATTTTTTCAGATTAGCTTGTAGAAGCAGACTTTTCAGCTTTTGCTGACACATTTACAAAATAAACAAATAAACGGACACATTACAATTAAAACAAAATAAAACTATGTCAATTGATTATTTTTCTGTGTACAAAAAAAAACAAACAAAACCAAATCCCGCCACACATTAAATTGACATAAAATAAAATTACTTTTTTTTTTTAATGCAATAATGTTTTTTGTGAAATTAAAATAATTCTTTATTAAAGAAAAACGCATCGTTTACTATAGCAATACAGAAATGAAAAATCAATAGTACACAGCTATTGCGATAACACAAACTAATTTGCAAAGGTTGTCAAAAGAGGTGGTGTACTGAAAATCTGGGGAGACTTATTGTCACCCAAACTCCAGGGAACTCCACAGGTTACTCCCTGAAAACACACTGTGAGTGATAATAACAACCATTACATACGATTTCCTCCACTCTCTATCCGTGTCTAAATCTAAACGCAGATTCAATGAACAAAGCTTTTTTTCCCAGAACTGCCCGTCTGTGGAACACTGTTCTGTTGGGCTGCTTCCCAGTTGAAACAACATAGTATCCTTCAAATCCAACATAAACAAATTCTTGTTGAACCGTCCCTATAAATAATTAAATTCTACCCATTTTATACCATAAACAATTACTACACTAGATTCATTAACTCTTATCCTCGAATGGCCTACGTCGTGACTTCCAAGTAAAAAAAAGAAAATAATGAATTAATATTATTAAGAAAGTAATGGAAACATGGAGACTGGGATTTTATTTTAATTCAATTTTCACCCCAAACAAGGCACAGTGCCACTTTGAAGTAGGGGGTTACTATCAAGGACATAATTTGCAGGGACATTATGTAGGGAGATGAGCAGCAATATGCTTGTTCACATTGCACTTGAACTTCTGCATGTCAGTACAGTTGGGAAAGCAGAATCCCGGAAGGGAGTTCCAAAGACTTGCAGTTCTGGGGAAGAAACTATTGGAGTAAAAGGCTTTCTTACACATAGGGATCTCTACTGTGGAGGGGTGGGACTTAGTTGCTTATCAGGTTTGTCAGGGGTAGTCACGTCGAGGAGGTACAAGTGCTTGTAGTTCGTCAGAGCATTCACCATTAACGTATTTGTAGAACAGGCAGGAAGACGCAACATTCAGTCGATGGGACAGAGGCTGAAGCCTAGATGACAGTTCAGGACCTATCAGGTTGGCGACTCTCTTTTTAGTGAGAGACAAGCAGCAGATCCACCAGCCCAAATGTGACAATAGTACTCCATACATGGGCGGACAGCTGAAGGACAACACTTGACTGCAATGATTGTTGCAATTAGCTCAGTAGTAAGAACGGAAAATTGACGAGCTCAACATTTTAGTTTCGATTCCAGCTAACAGCGTCTCATTCATTTTTTAAAAGTATTTTTAGAGCTTTAAAAGCAATCAGAAACAAATTTTGAAACCCTTAAAGGAACCAAGTTTTTTAAAAAAGTTTTTTTTGCATTTGACCTTAAATAATCTCTACTATTATATAAAAGTCACTTTGTGTTGTGTGTTTCTACCTCATAGATTCCGAAACGGCTGAGACTATATTTTGCAAATCACACACAAAGCTAATTTATATGTCTGGTAGTGTTCTTAGATATGTTTTGTACAGAACTTCATCCGATAAGTATTGAAAATCGAAAAAATCGGATTTTAAAAAATAGATTTTCTCTCTTAGAACAATTTTAACAGAGGAATAATTAGTCCACCGGACAAATTATTTCTTGTAATATACAATATTCAATAGAGGATTGATTCTATAATAATACATATGCAATCTGCATAAATTAATATATTATGTTTAAGCGTATTGTACTTCCGGGCAACACCGGGTTGCCAGCTAATACAAAGGGCAAGATTTTTAATGTTATCATATACTAAACAATCTTATCCTTTATCAGTTCTCTTCTTCCTTCGTTCCTTTTCACTTAAAGTGTCATCTTTCAGGTGTAATGCATTGTACATTGTCATTAGTTTTATTGTTTTCTGCTTTAGTTCAGTTTATGAATGGTCCAGAATACCTTATTAGCGATACTACTGCTTAGATGTTTATCCATTTAATTAGGTTTCTATTGTATAGTTTTGTTTCTAAGTGTTTCCTTGTTTTTCTCAGGTACTCTTTTCCAATTTTCTCATTCATTTTTGTAGATTTGATGATATCTGCTTCTAGAACCCCTAGATATTTTTAAGTTTCATGTTTTACCGAATGCCCTCAACTTCTCTTGGTTGGGTATTTCTATATGCTCTGGCGTCTGTAGTTTTTCCTTTTCCATCTGTAGTACCGCACACTTTTTCATTCCAAATTCAATTCCAATGTCCGGACTGAATATTCTGATTGTGGTTATCCGTTTTCTAGTTTCTTTTTGCTGTTTGAAAATAGCTTCATGTTATCTATATACATGAAGTAGTTCATTCTTTGTTCTGTATCTATAAACGTGTATCCAGCATCACATTTCTAAAGTATCTAGTGGAATGTCATCATGACTATGATAAACAGTAGTTGTTATTATAGTAAGTCTCTTTGGAAGATGCCTATCTGTATTCTTATCTCAGTCAGGTGTTGTCCTCCAGCTGTCAGTTTCTATGTTTCCATTGCGTTCTTAATAATAATAATAATAATAATAATAATAATAATAATAATAATAATAATAATAATAATAATCTTGTCAGATATCTTGTACATTCTTAGGCATTCAATTATCCATGCATTTTTTTAATCAATCCATGCCATGACTATGTTCTTTTTCCTGCTTTTTACATCTTTCAAAATCTCCTTTTCACCACCACTGTTTATCATGGCCATAATGTCGCTTAACAATATAGTAATGAAATGCTGAGCCAGATACAATTTTACTAGTACAGATGAAAGAAACAAAATAATAAACACAACCAAAATCTTCAGCCAGGATATCTAAATAGAATTTGGAATGGAAAAGTGAGCACGTTTATAGGGTGGACGAAAGAAGAATTAAGGAATCACGAGCAGAAAACTTATGACCATGCGACTATCTTGACCAGGAAACTTATGACCATGCGACTATCTTGACCAGGAAACTTATGACTATGCAAAACGCACTACACCCAAAGATGCTGATCGACTCTACGTTAAGAGGAAGAGGAAGAGTTAGAATGGAACACCGTGTGAATGACATAAAAATGAAATTAGAAAAATATGTGATGCAAAAAGGATATTGGCCACAGCAAGAAACATTGTAATAGACATGGAGAGGTTAGAAACAAAGGACAAGACAAGAAAAAAATTGGGAAAAGAAACAGCTACGTGGACGATTTATAAGAATAACAAAAAATGCAACCCAAAAAAACACCTGAACATGGGTACGAAAAGGACACATAAACAGAGAGACTGAATCACTACTAACATCTGCACAAGATAAGGCAATTAAAACAAAGTATATCAAGAATAAGATCGACAAGACACAAAAAAAAACAGTAAATGCAGACTCTGCAAACAAAGAAAAGAAACAATAAATCACATAAATGTATGCAGAAAACTAAGCCAAAAAGAATAGAAACGATCAGTTGGAACTATGCCAACAACTATATCTTGAACAGAAAAACAAATGGTACAAACAAAAAACTGGTAACAGTATTTGAAAACGGAAATCATAAAATCTTATGGGGCATGGAGGTACAAACGGATAAACCCATCAAAGATTTTATAGCAATTAATTAGACGGAAAAATCTTGCCAGATTGTAGATTTCGCCATACCAGCATCTCACTAGGTGAACATCAAGGAAATGGAGAAGCGAAGCAAATACATGGGAATGGCCAGAGGGTTGAAAGGAATATGGGACATAAAGTCAAGAAAACACCAACACTAGGAACGCTCCCGAAAAGCTTCAAAAACGAATAGAAGAAATTAAGGCAGAGAAAATATGACGGATAGCAATAATAAAATCGACTGAAAACTTAAGGAAAACCCTAGAATGTGGAAACCAACCCACATAAACTACAAACACTAGCCAGAAATTTAAATAGAAATATAACAATAAAAGGAAACATACACAGAGAACCAAGAAAACCAGGGAGAGGGAGAAAGGCAAAATGTTGACTATTTCTCAGCCCCCCCCCCCGTAAAATAAAAGTGTAGTGTTGGCACAGACTGGCACCACATCACATCAAGAACGTTCAGAGAGTATGGAAAACCGAGTAAAGAAAGCTCTAAGCAAACCTTCACTGAAAAAGTATGATGAGGACTGGAACCTTGAAGAAGCTTATTGCCAACCAAACTTCAGTGAAGACCAATGATCACTACTAGCAAGAAATCAAGGAACAGTTAATATTGTTTCTTCTTTTTTTTACACAGGAATCGCCACTTATCAAGGCCCAGGGGCCACTTGAAGATAGCGGTTAATGGGTATGCATTAGTCAATGTCATTATAACGTAGTAAACATAAGTAGTGAGAATTTTGTAAATTGGATTACTTAGGGGGACGGTTCATCAAGAACTTGTTTACGTTGGACTTGAAGACAATCAAATTGTAGTCAGCTGGAAAGCAGGCAATCGGAAGAGAATTCCACAGGCGAGCAGTTCTAAGAAAGAAGTTTTGTTCATGAAATCTACATTTAGGTTTAGGCACAGATAAAGAGTGTGAGAAATTATTGGTAGTGGTTTTGGCTAGATGAGTGTTTTTCGTGAAAGTTTGGCGAGAGGGGACCATAGATTGACGCTCAGCTGAGCACTTGCCATGAAAATAATGATAAAGTAAAGATAGGCTCGCAATGTCTCTTCTGTGGGAAAGAGGTTGCAAGGAAGAGAAAAGGGCATCCCCCCACTAAGCTACAAAGTATATTTTGAACTCTGTCAAGGCAGGATAAGCTGCTTCCAGCAGCTCCTGCTCAAATGTAGCAGCAGTACTCCATTGTTGGCCGTACTTATAGGTAAAGAATTGCATCAGGAATGAGATATCTACTGGAGCGGTAGAAGGATCCCACCATTTTTCCAGCAACCTTGGTAACAGATTTGATGTACGTGTTCCATTTTAGGTCAAGAGTAAAAGTCAAGCCCAGAAGCTTGTCAAAACATGAAGCCTCCGCAAGATGAGAGCCATTCATTTCAACCGATGCCAGATTGGCATCAGAGCGTAGATGGTGTAGACATAGAACTTCGTTTTAGATGCATTAAAAGTAACTCGCCACCTCTTTCCCCATTGTACCACATGCTCAAGATCAGAGGAGAGAGAATCAGAGAGAACTTGATCGTTTACGGTCTTAGATGGGCTACCATAGATGGTAGTGTCATCTAAATGTCTATGAATAATGTAAGGATGTGATTTGGAAGATCATTAATGTAGATCAGGAAGATAATTGGGCCCAGGATGGACCCCTGAGGGACTCCAGCATAAATACTGAGAGCTTCTGATTTCTACCCATCAACCACTACTTTTATGAACCTATCAGAGAGAAATGATTTAATAATTGAGAAGACATTTCCAGCTATACCATAGCTGAAGAGCTTGTGAAGTAGACCTTTATGCCAGACCTTATCAAATGCCTCTGATATCTCAAGAGCAATTGCTCTAGAGAGGAAGCCCCCATCAAGAGATTCGCTAATCCTATGAAATATAACGGTAAACACGTCTACTTTAGATCTAGCAGGATGGAATCCATATTGCACATCATAAGAAGGTTGACTACTTCTCTATTTAACACAGATTTCAGCAGCTTACTCATGACGCACAGGAGACTTACTGGTCTGTACTGTGAGGGAGATGAGCGATCACCTGAATTCTTAAATACAGGGCATACTGATGAGATTTTCCAAGGTGTTATTTTTTTTTTTTTTTTACACAGTGATCACCACTTATCAAGGCCCGGAAGCCACTCAGGGATAAGGGTTATTGCAAGTACATTACGTTAATGTGGAGATTTGATGAAGTGTTTACTTAAGGGGGCGATTCATTAGGAATTTGTTAACATTGGACTTGAAGACATCCGAGTTGTAGTCCAGTGGGAAGCAGGCAGACGGAACAGAGTTCCACAGGTGTGCAGTTCTAAGAAAGAAGCTTTGTTCATGGAATCCGCGTTTTGATTTAGGCACAGATATAGAGTGAGGTATATTTTTCACAGTGGATTCAGGAAGCATTTCTCCTTAAGACAATGCTTAAATAACTTTGTAAGTATGGGTGCTATCGAAAGAGATGGAGTGTACTGGAAATATGAAGAGGCTTCAGACCTAGACTCCAGAGAACACTACTTGTTGTTGTCAGTGAGTAGTCATTAGGGGTTATGACAACGGAATATGATTATTATTGTTTGGACTATCGAATATATATTTGACACAGACACAGTTAATCAACCGATAACCACATCACTCTATATAAAAGCAGATAAGATATCAACAGATACACATTCGAGAGTCAAAACAATGAAAAGAATACGCTGTTGTCCTAGCCCTGATGATTACCTGCATGCGAATACCAAGTGAGTAAATAATAATAATAATAATAATAATAATAACTTTTTTTTAAATGAAGGCATCGGCGTCGATTGGCACCACACGAGATATTTGTGAAGGGTCAAGGAGGATGAAAAAACCGAGAGGGAAAGCACTAACCAGACTTCCACAGGAATCGGACCCTAAAGAGGTTTATTGTCATTCAAATTAGAGTGAAGAGTCATGGTTGTTGCCAACGATAAGTCAATGGTAAACAAATGTTGTGATAATGCAAAATGATTTGCAAAAGTTATTGAAAAAGATTAAGTTATGAGAAACCTCTATTGGTTATTGTTTACGGGCTATTGTTAATAACTCGTGTGATGGCTAGGGCTGTGACAACAGCATATTCTTTACATTGTTTTGACTCTCGAGTGTGTATCCATTAATATCTTATATGCTTTTACATAAAGTGATGTGGTTCTCGGTTGATTAACTGTGTCTAACTGAGTTGGATATATACTCGAGAGTCAAAACAATAATAATCATATTCTGTTGTCATAGCCCTAGTAATTACTCTTAATAAGTAAACGACGACGACTACTACTACCACTACAATTGATATCTTTATTTATTATTATTACAACTAATAATATTTTAATCATAATAAAAATAAAACTTCTAGTGACTACTACTACTACTACTACTACTACTACTACTAATAATAATAATAATAATAATAATAATAATAATAATAAATTGGCAAGCGAAGATCAAAGTACTGAAAAGGGAGAGCACTAACAGCTCTCCACTGGATGAGTGCGAAGTGCTAGGATCTTGATGGAGGAGTATTGCCATGCAAATTCCTGTAAAGAGCTATGGCCCTTGCCAATGAGAAATCAATGGTAAGCGGCTGCTGCAATAACGCAAAGTATTTTGCAAAGGTTATCAAAAGAGATGGAGCATACCGGCTGAGAAGACTTGTTATCACCCAGACTTATTATTATTATTATTACTACTATTATTATTATTATTATTATTATTATTATTAGTAGTAGTAGTAGTAGTAGTAGTAGTAGTATAATGTAATCTCTGATGATAGCCTATGTGAATTCCTAGTGAATACAAATAATAAGAATAAGCAGAAGAATTAAGTTGCAAAATTGTTTATTATATAAAAAATACAAAAAATGTCTGTAATAAAGTTTTTATTCGAAAGAGGAATTCGTGTCTGCAATTCGAGTTCGATGCTTGTCTTTGATTTTAGTGATGACGTTGAGTACCTGAAAAGAACAAGATAAATAAAGATATAAGTAAAAGATGAAAACAGAGAAATTGATCGGCAGTTCTTTCTAGTTAAAAAAAAATGGCGGCGATAATAAAAGAACAAAGACATAGAACCGGTAAAATGAGAATGCTACTTTTAAGTTAAGTTGACAAACACAAGCGTTGCGTCAAACTTCTTATATATCGGGTTGGCAGAGAAGTTTCCGCTGTTTTTATTATATTTTGGGATTTATTATTCCTTGAGAATTTTATTTTTGAAATCATTTTGTAATCTTGTTTATTTTCGGGCCAATTAAAGTTAATTTCTATTTATTTTCAGATTATTCAACAAAAAATGTCAAATTAAGAAAAATGAACATTTTTGATAACTTCTTTTCTATAAAAGTATATGGATACACACACACACACACACACACACACACACACACACACACACACATATATATATATATATATATATATATATATATATATATATATATATATATATATATACGCTATGATGCACTCATAACATAATGGATTAAGACGCTGGACTGAAATACATAAGGTCCGGGGTTCGAATCCTTACAACAGTCAAGCTACACTGAAGAGGGGTAGGGCCCGAAACACGCGTGTACGTAGATTATTGTTCTTTTAAAACAAAAATAAATAAATAAATAAAAATATATGTCCAAATAAAAAATGGGCGACTTTCTAAGAAAACACCGGATCTCCAAGGTGAAGACGTTAACCGTAATATCGCTTAAAAAGTCAACAGCAAAAACTACGTATATATATATATATATATATATATATATATATATATATATATGGACTCCTGTCGATTTTCACATCTAGAACTTCGCATCTTTAAAAAGCTAGCATTCAAACTGCGCGTTTAGCGATAAAAATTCCATTTCAAACAGAAGCATGAGGAAGCAACGAACTGACTAAAAAATAAATGTCAGAGAGATAAAAATTGTTTCTCCTGAAAATAAAAAAGTCTATTAATTAATGAATATGAAACATAAAACTCACCGGTTCCTGGTTTGAAAAGCACCGTCGCCGGTGGAAGAAGGTTTGAAGGCAATATTTTGCCATCGATGCCCGTAATGGTGACCTTGATATCGAAATTGTCATGAGCATCGAGACGAAGATGAATTAAACTCTTGGAGATGTCGTACAAGAAGAGTCTGTCAAACGCCCAGAACATTTCGTGTTCTCCTCCCAAAATGGCAAAAGTGCCACCGAATGCGCATCTACCATCTTTGCGGCAAACATCAAAGGTAACATCGGCCGATCGTCCAATCGTTCTCAAGAGGAATCCAGCAAAAACTCTGTCTTTCTCCTGATTCTTCTTTAATTGCACGTCCAATTGAGAAATGGTCATTCCATCAAAGATAAGGTTGTCGTAATCGTAGTGCAGGTCGTGGTAGTCAAATGATTTGAATCCAGTCGCGTGATCGTGTGTTTCAGCGTTGTCGTTGCTTTCAGAGCTGAAAGGCATCAATGGTTTCTTTAATTTGTTGATCTCACAGTTGGCCGTGTTATAAGGCAATCCTCGGTACTTTTGAAGAGCCTGCCAAATAGCCCAGATACGATCTGTGTTGGAGTGGTGCAAGTAGAAGAGGGGATCGTAAGAAGTGTAGTGGAGTGTCGACATGCCATACGGACTGCTGCCTCCTACCCAGGAATGAATGGCGTTGTGGCCTATCTCGAATTGGATTTCAAAATCGCAAAAGTCAGTCTGTTCGAGAGCAAATGCTATTTGTCGGTAAAAGAATGAATGATCATCTTGTTCTGGGTCATCGAACAACTGTGGTCTTGGTGCTCGTGTTGTGTCGGTATTGGCCACATCGATGTGAGCATGATGGAATGGATTGTTTTCAGTTCGAGTGACTAATGTTGGCAAACTGGTGAATGCTGATGTCCAATCCCAATAAGGAATACCAATTGTTGCACCTTTGTTTTTCATGGCGTCTTCCATTTGTTTGACGAACAGTCTGTGCCAGTGAGGAAAGGTAACCATTCCGTGTTGGCAGCAAGCGTATGCTGTTCCGTTGGGGTAGTGGCAGCTGAGTGGCATGCCGTGGAAAGCGGCGATCTTCTGGTAACCATGTTCACTCGTGTCAGCTTGTACAGCGGCCAGGGCTTCTCTCAGGTTATCGATCTCAGATGGAGTCAAGCTGTTCACGTTCTTTCGGACAACGCTTCCGATCTTGTGTTCTTCAACAGTCTGAACAACGGCACCTAAGATCGAAAAACAAACAAAAGATTTAGAGAAATCATTATTAGAATAATTCTATTAAAAAATGATTGCTTTATACACCAAAGTATATAAAAATACACAATGGTTTTTATCGCAACATCAGACTAAATGTTTAAGCAGAATCAATGAATAATCTTCAATCCACAATTTCTTTCAGACAATTCAAGAATATTTACCATAATTAGTGCGTGTAGTATAAAAACCCAAACACAACTCTTTACCTCTTTGATTCAATTTTTTTCGTTCAAACCTGACGCCTCTAAGAATATCCTTCAAAATAGCCTCATCCCATCGGCCGCGATCAAGTCGCTCACGCAATGAGAGACGTTCACGAACTACTGTACGTACTTGTTGACTCATATACATATTCTCTCAGTGACATAACAGAGGCGAGCTAATATACACACAACTAAATACACATCCAATTTACACACACTGTTGTACGCACACGCCACCAGCCGAAACTAACATGAATACTCGTGTTCTTCTAAAACTTCATGGGTGTTATGAATTTTTGTTCATTACCAAATCTTACTCTTCATTATTCTAACAAGCTGTCAATACAAATGGATATGTCTTAGACTTTGTGATTCTTTCCTTTCGCATTGTCTTATAATCTACAGAAGTACATATCTCTATATAAGTATAAACCCCAGTGGCCCTTGCTTACCTGCTTGCTTGCATCTTGTTTTCGGTGATCAAGTGATTCCAATTTTTAAATAAGGGATTACAGGTGGATTTGTATATATAAATAAGCCTGCTTGGTTTCATGAATTTTGTCTTCGACGATGAGCGTGACTTAGGGGCTAAGGAATGAGGGTGGAGAGTTGTATGTTTTGGTTTCGATTCTAGCTGATGGTACCTAAGTTATATAGCTATATTTTTACTTTTGATCTCACTACTGTCTATTAGGTTTAATATAATCATCGATAGAGAATTGTCTGTATAATAATAAATACGTAATCTGCATGAATTAAAATATCATATTTAAGCGTATCTTACGACCTAGAAACGCCTAATATTTTTATACATTTTTTCTATTTTTTGCTTGAATCGAAAATTAGACTGAATTAAAATTTATTAAACCATAAATAAATAAATAAAATTTTAAAAAATTAAAAGTTTTTTTTTTTTTGTTCCCTTTATGAACTTTGCTAAATAATTACATCTGATTATGTTTGTAATTTGCTTATTTCGAAAAGAAATTAAGATAAAAAATATATATTAATGTCTTTGTTATTTACCAAACAAGAACATGGATCATTACAAATACAGTAGAACTCCGTGATACGGCATTAAAAATTAGTAACAAAATACAGTACAGTATATAATACACATGTATATAATCAAATAACATTATAAATAACACCGTAAGGCGGGGTAAACACTGTAACTAGGGGCCGGAAAAACATCGTAACTTAAAAAACGGTATCCTAAAACCATCGTATCCCGAGGTTCTACTGTGTATGTTTATCTATTTATTTGCCTTGTGTAACATTTAGTCGATCCTCGTAATAGATTTATTGATAAAAAAAATAAATATTTAATGACGCCAAATAATGTCTTAAACTTTGTAAATATTCGTAAAATTATTATCGTTCATTTTCATTTATTTATTATTATAAAATATATTTATTATTATAACAACAAATGTCTTTTTTATATCGATTACTGTTTCTCAAATATAAAAGAAGTGACTGAAAATTTGAATAAAAATGTATCTATAGCGATATTATTCAATTTTATATTAATTTATATTTCATATTGGTAAACATGCCTATTATGGTTTACCTTTTTTATATGTCATCGAAATAGTTCACTGGTTTTTCCGAGTGCCAGTTTTTGTAATACAGCAAGCTTATCTACCCATTTCAGGAATAATAGACTTACCCAAAATATATATATATATATATATATATATATATATATATATATATATATATATATATATATATATATATATATATATATATATATATATACATAGTTATATCTAAGCATCAATGCAGCATTCTGACACAAAACCTATATAAGAACACTCCCAGATACATAATGTACAGATATGTGAAAATGTCTTAAAAATCGCTGTTTCAGAGTCTATAGGAAACTTTCTATCTATCTTTCTCTCTAGATAGAGATATCTATGTCGCTCTCTCTCGCTCTCACTCTCTCTCTCTCTCTCTCTTTCTCTATCTATCTATCTATCTATCTATCTACCTCACTCATACATAGATAAAGTGTCTTTTATATGAGATATTTGTACCTTTTATGACTGCCAAAGAAGGAGCTTGGAAGCTTACAAATACATGTTTATATACTTGTTTGTGTTGGTTGACCTTCGCAACGAGTTTATTGATAAAAAATAAATACTTTATGGCGGCAGATAATGTTTTCAACTTCTTTTGCAAATATTCAATATATGACAATTTTACGATTGATTACGAAAGCAGTTGAAAACATTATTAATTTATTATTTGTTTTAATAATAATAACAAATAATAACAAATATTTTTCATATAAACAATTTTTTTTAACATTAAACTAATATTACTTGTTTTGATTGGACTATTGTTGTCAACTTGAATGTTATTTGTGCAACGTTTCGGTCGGTGTAGCCTCCGGCCTTCGTCAGGCATGCTAGTTGCTGTCTTGGAAAAGAAAGGTCAGAGATTAGATGGACCGAAACCTTCCACTGATAAAACTCAAGATGAGAATAATAGTCCGATCCAAACAAGTAATGCAAACAATCAGCCGTCATCTAAAAAAAATCAGAATTGTAATAAAAACAATAGTCGAATATTTAAATAAAAAATACATCTTCATCAGTTTTATATTAATAATATTGTATTTCACATTAGTAACTATTACGTTTTCATTACGTAATATATTTGACTTTTTTTTTTAACGTTACCAGAATAGTTAATTGGCTTTCTGGGTGCGTTGTGTGCAGTCTCTCTCTCTCTCTCTCTCTCTCTCTCTCTCTCTCTCTCTCTCTCTCTCTCTCTCTCTCTCACGTACACACACACGGACACACACACACACACACACACACACACGCACAAGCACGCACGCACGCACGCACGCTCGCGCGCAAATAAACGAACCTTTATTTATTTCAATTTCCCCCGCGCATTTTCCAAAAAAATATGTTTTGTCAGCAACGGCACAATTTCAAATACGCCCACACACTTTTCTCAAACAACAAAAGTAAAATGAACATATTTTTGGCGTACGTAGTTGAAAGCACCATCACGTGACACAAGTTACCAATGAGAAAAATAACAAGATTGTCTTTTTAACGCTTTTCCAAAAACCAAAATATCAGCAGCAGCAATCGTGTTCTGGAGCCGCCCGGAAAGTTCAAAACAGTCTTCTACTGAGAGATTTCAACCTTTTCCCTTTCAGCTCGCTTCGACGACACCACGAGAACATGCCTCTCGTGTTCATAACATCATCGCTGCCAACACCGCCAACACT
The DNA here is from genome assembly GCF_053919585.1 of Euprymna scolopes. Classification (NCBI taxonomy): domain Eukaryota; kingdom Metazoa; phylum Mollusca; class Cephalopoda; order Sepiida; family Sepiolidae; genus Euprymna; species Euprymna scolopes. The sequence goes on from NC_136511.1 coordinate 36,477,154, forward strand.
ATGATACACACGCCACGGGGACACTAAAACATCACTTATGCACACACGAATTCATTCCACACATCTTCTAAATTAATAACAACAAATCACGTTCTTCTCGAATTACTTTCCTCATGGGACTTTTTAAGTAAGGCGAACTTCGCCAGATAAACACAAACTTAAAATTAATCTAATTATTTTCACACAGGACTTTAACCTTCAAAACTCATTAATTCCACGAAGGACTTTCACCTAACATTTTAATCATAATGACTTTGAAATAACTTTCACCAATTGGACCTTTATTTATTCACCTTATTGTTTTTGTTAAAAAAATAAATGCAGTGCATTTAAATTAGAAGGAGTCGTTTTGTTTCATTCCTTTTTTTTATTATCTTGTTTGGAGCGAGGAAATTTAATTTTACTTAAACTTCTGAACCCCTACAGTTGTTTCATATTGTTATGGGATAAGTTGATTTGCCCGTTTCAGGAATAATGGATGTACCTAGAGACAGTAACTGTAGTTAAATCTAAACACTGATGTAACGATTCGTAGCAATTATGGCCCAAGAATCATGACGTGTACTTGTGTAACATATTTTTGCTAATACACCTTTTGTTAATTATCCCATTGTGTTCGTCTTGATTCTTACCAACCTTCAAGGCTACAAGAGTTTTATAATTATTTTAGATTATATATCATTAGGATTGTGACAACAGCATATTCTTTTCATTGTTTTGACTCTTGAGTGTATATCCATTAATATTTTATGTTTTTTATATAGACTGATGCAGTTTTCGGTTCATTGACTGTTTCTTACTGTGTCAGATATATACTTGAGAGTCAAAAGAACGAAAGAATATGCTGTTGTCACAACCCTATATATCAGTAAACAGTATCGCTTTATTATATTCTATTTTTAACATTTTGTTATTATGATTTATCTTATTACCTCAATATATGAACTCTTCTTGACGCTATAAATAATAAGAATGATGATAACAGAGGATCGCGTACGTTTGTATTATATAATATGCTTTGCTTTTTAAATATGTAATCGAAATATTTCACTGGTTTTGTGTCTGACAATAATTTTGGAATTCAGTTCATTATCGCTTTACTATATATTATTTTTCCAAACTTTCGTTATGCCAATCTACCCTATTGAGTCACTACGTGGACTCTTCCCGGCACTAGAAATAATGGTTGGTTGGTTGTTTTTGTTTTACGGCATATCAACCCTTTTCAGGTTATTTAATTCCGAATTCAGTGATTTTGAAGAACAATTTTTTAATAGAATATATTTGTTTTGTTTTTTTCAAGTCGGTTTCTATTTAACCCATAGTTGGGACCCTAACAGGTACTACCACTCCGGGTCAGAGTGGACCTGGGAGCAATGGCAATTAAAGGGTGGCTCCACACTCCTCAAAGCCCGCAAGCTGGAGCAGCACCATCGGATATAGTTTAAGGTAATATCCAGGACCTGTTTTTTTTGGGGGTTTTTTTTCAGAATATAATTAAGTTTTACAAAAAATAATAGAAAACAAAAATAGAAGTTTAATGTAGGGGCATTTCGTCTCAGGAAGCCACTAGACAGCCTGATCTGGTAACACCAGCTAGAAATAATGATAACAGTCATCATGTCTAATTCAAATAAACTGTTAAAGTAAAAGTTTACTTAATTTATGTCGTCATAATAGTTTTGTATGACCTTGATTGTATTACATGGACTAAACAATTAGTCAATTGTATTGAGGTGTTTCAAAATTACGTAATGCGTTTCATTAAGTGGCATCGCCTGATCGAAATAAAAAAAATATCCATCCTCTATCAAACAACTTCTCTACCCCCCTCTATTCGATAGCATCAAAAGTAAAACCCTTAAACTTTTGGGCCATGTCAAACGATCAACCACTGGTCTGTCAAAATTATACTTTGATGGCATGTTAGAAAGCAAAAGAGGCAGAGGAAAACTAAAGAGAAGATGGAGAGAAAATGTTTTTTATCGACATTTTTAAACAGTTGAGCGTCCATCAATCAACTTGACCTGGATCGGAAGGGATGGCGAAAAATAAGTCACGTGAGTTCGCAATCCGCACCAAGCGGAACATCACGATATTCAAAAAAGTCTGGAAACTTATTTAAGGCACTTCGTACGTCATATCGTGCAAGTATCCTTTAGAGCAAGCATGTTAAATTCACTCCCACGGTTACGAAGGAGTCAGCTTGTATTGTCATAAAGACCGTACTCTTACACTGATAAGTGAAGTCGTTCAATGAAAATATATTGTAAAATACTTTTCTCTTCTTTTATAGGAAAGCCAAAGGGAAGGTAGAGAGAAATGTTTTTGATTTCACATTTCTCGACAGATGAGCGTCCATCAACCAACTTGCACTGGATCTGAAGAGATGGCGAAAAATAAGTCACGTGGGTTCGTAATTTGCATCAAGCGGAAGATGCTACTCGTAATGATGTCTAATCCAGAAGCAGTGGGAGGTGACGGTGTTCTACTGGTTAACGACACGGATTGACAAACTGATTGTCCCAAGTTCGAATCCAGTTCATTCCACAAAAATAATTTTAACTTAGATGTTGGCAACCTTCGATTGACCCCCACCCCCAGTAAGTACGCGATGTCTTCTAGAAATAATTCTGACTAGAAAAAGAAATCGATGCCGAAAATAGAATCTTCGTAATCATACGATATGTTGATGATAACGATGATTCAGAAGCATTGTTTGACAATACATTACTCTCGTGTTTGTAGTCAAGTCTACCTTGTTACTGTTTCATTTCCTTTCGACCTAATTACTCTCATATATTTCATTGCTTTTGTGTTATGGGGATCTACCCTATTGTCTTATCACATGAACTCTTCCAGACCCTGTGAATAGTGAAAATGATGGTAACAGAGAGAGTCGCTATAACCAACTCCACCCTCTGTCCTATCGCCAAAACGTAGAAATCTTTAGATACCATAAAGACTTCTACTCGAATAGCTTTTTTCCTCAAATTCTCGGGTCCCTGCTTCTCTGATTGTACTGACATGCAGAAATTTAAGTGTAATGTTAACAAACATCTCGCTGCCTAACTCCATAAATAGTATCCCTGCAAATCTGGTCCTAAATAGTAGCCCCTTACGAATAATAATAATAATAATAATAATAATAATAAAAAAAAAATAATAATAATAAAAAAAAAAAACAATACAGAACCAGTCACTGACAACACATTACTTCCATACTTTCTATGAGGAAGTGATGGTGGTCAAGTGGTTAACGACACGGACTGATGGCCTGTTTTTTCCAGGATCAAATTCATTTCGTTCGACAAAAATCACTTTCAATTAGGATGTTGGCAACCTTCGAGTGATTCCTACCGGAAGTACCCGATATCTTTCTAGAAAGAATTCTGACTAGAAAAAATATCAGAGAAACTAATGGCAACACTAGAATCTTCGGATTCATATGATATGGTGAAGAATACTTCCTGTAAATGCATACATTTTAAACTACCTCCATGTTGTCTTATTTCTTTTCGGCCCTTTAAAGCTTCAACAGGTTTTGAGATACTTAATACGAGGTTCCACATGAATAATATGTGAACCACGAGGCTCACTGAGTTTCCTAGTTGGGGAAGATAATACATAATTGGATTTATATTTACCTTTGGCAGGAACATAGATGAGCGATGGTTTGGGCAATTTACTGGCGTCTAAAACGGTTCCATCGACGGATTGGATCTCAATTTCCAGATGAATCTTGCTGTCGTGTTCAAAGAGGGCCTCCATTGGAATGTGCATTTTCTTGAGGACGTCGGTGATGTCCATCTTATAAGTTCTGTCAAAGTGCCAAGGCATTTCGGTTTCTCCGCCCAACACGAAGAGGACTCCAGCATTTGTGCACGCGTTCTCATTGCACACTTTCAGGTGGACGTCGGCCGACGTGTGAATGCCATGCAGCAAGAAGGCGGCAAACGCCCGGTCGTGGGTTTTCTGTTTCTGAATGGCCGTTTCCAATTGAGCTGTGCTCATTCCGTGGAAGTCTAGATTATCATATTTGTAACCAAGTCCCTTATAGTCGAACAGCTTGCTTGGTGTGGACACGGCTCTGGTGTGGGGATTTGGGTTCGATTCCCAAGTGAACGGCTTCATCGGGAAAGACATCTGGTCCAGTGCGCAGTAGGCTTTGTCGTGGGGTAAGTTGCGGTATTGTTGCAGATCTTGCCAAATAACCCAGAGTCGATCGACCTGTAAATCAATATCAGAAAACAACAGAACAATAAATTAGGTTTCATTTATATGTTTTTTTTTACATGTTTTTTTTTTACATGTTTTTTTACATGGGGGGGGGGTTACATGGGTTTTTTTACATGTTTTCTTTACATGGTTTTTTTTACATGTTTTTTACATGGGTTTTTACATATCAAATATGTTTGCGTTATTTAATATCGAAAGCAAATAAATGTCGTAAACGATTTACTGCATACGATTAATTGAACAAAAGTTGCTATTTTATATCTGAACAGGACATTACTCTACCAACAAGAATCTTGTCTCTTCCCACAAATGGAAATCTTCTATTAATTATAAGCGATCCATTGCATACGTTTAATTGAACGCAAGTTGCTGTTCTTTACTATAACTTGATTGTAATTCCAAATTCATAAACTTTCCTAACATTATTAATGCATAATTCCGATAAGGAATTCCATATTCTTTGTCAGCATCCATTGGGCCAATAAATTAGCCCTTGATATATCCAAAGCCTTTTGGCAAGTCTGAAATGAGAAGTTTCTTATTCAAATTAAATCATACAGTATTTTTGGATGAATACTAGAACAAAAGTTGCAAAAGGTGGACATTACTCTCCCAGCATCTTGTATCCTCTTCCAAATGGGCACTTTCTATCTATTGTAAACGCTTTGTTGTGTACGTTTAATTGAACACAAGTTGCTATTTTTTACCTCTCGCCAATTATGATTACTGTTTATAGCTTTTTTCAACATTATTAATATGTAATAGTCTTCAGTTGATCCAAAATCCAATTCAATGATGTCACCCAATCCAGAAAATGACGTTGTAATATAATTATTAAATAGTGGGATTCGTGGAAATTTCACAGGATATTTCAATTTGAATCGAACAAAGTGATGCTATATAATTATTAAATAGTGGGATTCGTGGAAATTTCACTGGATATTTCAATTTGAATCGAAGAAAGTGATGCTATTTTATATCTTCAGCGAGAATCTTGTCTCTTCTTTAAAGTGGATAACTTCTGCCTATTTTTGTTCAATTTAATTGAACACAAGTTGCTATTCTTTACTTCAACGCTATTGTAATTTAGAATTCACAACTTTCCTAATATTATTAATTCGTAAATATTCTGAACTGACATCAATTGGACCAATCACAAAAAGGCTCGTTCTAATATGGGTATCAAGTAGTGTTGAATAATGGGTCGTGTTAGGGCTGGTTGCGAGTCTTGACTATATCAGTGAAAATTACACAAGATGTACTAGTCCCAGACGAGCGGTCGCTGCCATCAACGCCGATAAAATCCTGTCCGCAATGAAGCCCAAAAGACTTGGAGACAAGACCCACAGCAAATATAGCCGACGTCAAATCAACCCTAACCAATTCTAGCAATTCTATTGAGCCCTAGATGTAACGAACGTTCGTATTGACTCTTTAGTTCAAAGATTTACCTATCGCTTCATTTTGTTAAACACCCGTGTCAGGACGTAACAACAATTCCAGAAATGTCTCCACAACAAACCAAATAAGTGTCACCGGCAAACAATCGTGTTACAAAAGTTTGGCATCATTCTTTTCCTTTTAGTTTTTTCGATGAAATTATTTAAGCGATCACATCAACGAAAACGCTACTTGTAACCTAAATGTGACAAAGCAACCGACTAATATTCTCTTATAAAGAGTTCTTCTATCTAAAACAACTTGTGTCCCATTCCATCTCCGCATGTATTCCACACTTTATTGAAGGCTTGAAAATATAAAAGGTTTCCGAAAATTACCTATAGAATATTAGAGTATTGTGCCCACGTTTGCTTCATCTGAAAATGTATATTTGTATGAGGGTCGTTCCAAAAAGTAAAGCCTCATTCATTTAACTAAAAAATTGAAGAGCTATAAAGACGGGAATGGCACCATTAAAACGAGCGACATTTTGTCCACCAGAATTATTTTATCTACATAGAAACGACTATTCTCAATGCACCTTTGCCAAGAATTCAATGAAGCATTTCTACTGACGTACGTATATGACAGGGATTTCAAACCGCCACTAACCACCAGAAAGAGAGAGATGAACCATTTAAGTAATGAATGCATAAGTTCAGTCATCATAACAATGCAATTTGCAATCTCCTCTTGTTCATTCGAGCGGAAAATAGGAAGCAGTACTTTTGAAACACAGTCGATGGAAAATCATAAACGCATTAGTTTGAGCAAAACAATAAATGTCGCATTTCATTGAAGGCTTGAAAAACGAAAAATTTTCTGAAAACTATCTATATCTATCCTAACACCAAAAAATCTGTATAAACATAAAAGAAATTGGAATTCACCTTGTTCTAAAGTCGTCACAAAAATACAGTACGAAATAGTAAGTTACACAACGATATGTGAAATGGTCAGAATTTGATTGTTTAACGATGGCGGAAAAGAGTGAAAATAGTGAAATGGTTGTTTCTTACCATTGAATGGTGGACGTAGAAGATGGGGTCGAAGGACGAGAAGACCAAGCTGGACATGGCGTATTTCTGATGACCACCGATGAGATAATGGATCGAGTTGTGGATCACTTCGAATTGGACTTCAAAGTCGCAATAGTCCTCCTGTTCAAACATCAACATCACTTGTTTATAGAGTAAAGATTCTTTGCCTTCTTTGGAGATGGAGAATAAATCCGGTTGGATGTCTCTCACGGTGTACGTCTCTTCGTTGGCGATGTAACCTCGCAGGAAAGGATTTTCAACGACCGTGTCAGTCCAGGCGTCGTAGTAGTCAGCATCGGCCAAAAGTTTTGGCAGATGAGCGGAAGGCATGGTCCAGTCCCAGTAGGGGATAGCTACATTGGCACCGTGGCGACGCATGGCATCTTCAAAGTGCAACAGATAGACTCTGTGCCAGTGTGGGAAGGTTGGCATACCGTGCAGGCAGCAGGCATATTCGGGGGCCTCTGGGGTCGGGCACATTTTAGATCCGTGGTATCCGGCGATGGTCTGGAAGCCGAAATCACTCTTGTCTTCCTTCAACAATTTCAAAGCAGACATGAGATTCTTAATATCTCTTTCTTCAAGGGAGGTGATGTCTCGTCGGATCTTGTTCAATGGAATCGCTACTTCAATATCGTGATCTGTAGAACGAGAAAGCAAATAATTTTATTATATATATATATATATATATATATATATATATATATATATATATATATATATGAAACTGAGATAATTGAAGGTTATGATGATACGTGCAATTTAACATTCAGAAATCGTAACACACACACACACACACACACACGTACACGCACGCACGCACGCGCTCAAACACACACACATACACACACTCACACTCACACAATGGCAGTCTGACCAATTTAATTTTGTTTCTCTATTTAATCTTTTAATGGATAATCCTAGCGATGAAAATGCCCACCATCTTTTGTCAATCTTACCTGCAGCTGGGATGCGGATGATGGTTGGTTCTGGCAGAACATCAAATAATTCTGTGCCATTTTGAGCAACGACCTTCATTTTGATGGTAAAGTGAGAATCGTCATCCAGGTGCATGTCTCGCAGAATATCGGTAATTTCCATTCGGTAGAGACGATCAAATGCCCAAGGCATTTCGGCACTTCCTCCCAAAACAGAGAAATGGCTTCCCTCGTGACAATCACCCACGTCTGGACAAACCTGAAGTCACAAATGATATTATAGAGATAAGACCAAGTTGGATTAAATACTTTACGAAAGAGAAGAAAGGAAGATGAATTCATTAAAACGTTCAGAATAAGAATTGGAATTTCTAAGTATGCTTTGTTGAAAGAGGATATTATTCGAGACAAGCCACTTTCCCCTAAGAAAGTCTCACCGGTGTACTTTGAATGTATGAACGCTGTGAATTTTGTAATTCAAACATACACAAATGTAGGTAAACGCGAAAGAAAATATTCAAAGTGATTTTTCTCATTGAAATGTATTTATTAACATAAATTTTTAATAGTAAAATAAAACAGTAAATAAAATAAACATCATTTTTTTGCAATGTTTTATCTTTTTTTCAAATGTGTATTCGTTTAAAATATTATTTTGTATTATGAAATATTTATTAACAAATATTTGTTTTTGTCCCCCAAATTAAATAAACGACATAATAGAAATGGATCCATTAGAGGATTTTGCTCAAAAATGCCCGTTTCATTCGACGGCGACAAAGAAATACCTGGAAACATTTGGAATGTTCTCTTATTTTTTAAATATTCAAACGAATGTTTATTTGATAGTGAATGTAACATAATATATCATCATGAGTCGCATTTTATGCTTGGTGCGGATTGCAAACCCACGTGATCAATTTTTCGCCATTCCTTCCGATCCAGAGCACAGTGGTTGATGAACGATAAACTGTTGAGAAATGTCTAATTAAAAACATTTTCTCTCCACCTTCTCCTTGGCTTTCCTCTGCTTCTTTTACCTTCTAGCATACCATTAAATCATAACTTTGACAAGTCAGTGGTTGCTCGTTTGACATGGCCGAAAAGTTTAAGTGTTTTATTTTTAATTTTATCAAATAGAGAGGGTAGGGAAGTAGTTTGAAAGTGGATATTTGTTGTTGTTTTTTTTTTTTTTCAATCAGGCGATATAACAGAGTTTTATATTCATGCTACACCGGCGAGTGCAAGACAGTTTCTCAGGATGAAGTAGCTTATCTCGAACAATATTCCCTTTTCACCAGGAATATTTATACTAACTATAATACTACTACCATTAATAATAATAATTACGGTACAACTACTACTAATAATAATATAAGAATACTACTACTAATACTACCTAAATTCCAATAAAGACGAATCGTCGTTGCAAGCAAGAAGTCAATGGTAAGTAACTGTTGCGATAACGCAAAACATTTGTAAACGTTATTGAAAAAGGTGGAGAGTTCTGGGAATCTAGGGAAACCTGTTGTCACTCGGATTACAGGCAATACCAGCATCTGTTGCCAGTGAGTAATCTCTGTTGATTGTCTGTGTGAGTACTCCTGACTCGTTGTAACCCAGACTCCAAGAAATACCACAGGTTGTTCTCATAGAAAACTCTTTGATGTTAATCTATGTGGAAACTCCTAGTAAGTGAATAATAATAATAATAATAATAATAATAATAATAATAATAATAATAATAATCGACAATAACAACACTAGACACGAAATGTGGCAATAGAAATAATTGATAATGATATTATATATTAAAGTTCTCATACCATTTCGTTTGACAGGTGGAGGTTTTATTGTGTTGATCGCTAGACCCTCTAACTAAACTTTACTTTAAATGTAAAAGTTCTGAAATGTTGGCTGTTTTGTTATTTGTCATTATCCTTGATGATTTACCGTAATGAAACAAGTGACTTACCTCAAAGGTCGCGTAAGCAGAGCTGCCAAATCCATGAAGCAAGAATCCAACAAACGTGCGATCTTTCTGCTTCTCGTGTCGAATGTAAGACTCCAGTTGAGGAATGGACATACCGTTCATTTCTAACATGTCGTATTCGTAATGGAAGTGGTCTTTATAGTTGAACACATCGACCGGTTTGGAGTACTTTTCGGTAATGGGGTTCAAGTTATACGGAGATCCGAAAGAGAATGGTTTCAATGGTTCGCTCATCAATTCGAGGGCACAGTTCGACTCGTATGCTGGAAGTCCACGGAATTTCTGCAGTTCTTGCCAGATGACCCATAAACGATCAACATTGGCATGGTGCAGGTAGAACAGGGGGTCATAAGCGGCGTAGTGTAGATGGTTCAGGGAATACATTTCTTTGCCGCCAAGCCAGGAATGGATAGCGTTGTGGACAATTTCGAATTGGATTTCAAAATCACAGTAGTCGGTTTGTTCGAGAGCCAAGATAATATTGTCAAAAAGCCAGGTCTGTTTTCCGAGAGCGGGCTGTTCAAATAAATGTTCACTTACATCTCGGGCGGTCATGGCTTCGGCGCTGATAAAGCTGATGTGACCGTGATTGAAAGGGTTAAACATCTCAACACCTGTGAAAGGATCGGTGTATTTCTCCGCAGCCATGAAACTTGGAATTTCTTTCATTGGATACGTCCAGTCCCAGTAAGGTACGCCGACGATGGCACCGTGTCTGTGCAGGGATTGTTCGAATTGGACGACGTACAACCTGTGCCATTGTGGGAAGGTGGCCATGCCGTGGACACAGCATGCGTACTGGCGTTTGTCATTTTCGCTGGTACACAACGGGGGAAGGGCGTGGAAGGAAGCAATGCTTTCGAATCCGCTCGAAGATTTATCCTTCTGCATACGTTTCAGAGCATGCATCAAAGAATTGGTTTCCTGTAAAGAGAGGCGACCCACACTCTTTCGGACTACGTTTCCGTGGATGGATTTTTCAGCTGGAGCGTGGTCGGCGCTTTCTGAAATTTAGAGAAGAAACAGGCTTAAATATTGCCAACATTCTACATAAATATATGGCTTAAATGTAAAATGACATAAAATTTTCTTCTTTTAAGTTTTCTGTATTTTCTTGGCATTTAAACACGAGATTTGATATATCAGTTCAGTAGCAAATTAAATATTCTTAGCTCATGTAATGGAAAATAATTATAAACTCTTTATTGAATCTAAGTTGCTATTTCACTTGGGCTGTGTTGCAGACTCGTATAATCCCAAACCAATGTGCGTGGATCATTACATAAGATCTAGTGTTGTTTTAAGTCTGTGTAGTCGATCTCGAAGTCCGTAAGTACATATATTTGGCTAATAATGCCTTCGTTTAGAAACAAAAATAATTTCCGAAGTTATTAAAAAAGACATTTTATTTAGTTTGTCTGTTCTACGCAAATAGAAAAATGTGACTGGTTGATAAAAATGTATATTGCATACATATTTATAAGACAGTAGTTTTACAATGTTAATACGCGAGTTCGAATCTCACGTAACTTTAGAGGACTTATTTTTTTAACTAGATACGTGTATTATAACTTTAGAGAAATTCATATAATAACAGAAAAATACATAAATGTTTTAATATATATATATATATATATATATATATATATATATATATATATATAGTGCATATGAATGGTTATAAAAAACATATGCTTACCTGTTTTGGGGACGGAAATTATGGTTGGGTCTGGGAAAACCTTCTGCATGATTCGCGATCCATTAACAGCCGTCACCTCGGTTATGACCCGGAAGTGACTGTTTTCGTTGAGTCCTAGTTTCTTCAGGTCATCTGTAATCTCGTAACGGAACAGTTTGTCGAATTGCCAAGGCATCTCGGTGTCTCCTCCCAAAACCGAGAAAATCCCTGCATAGTTACCACAGTTCTCTTCATCAACCCCAGTAGGGACACAGATGTAAAGACGGACGTCAGCCGACGCTTTGATGCCATGCAACAAAAAGCCAACAAAGACACGATCGTGATCCTGCTTTTGCCGCAACATCCTATCTAATTGACGAATGCTGAGTCCGGCAAAGGACAGGGTGTCGTATTTGTAATGCAAAACGTTCTGATAATCGAACACGTCGTTCGGTCTGCTGTGCGTGAATGTCAGCTTGTCCTGGTTAGCCGTGCTGTTGCTAAATGGCCGCATTGGTTGGTTCATCTGGGGTAGAGCACAGTTCGCCTCGTTGAATGACAACTTCCGGTAACGCTGAAGCTCTTGCCAAATCGCCCACAAACGATCCACATTGCTATGGTGAAGGAAGAAAACGGGATCGTAGGCAGCGTAGTCTAGGGAAGACATGGAGTGGGGGTCGCGACCGCCAAGCCAGGAATGGATTGTGTTGTGGAGCACTTCGAAATGAACCTCAAACTCACAGAAATCGGTCTGTTCAAATGCAAACAGCGTGTGATCATAAAGATATCTGTTATTAAACAACTGCGATTGAGGGTCACGATCAGTTATGGCGTGTTCGAAGGTGATCTCGCCTTTAAAGAAAGGATTCGCCTCAATATGGAGAGTACGGGAATTGTAGTAAGAAGCCTCGCTAAAGAATTTCGGTAAATGTTTGAACGGTTCTACCCAATCCCAGTAGGGTACGGCCACTCCAGAACCGTGAGCTAATAATTCGTTTTCGACCAAAGTCACGTATAGACGATGCCAATGTGGGAATGTAGGCATGCCGTGAAGGCAGCAGGTGAAAACCTTGGTACCATCTTCATTTGGACATTGAGCTGGAAGGCCGTGGAATGCGGCTATCTCTTCGTATTTCCCACTCTTTGCGACTTGTTTAAAGGCGTTCCTCAAAGACTCTACCTCTCCGGCGCTGAGGTGATCCAAATTTTTTCGGATGCGATTAGCACTAGTGACGGGGTTTATCCAAATTTTCGAATCTTTATACTGGCCTGAAAGAAAAAGAAGAAAAATCAATACATACAAGCCTAAAAAATTAAAACATGAACCAACAGCTATTACGTTACGCATGCATATTCGTAATGCCGTCGTTCGATCTTCACCTGGCAAATTCCATTTTTTTTTAATGTTCACACTTTTGCACCGATTTTCCCCAACTAAAACTAAAATATAAAGTTTTGCACGAGTTCAAATACCCTATATATTAAGTTTCATGTCTGCAGATCCAAAACTGACGGAGGAGTTTGGTCGGCATAATTTTTTATAGAAATATATATACGCATACAAAATGTATATTAGAAAGAGTTTTGTGTTTACTATAAACTTTTTACGTAAAAATTAGCAAGTATAAATACTGCAGAATATCTTCATGAATATTATTACACGTAAAAGTTAACTAAATATGATCATCCCATAACAAAACCGAAAAAAAAACTAATAGGGAATTAATTAAAATGAATGTTTCAAAGAATATGCAAATTAGCTAGATCTTTTGCAGATGAATGCAATTCCACGACCCATATATAAACGTGGCAGGCGTAAGTCAGCTCTAAGTGCTCTTTACGCATGCTCAAATATACATTTATACGTGAAAATCGGTTAAATCCTGACGTTTCGTTATTCATCTGACGATAGCTCAAACGGTAACGACTAACGCTGGAGTAGTAAATATTTTGGTTTCTATTCTAACTGATGGTACCAAAGTCATTTACTAAAAATTTTACATAAATAACTAATATATATTGGGTACAATATAATAAGCATTAGAATATTGTTCTATGATAATAAATACGAAATCTGCATGGATTAAATATTATATTTAGGTTATTTTACGACCGGAAAAAATATTTAAGCGTATTTTACAATCGGACGAAGGCGGGCGGTCTGCTAGTACACACACACACACACACACACACACACACACACACACACACACACACACACACACACACATATATATATATCGTTTATTCCTCGACTTAAGTAATTTGTGTGTAAGCGCAACATATGCCAGGTTTTATTGCTAGTAGCATTAAGATGTGACCTGCCATTTAATTTTCGAATCTCTAAATGGATACGTCTATCTACACTGATTAATCGTAAACGACGAAACAGGTAACTTGGAGCGAGTTTATATATGGTCATCCACAGATGGTCGAGTTCTAATTCCAAAATGCAAGGTCAATACTTGGCATGGAAAGGGGTTTATACAAATGTAGTATATATGTCAAGATTATTCCGGTAGTGATCAAGTTTCACTTAGAAAAAAAGCTCAATAGTTAGCATGGAATAGAGCTTATAAGTATATATTAATTTTAAAAATATGTTATTTTACATCCATCTAAAAGCATACAAAGGCCCTTATGAATATATATATATATATATATATATATATATATATATATATATATATATATATATATATATATATTCATTTCAAAAATGTATATTATTTTATAGTCATTTTAAAGTCATATGTACACACACACACACTATGGAATATTCGGTTTAATACTTACCAAGACCTGGTTGAAACACAACTGTCGGGTTGAGTTTGACGTTCTCGACATGTTCACCCTTCATATCCTTAACCCCATATTCAATATGATATTTGTCGGTGTAATGTAGCTTCATTTCGTCCATCACATGAGTGATGTCCGATTTGTACGATCGATCGAACTTCCATGGCATTTCGTTTTCACTTCCCAACACGTAGAACTCGCCAGCTTTCATTTTATTATCACTTGCATCGTCTTTAATAAAGTACTCAACGAGAAGAGATTTCTTTAGACCTTCCAGCATAAACGTGACAAACACTCGGTTCTTCGCCTTTCGTCGGTTGATTTCTCGTGACAGTTGTGGAATAGACAGACCGTTCAGTTCTAACGTGTCGTATTCGTAGTGGAAAACCTTCTTGTAGTCAAACACGTCGAAAGGAACAGAATGTTCACGTGTCTGTTGGTAAGGGTTGATCTCACTCGACAAGCTGAACGGAGACATTGGTCGGCGTAACATTTCAATGGCGCAGTTGGCCGAATTGTACGACTTGCCACGGAACTTCTGCAGCGCTTGCCATGTAGCCCAGATCCTGTCGACGTTTGAATGATGCAGCATAAAAATTGGGTCAAACGCAGAGTACTCAAGGGATGACATCGAGTACATCTCGGTTCCACCGACTAAGGCATGAATGTGGTTATGGGCGATTTCGAACTGAACTTCAAAATCACAGAAATTTTCCTGTTCCAATGCATAAAATATCTCATCAGCAAGGTGGGTATAATGTCCGAATTTGGGTTGTTCAAAGAGAGTTGCTGATGGGGCTCGACTTGTTTTAGCACCGGCCTCATCAATGGCACCACTGAAGAATGGGTTAGGATGTACCTCGCCCTTCTCGTCTGTGTATTGCTCTTCTGTTACAAGTGCTGGAAGATCGGTGATGGGTCGGGTCCAGTCCCAATAAGGAATTCCTCCATTATAACCTTTATCTCTGAGTCCATTTTCAAAGTTTAGAGTAAGTAATCTGTGCCAATGGGGGAAGGTGGCCATTCCATGTTGACAACAGGCATATTTCACTTCAGCTTCAGGACTCGGACACCATTTCGTAGAACCGTGGAAAGCGGCTACTTGTTGGTAACCAGTAACAGTTTTATCGGCCGCAAAAGCAGCCAATGCTGTTCGAAGTTCAGTCATTTCGTGATGGGTCATACTGGCAATGTCTTTCCTCGAGCGGTGCATCTCATCAAATTTCACACTTTCGACTGCAATCAAAAATTAAATACATTTCATATTATTTCGCAATTACATCAATAAAGTTTAAACGCATTTTAAAAGATGGAATAATTTTTTCTTCATTGCCTATTTATACTTGAATAAAGAAAGAAACAACTCTGCAATAATTTTGTATTCATGCTATATTTATATTTTAATAAAGAAACAACAATTCTTTGTTTTCTCTTTATTCTCCAATAGACTTTAGTAAAATATGGAGTTAGTAGTTCATATTTTTTATCGATAACAAAACTGGCACGTAGTTTAAGTCGTTTTTCAAGCGTATTCATTTTTTAAATATTTTAATATAGCTGTTAAATTACTTGTTCAATACATGCGACTGAGCATCGCATCTCCATTTGGTATTCTCTGGACACTTTCTCTTTCAATGAAAGCCAAATGTCTGGGTCGTTTATGACACGAATATTACTACTTAAAAGGTATGGTAATATTTAATTTATATAAACATTGAAAAACATACGTCGTACAAATTCATTGTCAATTTTTATATTATTTTCCTTTATATTAATATTTTAGAATTAATTAGTCCAAAAAGGATCGATATGTTTATAAAAATAATACCATGTTCCTCTGTTTTTGTTAAAATGATGTTAAACAGAAACTCGGCCCATTATCTAAAAAGGAACATAATGTTAATTATAATAATGTTAACATAATGTTAATTATAATAATGGTAACATAATGTTAATTATAATAATGGTAACATAATGTTAATTATAATAATGGTAACATAATGTTAATTATAATAATGTTAACATAATGTTAATTATAATAATGGTAACATAATGTTAATTATAATAATCTTAACATAATGTTAATTATAATAATGTTAACATAATGTTAATTATAATAATGGTAACATAATGTTAATTATAATAATGTTAACATAATGTTAATTATAATAATGGTAACATAATGTTAATTATAATAATGGTAACATAATGTTAATTATGATAATCTTAACATAATGTTAATTATAATAATGTTAACATAATGTTAATTATAATAATCTTAACATAATGTTAATTATAATAATGGTAACATAATGTTAATTATAATAATGGTAACATAATGTTAATTATAATAATGTTAACATAATGTTAATTATAATAATGGTAACATAATGTTAATTATAATAATCTTAACATAATGTTAATTATAATAATGGTAACATAATGTTAATTATAATAATATTAACATAATGTTAATTATAATAATGGTAACATAATGTTAATTATAATAATGGTAACATAATGTTAATTATAATAATATTAACATAATGTTAATTATAATAATGTTATTTATTTACTAAACAATTCCTCGCTTTATTTACACAATTTTTATTTATTCATCTGATATGTTTTCATTTTATTTCCTTTCCACATTTATTATTAAAAAATAAAATTTTGTTGCGACATATTATTCGGATGATCAACATATTCTATTTCTTCCACTACAAAACGAAAACCTATACCAACTATTAATCGGTCCTGGATATGACCTTAAACTATATCCGATGGTGAGGCCCCATCTTGTGAGCATTGGGGGAGTGTGGAGCCACCGTTTAGTTGCCATTGCTCCCAGGTCCACTCTGACTCCGAGTGGTAGTACCTGTTAGGGTCCCAACTATGGATTAAATAGAAACTGACTTGAAAAAACATTCTACTAAAAAACTTTTCTTCAAAATCTTTGGATTCCGCATGAAATAACCTGAAAAGGGTTGATATGCCGTAAAACAAAACAACCACCAACACCACGACCACCACGACGACAACGACCACCACCACCACCACCACCACTAACAACAACAACAACAACAACAACAACTATTAATCAACCCAACCTGAAAATTATTTGCAGATGAAGGACATTCAGACTAATGTGAACCCAGTCATCAGTCAAAACACTGGGCCATGACTTTAGAACTAATCAAATGTAAGGGTTATTATTCTCTATTTTAAAGTCTACACAAGAAAAAATTTTCAGGAAATTTTTATTTTTTGCATAAAAATTTATCACATTTTTAAATTTTGTGAAGGGTTTAATTTGATAATGAAGCAAGTTAAATGAAAGAAACCCCGCCTCTGTAATAACCATTTCCTTCGCTAGAAATAAAACATGGATCACCCTCTGGTTTGAATAAGCGATAACTGTTTTTTTGTTTTTGTTTTCATTCATAAGAAATGACGTCCTTTGATTAATTCTAATTTAAGGTTTTCTGATTTAAAAGAGTAAGTTTTAATTTAATTATGATTTTAATTGTTATCATATTTTCCCATTAGAAACAGAAGAGGACAGTTTGTAAAACCCAACGTAGACGGATAGATCAATAGGTTATTTACAAGCACAAAAAAGGGAAACCGATTGTATTTACCTATTGGTGGCGTGTAGATGACAATTGGTGCCGGAATGATGGTAGGCGGCAACGCAGTTCCATTCATGTCTTTAATGTCAACGCGCAGCGAATATTCGCCAAAGTGATCGACTCCCAGAGCAGCCAATGCATGGGTGATTTCATGTTTGTAGACTCGATCAAATCTCCACGCCATTTCTTTGCTGCCGCCAAGTATGGCAATTGAACCAGCCATAAATTCGTTTTCTCCCGCCACAACGTACAGGTCGACATTGGCTGACGTGTGAATGCCCATCAGAAGGAAACCGGCAAACACGCGTTTCTTGGCTTCGTTTTCCTCGATGTGATGTTGCAGTTCCTGGATGGACATGCCTCCAAAGAACAGGGTGTCATACGTGTACTTCAGTTCGGTTCTGTAATCGTAGATATCGG
This sequence comes from Euprymna scolopes, assembly GCF_053919585.1. Lineage (NCBI taxonomy): Eukaryota > Metazoa > Mollusca > Cephalopoda > Sepiida > Sepiolidae > Euprymna > Euprymna scolopes. The sequence continues at coordinate 36,495,333 of NC_136511.1, forward strand.
TGGGGACCGAGTGTGAATGGGTCAGTTCATCGTTATTGAGGGGTGCCTCGAATGCAAATGGTTTCAATGGTTGATGGACGTCTGAATTTGCGCAGTGAGCCTTGTATGGTAGTCCTCTTTGGATTTGAAGGGCTTGCCAAATGGCCCACAACCTGTCGACTTGCGAGTGATGTAACCAAAACATTGGATCAAATGACGTGTAATGCAAAGCGGCCATGGAGTAAGGCTCGTCACCTCCAACCCAAGCATGAATGGCGTTGTGAGTCACTTCAAACTGAACCTCAAAGTCACAGAAATCGTGTTGCTCAAATGCCAACATCATGCCGTCATACAAATAGCCATGATCTCCGACAGTCGGTCTTTTAAATAATCTGCAAAAATAAAAGAAAATATTAAATAATTTATGAAAGACAAAGTTATACAAACAAAATTCAATGGGAACCTAAGAATTTTCATAATTATCTCCCCTTTACTATAACTCTTTAATATACTTTTAACTAAATATACGCCATATTATAAACTTACTATCTACGTTTTTTAGCTTTATCTATGATATTAGTGAGGCCGTCTTTAGTGGGCAAGAGTCATCTTCCTCTCATCATAATTCGTAGGTTTAATGCGCTGAAACAAGTTTCAAATTAAATGTAATGTGCATAAAACTATAAATCTGCAATTTTCCTAAATTCGTTCAGTTTTAAAAATCAGGCGCCACAAATAAATGGTTAATTCTCTCTTCTGGACAATTTTAACCAATTTTAATAATACAAAAAAGCAACCATGTTGGGGACAGGACGGTCTGCCGTGATTTAGACGATCCCGTCCCCATGTGTATGATGGTGAAATGGGTGTATTTAATGGTAGAGAAATTGAAAAGGCGAAAGGTCGCATAATGAAGACGAAAATATACCGTTATATATCAACGAAACAAATGCAATTTATTTGCATAAATATATACAGGAAAGAGGATAGAAAATGATTAGGAAGAATAAGAGTTCATTGAGAGATGAGTAACGTTACTTGCGAGAGGCTGGCGGTAGCCAGGAGCATTGTGGTGGCCCATTGCCACCGGACCGGTGTTTGTCACATCTTGACTGTCTGAGCGTTCCGCAGAAAAGAGAGTGAATTAAGAGAAACAGGAAGTGACGTAGCTAGGTCGCTCTTCTGAGTAAAAGGGCGATAATCGAGTTGGGCTGAGAGTGTTCAACTCCCACAACCATACTCATCCCAACGTTATTTTATTGTCTTATTCGCGCGTTCTTTTACTCTCCTCATTATACCATCTGTTGACTTCTACTCAACATTCTCTGTTTTTTTTTTTTCTCCAGTTTTTCTATCCAATATGCTTCACTCATTTACATCGATATGTCATATTCCACGCATGTACACACGGGTTTAATTCTGGTTTTATTTTATTAGACGAAATATATAAGATTTAATGTCATTCGTAACTATATAGATTTAACATCTAAAAATAAATACTTGAAGTCACCAATATT
>NC_136511.1:36499328-36719328 GCF_053919585.1 Euprymna scolopes
TTCATTCTTTACATGAATGCTTAGATATGAAACAATCCTAAAGGGGTTGATACGCCGTAAAAGAAACAAATCAAATTGTTCCATACAAACCTTTCATCAATCTTTCTCGAGGTGAAGATATCGGCATGCAAAAAGTCAATCGGTGCCCGGAAGAATGGGTTTGGTTTCGTCTCTTTTGTATAAGGGTCAACGTAAGTCTCATCAGAAAGAAGATGGGGAATACTTGTCAATGGTTTGGTCCAGTCCCAATATGGCACTCCGATGGGTGAGCCACGAGCGGACAAGGCATCTTCAAACTGAACGATAACCAATCTGTGCCAATGAGGGAAGGTGGCCATACCGTGGGCACAGCAGGCCACACGGTTGAGGGCATCTGGTCGAGGGCACTTGGCCGGAAGACCGTGGAATTCGGCCAGGGCTTGGTAACCATTGATGGACTTATCAGCCATGAAACGTTCCATCGCAATTCTTAATTCGTAATCTTCTTCTTTTGTTAATCGGTTGATGTCTTTTCGGGTTTTAAGTCGTGTTTCGTCAACCTCTCGCATCGCCGCTGAAAAAGTGAAAGTTTATAAAAATTATTATTTTTTTACTAAAATATATAAAAACAATATTAATCTTAATTTGTTTCTATTTATATGTTAGACTTATTGTGTTGTGTATTGTGAAGCCTAGTCAAAGCTGACTTGTAAGCTGGAACATATATGAACTGTCTGGGAACGGAGAAAACGAAAGTATGAAACGCGGAAGTCGTGTGACGTCATCACCGACGTTAAAGACAATTTTATAAACTGGTATAAAGTGGATCAATTTGCATGAAATTAAAACAACTATTAGCTCATTAATTACAGAAAACTAACATTATGTCTCTCACTCTCCCCCCTCTCTCCCTCTCTCTCTATCTATGTATCTCTATCTATCTATCTATCTATCTTCTACTGCCATAGCCTATCTACAAGGTGGCTTCAATAAGTTTCCAGACTTTTTTTTTTATACGGACATTTCAAATTGTCGTAGACTCTTGAAAATTCAAAAAATGTTATTGCTATATATCTTATGAGATGATAGGCCAATTTTTATTATTTTATGTTCAAATGAACAGCAGGAATTGGAATACACCCTACTAAAGCCTGATTGTCACAGTTGGTGAATTTCAAAATGCAATCTGGACAGAAAGACATTTTAGAAGAACCCTATCCAATAGAATTTTGTTTTAAATTTGGAAAATGCCACAGAAACCTACGGAATGCTTCAGGCTGCTGCTGGGCCATCTTGCATGAATCAAGCATCAGTTTTGAGTGGTATAAGATTCAAAGAAAGCAAGGAGTCTGTGAGAGAATATGAGGTGTTGGAGGGGTAAGAAAATCAGAACACCAGAGTTGATTGACCAAATAAAGAATTTCATGGATAAGGACTGTCATGTGTATGGAAACAATAAGTGCAGAGTTTGATGTCAGTGTGAGAACTGTACACACAATTAGTCGCGAGAAACTGAAGATGTGGAAGATTTGCGCGAATACAGCAGTCCACAACTTCATCCTTGTCACAGACTATTTGACCAAGACACTCTTGCTTCCTGTGACTTTTAGTTATTCCCTAAGCTCAAGGAAACCCTTAGATGCTGTTGTCATAAGACAATTAAGGAGGTGAAAAAGGCTGTGACGATAGTCATTGACCCGCTTACACAAGAGGACTTCCATGGGGTCTCCCAAATATTGTTGGAATGGTACAAGTGCACTGCAGACGGAGGAGATTACTTCGAAGGGTACAAAAGTTTCAAGTGTGTACTATCAATAAACTGGCCATACGAAAATAGTCAGGAAAGTTATTGAAGGTATTTCATAACTTATAAAATTATCTTGTCGGATTTTCAAAGTCAGTTTAAAATAAAAAGGTTCGTTTGATTTAGGAGAGTTTTTCCCACCGTGTTATTATCATGAGTGGAAATTTTGGTTCAGTTATTTTTTGTTAAATACTTCGATTTTTATTCCGATTTTTATTCCGACTAAGAAAACTGTTAGAGTGGTGACTCTTGCTCACCGAAACAGATTAAGGAAAATTATGTTCTCTTCTTCACATTTGTTCTTTATTATTAATATCAAGTAGCAAACTGAAATTTTATTAAGTTGCTATAAAAAATAATTTGTTTATGAAATAAAAATTCCTAATATTTATTTTCTTTCTTTCGTAAAAAATAAGTTATTTTCCCCTTTTCGCGAATCAGGAATAAGAAATTGTTTTCAAAAATCGTGGTCCTGGATATGACCTTAAACTATATCCAGTGGTGAGGCCCTACCTTGCGGGATTCGGGGAGTGTGAAGCCACTCTTTAATTGCCATTGCTCCCAGCTCCACTCTGACCCGGAGTGGTAGTACCTGTTAGGGTCTCAACTATGGGTTAAATAGAAACCGGCTTGAAAACAACAAATATATTCTATTAAAAAATGTTCTTCAAAATTTTTAGATTCGGCATTAAATAACCCGAAAAGGGTTGATATGCCGTAAAACAAAAACAACCAACCAACCAACCAATCAAGAATCGTCTGCGTTAATTCATTACAATTAACAAGAGTAGGACAAGTCTAGTTTAACCAACAAGTCTGCAATTCTGTCAGTAAGAAATAATTCAACTGACCAGAAAATACGCATAAAAAACGATCATCAACGTCAAAGGAATAATAACAATGAAAAATGAGAGGCGACACAACATTGGATCATCAAAATTGCCGAATGATTCTTTTACCATTATTTGCGAATAGATCCATTTCATTCGTAACATTTAAGCGCAATTTGTAACCTAATTGTAAAAGTGTCCTTTTTTTATATTTCCCTGTTAGAAAAATAATTTAAATATAATTTATATATATATATATATATATATATATATATATATATATATATATATATATATATATATATATATATATATGGTCAGTAGATTTCGGGAGAGTATATATATATAATTTTGCAATATTTATGGTCAGTAGATTTTGGGAGAATTTATTAATACAACACAATTTTTAAAAAATGATTTTCTTTAAATCAATATGAAATTTGTAAAGTCTGAATTATTACAGTTTGGATAGAGAAATTACAACCCAAAGGCAATCCCAACGAATGGACTTCGTCAGTAATTTCAATGGAGAGGCGATACAACACTTGAATCACTAATAAAATTATTCATTAAATCTGCTCTCAAACTGTTCAGTTATTTTTTACTATTATTTATGAATACACCCATTTCCTTGGTAACATTTCGCGCACTTGTTTATTAGTAATACTAGTGCAATTTTTAATCTGATTATACAAGTGTTTTTTTTTACCTATTTATCTGCTAGAAAAATACTAAAAAAAGAGATTAAATATTTTTTTTTTTTGTAATATTTATTATCAATAGATTTTCAGGACATTATTATTTATATAATACAATTAATAAATGATTTCTTTAAGTATTCATGGAATTTCTGCAAACCTTTTTATTTTTCCTTAATTTTATATTTTATCTGAAATGTTAAATTTATAAATTAGTACATATCTTTTTCCAACCCCGACCTCGACCTTGGAATGTACTAAACAAATACTTACGGTCATGATGATCTTTAGCCGGGATGAAAGAGACAGTTGCAGTTGGAAGAATATCATCTCTCAAAAGAGTTCCATTGATTGCAGTTACAACAGTTTGGATATAGAAGTCCCCATCCAAGGGCAATCCCAACGAATGGACTTTGTCAGTAATTTCAAACAGATAAGGATAAGCAAAATGCCATGGCATCTCATGCCTGCCGCCAAGAATGAAGAATTCACCGGCATAATTGTCGCAGTTGTCACTGTGTCGGCCATCTTTGTTTGGAATGCAAATACTGATTCGTACATTGGCAGATGTTTTGATTCCTCCTAATCTGAAATTAGCAAACACTCTCGCTTTAGATTTGCGTTGTTTCAGTAAATTATCCAGTTCTGCGATGCTCATTCCATTTAAAGTCAAATCATCATATTCATATTCCAAATGATCGTATGCGAACACGTTGCTAGGTTTGGCGTTGTCCTTGGTGAGAGCGACCGGATTTGTCTCACGACCAAACGGTTCCATTGGTTTATGGAAAAGGTTCAATCCACAATTGGCTTGCGGTGAAAGACCTCGGTGTTTTTGAAGGGCCTGCCACAAAGCAAATTGTCGTTCAACATTGGAATGATGCAAGAAGAAGAGTGGGTCATAAGATGTATATTCCAGACTGGACATAGAGTGCTTTATACGACCTCCGACCAAATAGTGGATGGGGTTATGGGCTACCTCAAACTGGACTTCGAAATGACAGAAATCTTCGTATTCCAAAGCGTTGAGCACTCCTTCTAAAAGAAAATTCTGATGTCCTTTTTGAGAAGCTTCATATAATCTAGCGTCAACAGCTCTAGCCGTGACTTTATTTTCAAATTTGATCTCGCCAGAATAGAAGACATTCTTCTTTGCCTTTTTACCACTTGGGTCAATAAACAGTGGATGTTGTACGAGTTCTGGAAGATGTGTCATGGGTCGGGTCCAATCCCAATAAGGGACACCAAGTTTTGAACCGTGGGCGGCCATTGCTTGTTCGAACTGCACCATGTAGAGCCTATGCCACATCGGGAAGGTAGGCATACCATGCAGACAGCACACAATGGTTGAACCATCAGCGGCTTTACAATCAGCTGGTTCTCCGTGGTAGGCAGATATGGCTTGGTAACCTGTTGGTCCTTCATCGTCTTGCATACTGCGTAAAGCTACTTGCAGTTCAAGAATCTCATCCGAGGTCAGTTGGTCGACATTTTTACGCATGAATTTGCCTGTAAAAAAAGGAAGACATTTTAAGTTAAAATCACGCTGTTTTAAACGAAATAGAAATTTAATGTATATGTTGTAGGTAGGTTTATGTATACAATGAAAATATATTGTATTTTTTATGCAGCATATTCACGTTGAGGCACTGTTTTTATTTTGTTACATCATTGAAGTTAAGCAAAATTGAGTCTAACCAGTGAAACTATGTCTTAGATAAAGAGCAAACGTTCATATGGACTGTGAATTATTGAAGTATATGAAAGTTAATAATATATTTTTTATTTTAACTTTTAAGACTTTTAAAAGTGGTTATTGCTCATATTCAGTGCATCAGCAAAGCGGATGGTTATGAAAAATTATGCGAGAGTAAATAAAACATTAACGTTAAAGCGGGCTTTTTTATTTGATAAGTAAGTAGGAAGCTCTTATTTTAATCCAAAAATATTTTGAAAATATTTTCTATACGGGCTCATATCTGCTCCTGCGTCAGTGTTGATACAGCGTGTTGGTTTCTAGCCTTACCTAACTTCTATCGCTTTATGTAGCTATTTCAAAAAAGGAAAGATTTTGTAAAAAACAATACGAGATTTGCATGAAAAAGTAAGTAACTAGGATGCATGTGTAAAACCTGTATGCAAAAGATTTTAAAAAATTATACTTGTATCAAATAAATACTCAAATGTACACGTGTTGTAGGTTTATGTCAGCAATGAAGATATATTACATCTTTTGTGTTTTCCTTTTATACATTTATTTCAGAGAATGAGCCAGAAAGATGGGCAGATAAAATGACTAAGGGACATAATCACGTTAACACCAATTCTCTTCAGGTCACTGAAGGGACATTAATCTTTTTCAGTACCAAATCGTGAATAATTATTCAATAGCAGATGGTATATATGGCATGATGGTGACGCCGTCCTTAAAATAATGCAAAACGTGACGCCGGCAGCATTTCTTCTGATCGGAATACACATGTGACTTGTGACCGATTGCGAATTTAATATTTTCTGGAAACTTTCTGCTTGAAGAGGAAAGCATGCAAGGTGCTTGTGGCGTCAGGACAGATATTATGTGTTCGTTATTGCTTAATATATTACATGAGAGAAATAACAGTTAATAAAAATGAACGAAAGATTTATTTTCTTTGTGAAAAACGACCGTGCGTTTATTTGTAAAACATAAGTTACTTATTTGATGTTTTTTAATGCGTATAGGACAAAATGATGTTATTTAATGCGTATAGGACAAAATGATTTTATTTAATGCGTATAGGACAAAATGATGTTGTTTAATGCGTATAGGACAAAATGATGTTGTTTAATGCGTATAGGACAAAATGATGTTTAATGCGTATAGGACAAAATGATGTTGTTTAATGCGTATAGGACAAAATGATGTTTTTTAATGCGTATAGGACAAAATGATGTTATTTAATGCGTATAGGACAAAATGATGTTGTTTAATGCGTATAGGACAAAATGATGTTTTTTAATGCGTATAGGACAAAATGATGTTGTTTAATGCGTATAGGACAAAATGATGTTGTTTAATGCGTATAGGACAAAATGATGTTTTTTAATGCGTATAGGACAAAATGATGTTTTTTAATGCGTATAGGACAAAATGATGTTTTTTAATGCGTATAGGACAAAATGATGTTGTTTAATGCGTATAGGACAAAATGATGTTTTTTAATGCGTATAGGACAAAATGATGTTTTTTAATGCGTATAGGACAAAATGATGTTTTTTAATGCGTATAGGACAAAATGATGTTGTTTAATGCGTATAGGACAAAATGATGTTTTTTAATGCGTATAGGACAAAATGATGTTTTTTAATGCGTATAGGACAAAATGATGTTTAATGCGTATAGGACAAAATGATGTTGTTTAATGCGTATAGGACAAAATGATGTTTTTTAATGCGTATCGGACAAAATGATGTTTAATGCGTATAGGACAAAATGATGTTATTTAATGCGTATACGACAAAATGATGTTGTTTAATGCGTATAGGACAAAATGATGTTATTTAATGCGTATAGGACAAAATGATGTTATTTAATGCGTATAGGACAAAATGATGTTGTTTAATGCGTATAGGACAAAATGATGTTATTTAATGCGTATACGACAAAATGATGTTTAATGCGTATAGGACAAAATGATGTTATTTAATGCATATAGGACAAAATGATGTTATTTAATGCGTATAGGACAAAATGATGTTGTTTAATGCGTATAGGACAAAATGATGTTATTTAATGCGTATAGGACAAAATGATGTTGTTTAATGCGTATAGGACAAAATGATGTTATTTAATGCGTATACGACAAAATGATGTTTAATGCGTATAGGACAAAATGATGTTATTTAATGCGTATAGGACAAAATGATGTTATTTAATGCGTATAGGACAAAATGATGTTGTTTAATGCGTATAGGACAAAATGATGTTATTTAATGCGTATAGGACAAAATGATGTTTAATACGTATAGGACAAAATGATGTTTTTTTAATGCGTATAGGACAAAATGATGTTTAATGCGCATAGGACAAAATGATGTTGTTTAATGCGTATAGGACAAAAATATCACTGACGGCCTAGGCCTTTCAAACTGTATATATGCGCCTAGGACCGCTTGTGAACTTAATATTCCCATGAAACTTCCTTCTTTGGAGGAAGACAGTTCAACCCACCCAGGGTGAATATGTAACAGAGCGCGTATGAGCACGTTAAAAATATCAGCAGGAGCTGTAAGATAGCTGACTTACAAATTAGGAAGTGCGTGTGAGCTTGTGATACAAGAAAGAAAAAAGGACACCACGTGATCAACAAAAGAAAAAGTGCGGGTGGAAAAAAATGGACGTGTAAAGTCGAAGACGAGAAATGGCCATCTACGGCCAGCGTGTGATCAAGGAGTAGAAAGAAAAACGATAACCAGGTGAGATGAATATGTCGCCCTGCAGTAGCAACGAGACTTTTCCGTTGGTGTCGAGACGGAGAGAAAGAAAAACGGTAATAAACGACTTGTGTTTAAAAAAAATAAAGAAAATCATGTAGTGGAGCAGAAATAAAAATGCGATCCAGAGGAGATGGGCATGTGGCTCTGCAGTGGCAGCAAGAGATTTTAAGCTGGTGTCGAGACGGCAGGGTTTTGTTAATCTTAGGGCAAACGAAATAAACAGTTTAAAAAAAAAAACAAGAAGCACGCATTGTTTTGTAAATTAATGGTAATAAATGCTTTTTTCTAAAACAGAAAAAAAAAGCCGAATCAAATTTATTATTATTATTATTATTATTATTATTATTATTATTATTATTATTATTATAGTTTGTTCCTTTTCGGCGGTGCCTGACGGCATGGGATTCAGTGAGAGGTTTGAACTGTAAGGAACACGGTTAGAGTGTAACGGTCGCGTTACAAACAACGGTTGCGTTATGTCGTTTATGTTTATCTTTTTTTACACACTTTCTTTCGGAGTATGGCTCAGAGAAAATGGGCATGTAGAATGATCAAGATTCATAATCACGTTGACACTTGTTCTCATTAAGGCAAGGGACGTTAACTCTGGCCATTATCAGGTGGGAGGCTACTTGTGAATACCAGTAGCTGCATTTGGGAGGATGGCAAACATTTCAAAATATAATATCGTCAAAATTTTCCTTGATCGGTATAAACATGCGACTGGAAGCCGATTATAAAGGTAACGCCCTCCAGAAACTTTAACCGACCCCCGGTGAATGTCGCATGAGAAAAAGACAAGAGTGGAGAGGGTAGTTTCTGCTTGATAAATTGCGTGAAAGATGAAATAAAATATAAACATGCAACGAAGATTTCTTTTCTTTGTGTTGCGTTTATTTTATTTATGACGTGATTATTTATGAAATATTATGAAAAAAAAAACTTAAATATGTTAACTATTTGATGGAATGGATGGAAAGGCACATGTAAGAGTGAGAAATATGACTGAAATCTTAAAAAAATTTTTTTGATATATATAAATAATTAAATCCTGGATGATGGGACAAACTATCACAAATCTTCCCGGAGCTATAAAAATACCAGAAAGCTTAATTGTTATTGTGAAACAATCACACAATTATTTGTAAACTGTTAGCAAAATAAAAACGAAATATCTTAAATGTTACATTTAATGTCGTATTAAATTTCCCCCAATAAATTAGGAAATAATTCATTTGATACTTATGCAGAATAGGGACCGTGTTGAAATAATAACGTTATTATTTAGAAACTCATTTTTAACATAGGGAGGGGCCTTTTTTTTTTAATCATTTTGTAATTTTACCTAACAATTTAATAAACAAAAGATACCGAAAATTAGAAGTTATGAAAAGAAAACTATGTAAATATGTTAACTGTTTGATAAAGTCGAAGGGAAAACGCATATCTGAAAGCAAATATGACAAATCTGTTTTGTTTCTTTTTAATTTGATTAGTGTGCCCCGTGGAAATTCCACGTTTGCTGTTTTTATCCATTTGTATGATTTACGGTTTCGTTTGTAATAATACAGCATAATAGCAATGGCCAACGACTCTTTATCTGAGAGTCCATCTTTCAAACTCCTTGGCCTAACGTTCACAGGAAACATGAGTTGGAACAATTACATTGAAGGCATTGCCAGGGCCGCTGCAAGAAAGGTAGACTCTCTCTACCGTGCTAGAAAACTACTAACACCCGAAAGTATCCTGTACCTCTATAAGGCCACCATTCGCCCATGTATGGAGTATTGCTGCCACATCTGGGCTGGTGCATCTGCTACTAGTCTCTCGCTCCTTGACAAGGTTCAAAAGAGAGTCGCAAATCTGATAGGCCCTGAACTGGCATCTAAGCTTCAGCCTCTGTCCCATCGACGAAATGTTGCATCCCTCTGCCTGTTCTACAAGTATTTTAGTGGTGAATGCTCTGATGAACTGCAATCACTTGTGCCCCCACGACGCGAGCACCCTCGACAAACCCGACAGGCTACTAGATCCCACCCCCACACTGTAGAGGTCCCTAGATGTAAAAGATCTTTTTACTCCAATAGTTTCTTCCCCAGAACCGCAAGACTCTGGAATTCCATTCCAGGTCCCTGCTTCCCCAACAGTACTGACGTGCAGAAGTTCAAGTGTAACGTGAACCGACATCTTGCTGCCCAAATCCCTACATAGTACCCCAGTAGTTGTTGCCCCTGATAGTAGCCCCCTACACCAAAGTGGCAATTTGCCTTGTTTGAGGTGAAAATGTAATAAAAAAAAAAAAATACATTTATGTAAGATTAAACGACATAAAAACATCATTTAAGTTGAAACACGATATTTCGGTCGATTTGTTCGACCATACTCAGTGTTTTTATCAAATAAATATAATCGAATGTATAAACTGAAATATATTGCTTTAGTTTCAATGATGTGTATATACTTATTTCGATTAGTATGTTATCATGCTTATCCACTGTCCCATAAAATATATTTTTATTTCACATTCGCTTTCATATATATATATATATATATATATATATATATATATATATATATATATATATATATATATATATATATATATATATATATATACACCTGACGAATCCTATAAGTGGATGAAACGCAGAATATTCAGTGTAGCTTAATCGCCATATATATTTTATAAATTACTATATATATATATATATATATATATATATATATATATATATATATAGTAGAAATGGTAATTAATAAAAAATGAAGAAATGCTCAATACTGTTGTAGAGCAAATATGCGTTTTCTTTTTTATTACCGTAACTTTCTGTTAAGTTACATTATTGTTTGAGCTATGTCAGGGGGCCTAATTCACTCTTTCATCCCATCATAACGAACATTTCTGTAAAAGTCTGAGGAAGCTACAGACGGCAAAAAACGGCCGGGTAGCTGAAACAATAATGTAACTTAACAGAAAGATACGATATATATATATATATATATATATATATATATATATATATATATATATATATATATATATATATATATATATCTTAACCCCAAATGTCGCTATTTTTTATTTTTTTTATTTTTACTTCTTGTGAAGTACACACACGGCATGCCAATGAATATAGCCGAGTTTGTGCAATTCAATTTCCACGTTTGATTTTAAATATTGTAATGCCTGTGATTTGACTTGTTGTCAAACGGCATCTTTTTTAATAGCTTCTTTCGCTCGGTCACTGGTAATCATCTTTGACCAGCCAGAGCGATTAGATTCTCCCAATAAAAATTTTCCTTTACAAAATGAAGCAAACAATTTCTGATATCCCCGTTCTCTAACAGCATTTTCTCTATACGCATATACTAATACATTGATGCAGGCTTATATAGTGCTTTCTTTCTTTTTATTTTCTTTAGTAAAAAAAAAAGACTCAAATGTCTAGGTCGGAAATACAAACAAAAAATATAAAAACATGTAAACATTAGCCACTGCCGGCAGCATCTTCGGGATTTGAAGAATAGGAATATAAAACGATCTTTAGTAGGACGGAAACATTAAAAATGTTTTGGAAAACTCAGTATATATAGTTATTCGCAGGCACGAGTTATGTGGCGTCTGTATAGTTTGCATAAAAATATTTTTCGTTATTTGTTCATTTAGTCATAGGAAAATTAGTTGGAAAGACAAAAATCCAAAGAGAAACCTACATTTTTTTTTGTTTATTTATTTATTATTAAGTTATTACGATTTTCCTGGAAGTTGACCATAGTTTGGATTTTTGAAAGAATAAAGTCATCTTCATCTATGAAATTTAAACAGGGAAATAAAATCTCATAGCTTAAAAGAAATAACTCATAGATTAAATAAAACTTACTTCCGTTTTTAAACGCAACTGATATTAGCTATAATAATAATCAAAAATAAATTAAATTAAATATAACATCAATTCAAAATAAATGAATCAATGTTACATAATGTTTCTAAAAAGAATACTTAAAACACTTCTATTGTTAATTTCAATTTAAAATTTCAGAGCTATTTATTAAAACAGATATTCTTTAATGCAATATGCAAATAAGATAACCTCTTAAATGTTGATTCATTTTCAATAAATAGTGGATATAGAAATCATGCAGTAATAAAAGTATATAAAAATCCGTTATTAAAATCTGTTTATGAAACAGTGTACGTTGTGTATATATTAACTAAATTGTAAACAGACAAATAAACAGAATAACATTTATTATTATTATTATTATTATTATTATTATTATTATTGTGTGTGTGTGTGTGTGTGTGTGTGTGTGTGTGTGTGTGTGTGTGTGTGTGTGTGTTTGAAATTAGCTTTATCATGTTTTCCCAGGACTGGACTATATTTTTATTGTAAGCATTAAAATAAATGATAGATTTTTTAAAAGTTTCTTACCAGTTGATGTGGCATCATACACGAACTGGAAAAAAAGTAAAAAAAAATATATATTAACGTGTTTATTAGTAATTAGTAACTTATTTTTTTAGACAAATTGTTATCTTTTGTCTGTCTGTCTGTCTGTCTATCTGTCTCTCTTACGCACTATACATGCACACACACACACACACACACACACACACATATATATATATATATATATATATATATATATATATATATATATATAAAGTCAAGATATTGTCGAATTAAATTAACAATATTTTACACAAAACAAGGAATACAAAAATAAAAGAAAAGTAACTTTCGAATGGAACCTTTTATTTGATCAACGGACATAACTTTATCTAATTTGAGTTCTTATTATCGTCTGTACTGAGGATTCAACCTTCAACCTCAAAATCCGTAAGTTCAATCCTCAGTACGGGCGAAACTAAGAATACAATTAAAAATTACTCAAGACTTCTAACCACTCAAGGCTGACAGAACGAGAGAAAGCTACCTATGTTGATTAAATGAAGGATCCGGTTAAAAATTCCGTAAAGATTCCCGAGTTCGACATATAGATTCCCGAGTTCGACGTAATGAACATGAAAAGGTCAAAACGTTATGAAAATAACATCTAAGCTGAGAACAGTAGTCCGAATAATCCCAATAATATTAAACAATCGTCTTACCAATAATTCATCTGACGAAAATGTATGTAACTGATTGAATTTCGTCTCGTATCGATAATCTCAGTAGTAACCGAAAATTAAAATCAAAGTGAATCGATTAATAGCAAATAATTGAAAAATGCTTACCGTGGCTACGAGAGCCCAGAAGAAGAAGAGACTCGTTCTAAATGAGCCCCCCATGGTCCTCCTTCAACCTGGGATTGAACCAATGGTTCTGTTGAGAACGACTGCATAGCACCGCTCTTTTATAGCAATCAGTAATCAATTCAACGTCTGGAATTCAACCGATCGACTTAACTTGATACCGACAATCACATGATTGGCAGTTTCGACGACAATACTAATACATGATTCTAGCCTTGTTTTTTGTTTTTTTTCTGTTCTTGTTTAACACACACACACACACACACACACACACACACACACACACACACACACACACACACACATATATATATATATACACACACATAAATACATATATATGCGTGTATGTTTATATTTATATTATTTATTTATTTTTAACTTTTGTTTAAACGATTTAATTTTCTCATCTATTACGAGGTCAAAGAAAAAAAAAGACAAAATAGATTTTGCAAAACATTCTTTAACCTTGATTCTTTTATCACGTAGACCCTTTTCATTTCTCTTTAGAATCGAACTTTTCGTGCCAAGTTTGGTGGAATTCTGTCTATAGTTTTGGAAAGTATTAACGACAGATATTATGCTTATGACCCGTTGAGTCATTATATTTGCCACTATTTGCTGTAACGGCGAAATCTAGAATTTTACAGGTCCTTTTCCTCCTTTTTGACTGGTTATATCCGGTCTCCTTGCTTGGATGAGTTTGGCTCCTTGTACGCACATGTACTAGAGGATTAAGTTTTCTTTTTTATTTTATTTTGAAATATTATTCGTTCCCATTAGAAGTTATCACACAGGTCATCATGAGAGATTGCTTGCTGATAATAACCACTGATGTCCTCTGAAATGTGGGATATTATTATTATTATTATTATTATTATTATTATTATTATTATTATTATTATTATTATTATTATTATTATTATTGGCTCACATGGAGCTTTCACACAAGTCATCAAAGATCTGATTGGAAACCTGTGGTGTTCTCTTGAAGTTGAGTGACAACAAGTCTCCCCAGACGTCCAGCTCTCTCCACCTCCTTCGATAGCATTTGCAAATAAATTTGCGTCATCGCCACAGCCAATTACCATTGATTCTCGTTGACAGTGGCCATTGGTCTATACTGGAATTTGAGTGGCAATAAGCCTCCTCCAAGGTCCCAGTTGTGCTTGTCCAGCGGAGGTCTAGTCAGCATTCTCTCCTCGGTCTTTCCATCCTCCTTGACCCTTCTCGGCTCTTTGGTATAACTTTGGAGGAGGGAGGGAGGAACGGTGATGAGACAATGGGAGGGGATGCGTGATGGGAGTGTAGAACTTGTAAATATGCAGCTTCGGTGTTCTTCATTCCCTGTAAAGCTTCTTCATTATATTGTATATTTGTATTATTCTCAGCATTCAAGGGTTTTCCTTAATATTTCAGCCGTTTTCATTATCGTTAGTTGTTGTATGTTTGCAGCCATTCCTCTTATTCCAACTTCTCCCATTCTTTTTTTTTAAAGTTTTTCAGAATTGTTCCTAGTGCTCCTACTATTATAGGTATTATTTTGATTTTCTTCATCATCCAAATCCCTTTCAGCTCTCTGGCTAGCTCTATGTATTTTATCCGATTCTCCTTTTCTTTCATACTCACCTTGTGGTCAGCTGGAACAGCAAAATCTACGATTTGACAGGACATTTCTTTCTTATTAATTATTACGACATCTGCCAAACAAACTGCAGCAGAGACAAAACATGAAGAAGCATTACAGGGAACCAAGAACACTGAAGCTGCATATCTACAAGTTCTCCATCCCCTCATCCGTCCCTTCCATTGCCCCATCACCGCCCCCCCCCACAAAAATGTGATACGAAATAGTCGAGAAGGGTCAAGGAGGATGGAAAGACCGAGGAGAGAGCGCTAATCAGACTTCAGACAAACACGCGCGAAAAGAATTGGGACCTTGGGGGAGATTTATTGCCACTCAAATTCCAGTGGAGACCAATGGCTGCTGCCAGCAAGAAATCAATGGTGAGAGGCTGTTGCAATAACACAAATTTATTTGCATATGTTATCGAAGGAGTTGGAGAATGCTGGAAATCTGGGGAGACGTGTTGCAACTCAGCTTCCAGGGAACACCATAGGTTTTCAATGGGAGATCTTTGATGACCTGTATGAAAGCTCCTTGTGAGCTAATAATAATAATAATAATAATAATAATAATAATAATAATAATAATAATAATAATAATTATTATTATTATTATTATTATTATTATTATTTTGTGCACTAGGTGTTTTAAAACAAGTCAGTATCAGTTATCGTTCACTGGCAATAATAAGTGGTGCTCCCTAGAATCCGAGTGATAACAAGTCTCCACGAATTTCCAGTACTCTCTACCTCTTCCAATAAACTTTACAAATTATTTTTTTGTTACAAACATTTTCTATTGCAGAGTTGAAATCTACTGGAAAGTGTAAAATAGACAATGTCGATTACAGTGATAATATATTTCTGTTGCCTTTTTTTTTTCATGGCGGTCACCACTTATCAAGATCCGGAAAGCCACTCGGGGACAAGGGTTATTGCATGTACAGTAATCAATGGGATAGTATCGTAGTAATCATTAGTATTGGAGATTTGATAAAGTATCTTACTTAAAGGGGCGATTTATCAGGTATTTGTTTATGTTGGACTTGAAGACATCCAAGTTGTAGTCAGGTGAGAAACAGGCAAATGGAAGAGAGTTCCAAAGGCGTGCACTTCTAAGAAAGAAGGTTTGTTCATGGAATCTACATTTTGATTTAGGCACAGATAAAAAGTGGGGAAAATTAATGACAGTGGTTTCAGCTAGACGGATGTTTTTCATGAAAAATTAGCGAGGGGGACCAGAGATTGGAGTTCAGACGAGCATTTGCCATGGTAATAACGATAAAACAAAGACAGGCTCACAACGTCTCTTCTGTGGAAGAGAGGCTGCAGGGAAAAGAAAAGGGCATCCCCCACTAAGCCACAAAGTCTATTTTGTACTCTGTCAAGGCAAGATAGGCTGTTTTTAGCAGCTCCAGCCTAGTTGTGGCAGCAGTACTCCATCCTTGGATGTACTTGGCTTTTATACTGATAGAGAATTGCATTAGTAGTAAGATATCTACTGGAGCAGTAGGAGGATCCTACCATTTTTCCAGCGACCTGGGCAACAGACTTGATGTACGTGTTTCATTTCAGATCTAGAGTAAAGGTCAAACCCAGAAGCTTGTCAAAACATGAAGCCTCCCCAAGACGAGAGCCATCCATTTCAATTGATGCCAGATGAGGATCAGAGCATTGATGGTGTAAAGATAGGAGCTTGATTTTAGATGCATTTAAAGTAACAATCCATCTCTTCCTCCGCTGTACAACGCGCTCAAGATCAGAGGAGAGAGAATCAGAGAGAACTTTGTCATTTATGGCCTTTGATGTGTTGCCATAGATGGTCATGTCATCAGCATAGATGTCAACGAATGATTTAAGTATGTGTTTTGGGAGATCATTAATGTAGATCAGGAAGAGAGTTGGGTCCAGGATGGACTCCTGAGGGACTCCAGCATTAATACTGTGGGCCTCTGATTTCTGCCCATAAACCACTACTTTTATGAGCCTATCAGAGAGAAATGATTTAATAATTGGGAAAACATTTCCAGTTATACCGTAGCTGGAAATCTTGTGAAGTAGGCTCTTATGCCATACCTTATCGAAGGCCTTTGATATGTCAAGAGCAATTGCCCTAGAAAGGGAGTCTGTGTCTAGAGATTCATTAATCCTATGAGATATAACCGTTAGCACATCTGCTGTAGATCTAGCAGAACGGAAACCATATTGCATGTCAATAAGAAGGTTATTTCTGCTGAGATGGTTGACTACTTCTCTATTTAATATGGATTCATTCAATCATGAAAGACAATGACAAAACGAACGCACACATATCCAAGACAATGTCTGAATCTTCAAAAACATGACCTTCATTCTGTAGTGGAATACGAACATAAATGGATGGTAGCATTTAATGCTACTAAGACTAAACTCATTTCTTCTAACAATTATAAGAAACATTTTCAAGTACTGATTGCTATGAACTAAATCTGAAATAACGTTATATAGTCTGCCACGCTTAAATTTCCTAAGTTTCGCTTTGAAATAGTGCAAGGTGGAACGATAAAATTGTCGCCCTAGAAAAGGACATGATTCCATTTCCGTTTGATGAAAACCGGTTTTCTTTTATGAGGCAGACCATTTATTAGTTGGTCAGTTACATACGAACCACAAGAGTGATAGAAGCCTTTATCATGTCTGAAAGTGACACAATGTTCAACGAGTCAGATTGGTGATGCGTCACTGTACAACTCATGTTCTCTACCGATCCAAGTTATGACAACAGGACCATTGCCAGCATACTCAAAATGCAAATCAGGTCGGGCCAATGCTGGAGCGCATAGCTCCACTAAGTTTCTCACCACAGTTATGGTTTTTGCTGTGGGCTCAAGTGAGGATCACATCATGCCACCTAATATACATAACATCTTCGAAGTCAGATTCAAAGTCAACACACAAGTTGATGTCCTTAAGAGTATGGTGAGCCTCTGGTGCAGTCAGGTGGCCACTAGCAGACCTTGAGTGTGGTAGGAGGACTCGGCGCCGGCCCACAAGTCCAAAGAGGCCTAGGGTTGAGTTCAGAAGGAATGCTACGACGTTGTAACTCTCACTGCCTCCCTCCTTCCCCAACATGGACCTGCTGAACAACGTCGTTTGGTTATTCATCAAGAACATCACCAGCATGATCTTCCACAACACACAGCCATCCTGATCGTCCTCATCAGCCTAGTATTCGCCTAGTTCCCGCCGGCATTTGTGAAAAAGCTATGCTCTCGTATTGAAGCAGTGATTGAGGCTGAAGGCGGTTACATTGAATAAAAGTCAGTTCTACTAGATAATCAAGTTACCTGAATTGACTTTTTTAAATAAAAGTTTTAAAAATAAAGCTGTAGTGTTGTTTTCTTTAGGCCGACAAATTTATCGTTCAATCCTGTGTCTTCTTTGGTCTGTAACACTTACATTTTAGATACTTTCCTTGGTCTGTCATATTTAACTTTTCATCATCATTTTCTTTGGTCTGTAATGCCTAATTTTTAAATAACATTTTCGTCATTCTGTCATACTTAAATTGAAAAGGGGATTGTTTTTGTTCTAAAAATATTAAATACTTAAATATCCTTTTTGTCTGTCTATCATGCTTTAGTTTGAAATAATATTTTTCATCTTTGAATTATTGGCATAATTCGGGCTACTGTTCTCATCTTGACTTTTATTTTCACAATGATTCGACTGATGCCTCCGTTCAGTCTCGAAAGACAAAGGATACCCCTTGTAAAGGCAGCTGCACATGTAATTATGAGGCTAGGATTGCGCAATCCCAACCAACCTGAATCGGCAGTGTTTGAGTCCAGTGGCAAGGAGAATCCAGGACGACTGGAAACAATACCAAGGTAAATAGAGAGCACATACAACACCTGGAAATGCCAAATGGTCACCCATTTAGTACCGACCAGGTTCAACGTTGCTTAACTTTGGTGATCCAGCGGGAATCGATGTGTCAACGTGATTATGCCGTATAAATCTTTCTATCAAACAGAGAATTTTGAACGAAACTTTATTTAATCCACGCTGTAGCATACTCGCGTTTTTATTGTATTCTTAGTAAACCTTCGACGCCCAGAGGAGTTGAACTTAGAACTGAGTTTTACTTAGTACTGTTTGTCCGTTACACCAGCGACACTAAGAATATAATCGCACATTACCAAAGACTTCAACCTGGTCATGGCTGGCGAAAAGAGAGCATACTATCATCATGAATTAAATAAAAGGTCCCGTTTGAAATTCCGTGCAGATTCCCGAGTTTGACAGAAAGATTTCCGAGTTCAACAAGATACACTTGAAGGTCTGAGGTTACATCGGTAGAATCGTTGTGAAAATTACATTTAAGATGAGAACAGTAGTCCAAATTATCCAAATTATCAGCCCTTATCTAAAAAATTCAGAAACATTTCCGTCATTGAACGTGCATATTGGATGGCCGCATCTTATTTTGGGGTGCGTCCAAGCATCTATCTAAATAGCTTTGTCCGTCTGTTTATTACGGGTTTTCATCACTAAAACATGCAGATTGTACGAATTTGTATTAAAAAAATATCAATCTTACATTTTTTTTAATAAACCAATCAAAATTGAACCAGACTATTTTATCTATCACGCAGATATTAAATCGACTCGGCAGATGTGTTTTTAACCCACGTCTTAACCAAACAGGAATATTAAAAACAAAAGCCAAATATTTACTTTCTTTTATTGGCTGCCCGGATTTGTTTTTGTTTGTTGACACGGAAACTCTATTCCCATATTAGTGGCCTCGTAACGTCATCAAGGTTAATGAGAAAAATGGTTCAGGCATTTTATGTTTGTTTACTTACTTTTCCAAAAAGACGAGTTTGACACAAGGACAGCTTGAAATAGAGATTTTACACAATGTCTCTGAGACCTACCTGAAGTAAGGATTAAACCCGACTTCGCCATTATAGTGCAATGGAATATGTTGCCCGGGAGGTTTGTGTTTTCTATGTGCGTATATGTAACAAATGCGCACCTCATAATATTTACACACATTATAATCGAAAGGTATTACTGAAATCCAATTCTTCCAAGAAATGAACAGAAAAGGGGGGGACGAGAGTTGTGAAATTGTCTATTTCTTTTTTTTTTTTTTTTGTATTGTGGCCCTAGAAAGATCACTAAGGAAAACACAGATACTGCGATAAGTTAGAAAAGGTAAAATATATTGAAACAGAAAGCAGCATACACAAAGAACACGTACATCAAATCCGTTGCCAATGCTGCTAAAAATGGTGGGATCGTTGTACTGCTCCAGTAGATATCTCACTGCTGACGCAATTCTTCAAGCCAAGGGCCAAGTCCGTCCAAGGATAGAGTACTGTTGCCACATCTGGGCATGACCTGCTAGAAACAGCTTATCCTGCCTTGACAGAGTTCAAAATAGACTTCGTAACCTAGTGGGAGATGCTCTTTTCTCTTCCCTGCAACTTCTTTCCTACAGAAGAGACGTTGCGAGCCTGTATCTGCTTTATCGTTATTTTCATGGCAAGTGCTCGTCTTAGCTCCAATCTATGGTCCCCCTGGACTGACTTTCACGAAAAATACTCTTCTAGCTGAAACTACTATCAATAATTCCCCCTCTCTTTATCTGTGCCTAGACATAAACGTAAATTCCATGAACAAAGTTTATTTCTTAGAACTGCACTCCTGTGGAACTCTCTGTTTTCCTGCTTTCCAACTGACTACAATATGATCGTCTTCAAGTCTAATGTAAACAAGTTCTTGATGAGTCATCCCTTTAAGTAATTTAATTTACCAAATTTCCACTACTAATGATTACTACGACATGTTCCCATTGAATGTTGTGCACTCATTAACCCTTATTCTCGCAGTTGCCTCCGGGACTTGATAAGTGGTGACTTCCTTGTAAAAAAAAACAACCGTCATAATAACTAGCGCCAAGTTGGCGGACTATGAAAGTACACTGACTAACCGTAAGTCGTAACTCTCAGTTAATTTATACGGGTTGGAAAAGTTCATCTTCAATGCATAGATGAGTCCCTTCATCACTAGTCCCCACATTCCATGAGTGATATTTTTGACAATGTGGTAAAACTGCTATTTTTTTGTGTTAGCCGTTGTTTTCAGTTGATGATATGCGAAAGTTTTAAATCCTCTCATAGCATTCATCACTATTCATCTATCAATATATCCATCTCATTAACCCTAATGTTCAAATGTTTAGCTCACTCATTATTTTTTAGCGAACTCATTATTAAAAAAAATAAAAACGTTCCTTGTGAAATCAGTTGATGCGGTTTCCATGCGTCTTAAAGAGCTAGAATCAAATGCTGGCACCCATATTGAAGTCTAAATAAGACCATATACCATATACCTTCTTATTATATTCATTTCTTATAATACTTATATTTCAGTAATGAATTATAAGCACATAATAATAGAGAATTACTTTCCAATCAACTTGTAGACTTATTTGGCCAGGAATTAAGAGGCTCTTGTACATCTACAGGGAAGTAACGGTAGTTTAGTGGTTAACGACATAGACTGATGACCTGGATGTACCAAGTTTGAATCCAGTTCGTAACACAAAAATCACTTTCACTTAGGATGTTGGCAACCTTCACGTGGTCCCTCTCTAAGTACCCGATGCCTTTCTAGAAAAAAATAATCGGATTAGAAAAATACTGGGAAAGCAATGGCAACAATATAATCTTCGGATTCATACGATATGTACACCCATAAATATTTCTATAAAATTATTGATACATATACGCAAGTATAGATAAATCGAAAATATTTTTCATTATTCTTATTCACATGAAACAAAATATATTGCCAGTTGGACGTAAGGGACTACTATTTGGAACCATATTTACAGGTTCATTATGTAGAAAGTTGAGAAACGAGATATTTGTTCACATTACATTTAAATTTCAACGTTAGTACAGTTAGAGAAGCAAGAAAACAAAGAGGAAATTCCAATCGCAGCTTGAACACTTTATTTTAAATTCACAATCTTCGGGACAAGATCAGAGGGTAGTATTTGTTCTGATGCCACACTTTACTTTTCTGTCTTCGGTCAGTGGAGGAGAAATCCTTCACGACCGAGGCAATTTTAATTTTGGTTCCTATACAGTGCCCTTTTTTAAGGAGCTGGATTTTCCCCACATTAAAAACCGGCCTTGTGTCTAACTCTGCCCTCGTGAGGAGACAAGTAAATAGGTATAATGGCTCGCAACAAAACTCGTTTCAGAAAGAAAATTATTTTTCTTCAGTTACATTTAGTTGAATTTATTTTATTTTGTTATGTATTTTTCAAATATGTGACACACCGATTTTCTTAGTGTCACTTGAATCTTAACGAACACTAATAAAGCGTTGGCCGTCTTTGTAATATGTTCAAGCTTTAAATCAGGTTCAGTCTTTAGTTTATTAAGAACCCTTCGCCTCTATTTGATACTAAACCCTATTAAAGAGGTAACAGATTTTTTTTTTTGTTCATATGGAGGTCACCATTTATCAAGGCCCGGAAGCCACTCGGGGATAAGGATTATTGCGTGTACAGTAATCAATGGGATATTATCGTAGTAATCGTTAGTATTGGAGATTTGATACAGTGTCATACTTAAGGGGGCGATTTATCAGGAATTTGTTTATGTTGGACTTGAAGACATCCAAGTTGTAGTCATATAATCGGAAGAGAGTTCCAAAGTCATGCACTTCTAAGAAAGAAGCTCTGCTCATGGAATCTACGCTTGGATTTAGGCACAGATAAAGAGTGGGGAAAATTAATGACAGTGGGTTCAGCCAGGCGGGTTTTTTCGTGAAAGATTGGCGAGGAGGAACCAGAGATTGGAGCTCAGACGAGCACTTGCCATGAAAATACTGATAAAACAAGGCAGGCTTGTAACCTCTCTTCTGTGGGAGAGAGGCTGCAGGGAAGAGAAAAGAACATCCCCACTAAACCACGAAGTCTATTTTGTCAAGGCAGAATAGGCTGTTTTTAGCAGCTCCTGCCCAGATGTGGCAGCAGTACTCCATCCTTGGATGTACTTGACTTTTATACAGATAGAGAATTGCATCAGCAATGAGATATCTTCTGGAGCGACCGAAGGATCCTACCATCCTCCCAGCGACCTTGGCAACAGACCTGATGTACGTGTTTCACTTCAGATCAGGAGTAAAGGTCAAACCAAGAAGCTTGTCAAAACATGGAGCCTCCCCAAGACGAGAGCCATCCATTTCAATTGATGCCAGATCGGGATCAGAGCATTGATGGTGTAAAGATAGGAGCTTGATTTTAGATGCTGAGAGAGAGAGGGGGGGAGAGAGAGGGGGGGGAGAAGTTAAGAAATAGAACCAGTTTGAAATTTCTTAACGATATCCGATGAAGGCCGGTGGTTACAACCACAGGCACATGTTCAGTATAACAACTGCGACGACTAAATGATGTAGATGACAACAACATTCCAAGTACTCTAACGACTGCCGAGGATCGATGGTGCAGTGTTTAGAGTACTTAGAAAAATCAATTGTAAAAGTGATATTCTCCTGGAGGTTGAAGGTTTAATTCTCAAAAATACACAAGAGCATTCTACACCCTTGAAGTAAATAAAGGATTTCGTTTGAGATTTCGTCCAGATTGTCGAGTTCGACAGAAACATTCCCGAATTCGACAAAATACACCTAAAGAAGGTAGGATGTTACATCGACCAAAACATTGCGAAAATGACACTGAAGATGAGAACAGTAGTCCGAAGAATCCAATAATCCAAATAATATAATCTTCATCTCAAAAATTCAGAAACATGACAATATCTGCTATGGAATATTCTCTTCAATATTGAATCCATAATCAACTAGCTCGCCACCGGGCGTTTTCCGGTCGTACAATACGCTTAGACATGATATTTTAATTGGTCCAGATTGCTTATGTATCCCCTATTGATTATATATATATATATATATATATATATATATATATATATATATATTACGAGGAATAATTTGTCCGGTGGACTAATTTGCCAAAAAATAAATAAATAAATAAAATAAAATAAATTAAATAAATAAATAAATAAATGAATAAATAAAATAACATTTAAAAAAATAATAATGATAATGTCGTTCATCAAATTCCGTCTGTGTTTGTTTACAATATCACGTCAGCTGATATTTGGGCTTGACGATCTTAAACATAGTCTTTGTTCTGTTAACGATAAAAAAGAAGAATTTTTACAGGGGAATATTTTACGTTACACCGACTGGTGCAACGTAAAATATTCCTCTGTAAAAATTAATTTTTTTTTATCTATATAAAAGAAAGGCTATTTTAAAGATTGGATTTTTTTCGATTTTCGATATTTTTCAGATAAATTTCTGTACAAAACATATTTAAGAACACTGCCAGACATATAAATTACCTTTGTGTGAAATTTGCAAAATATAGGCTCAGCCGTTTCGGAATCTATGAGGAATGAACTCACACACACACACACACACACACACACACACATACACACAAAGTGACTGTTATATAATAGTAGAAGTAGGGATAGTGATATGTTAAGATATGTTTCAATCGAGTATAACATTCGATTTATGTAACTGATTTCGGTTAAACTTTAAAATCGAGCCGAAATCAGTCAGCATTGATTTCATAGGGCAATACATTTCAATTGTTCACTCGAGTTAGATCACTCCACACATCACAATTGTAGCATCAACTTTCAACCACCTGGCGTTCGTCTAAAAGAACTATTATATTCGTAATGTTTGGATCTTCAAACCAATACTAGCACCTGGTCAATTTTAATATAGGCCAAGTGACAGCAAGACTACTTACTAGAAGAACAGATCTAACAATTACGAACCATTTAGTGCCGGGTTCGAATTTTTTCTGATTGCTTGTATTCATATCATGTCCAGTTTGGTTTTTAGCTTTTACGGCATATCAACCTTTTTTTTTTCATACCAAAATAAAAGCCAACTTGTCTAAACGCTCTATCGTATATCATTAATTGAACACAAGTTACTATTTTTTCTCTTTATGGATATGGGTTCATACCTCTTTTGATAAGCGTCATTATAAAATAATCACATGAGATTCGGCCGGAATTGGACTTTCCATCGCAGATTGAATAATCTACTATGTTAAATGTAGAATTTTAATTATTATTATTTACTTAATATGAGTAGTCACACAAGCCATCATCAAAGATTTATCTATGAGAACAACTTGTGGCGTTCTATTATTATTATTATTATTATTATTATTATTATTATTATTATTATTATTATTATTTATTATTATTATTATTATTTATTATTATTATCATTATTTATTATTACTATTATTATTATTATTATTATTATTATTATTATTATTATTATTATTTATTATTATTATTATTTATTATTATTATTATTATTATTTATTATTATTATTATTTATTATTATTATCATTATTTATTATTACTATTATTATTATTACTATTATTATTATTATTATTATTATTATTATTTATTATTATTATTATTATTATTATTATTATTATTATTATTTATTATTACTATTATTATTATTATTATTATTATTATTATTGTTGTTGTTGTTATTATTATTATTATTTATTATTATTATTATTATTATTATTATTATTATTATTATTATTATTATTATTATTATTATTATTTAATTTTTTTATTCACTAGGCGTAGTCACACAGGCCATCATCAAAGATTTATCTATGAGAACAACTTGTGGCGTTCTCTAGAGTCTGAGTGACAACAAGTCTCCCCAGATTTCCAGTACTCTTCACCTCTTTCGATAACATTTGCAACAGAATTTGCGTTATCACAACAGTCTCTTACCATTGATTTTTCATTGGCAGCGACTATTGGTCGGCACTAGAATTTGTGTGGTAATAAGTCTGCACATAGTTGCATTATTCAGGCTACTACAGGATGTTGCAGAAACCCCAGATACTCGAGTCATCGCCGAGATGTACCAGGAAAATGATAAGGAACATGGTGGAGTCCTGGATGAACGAGACCAACACTGTAATCCCTATATTTTGCAGCATGACTCCGCTTCTACACACAAGGCTAAGATAACCCAAGCTTAGCTGCTCAACAATCTTCCTCGCTGAACTTGTCGCCGTCATCCTCTGCAACTCTCTTTATTTCTTCTAGGGCGTAATCAAGGCCAACACCAACAAGCACGATCACAACACTGTCGATTCTTTGAAGGCTATCATCGTGGAAGCAATCAACATTACAGACAAACATACCATAACGAAATCGTTTGATTGAGATGGTTGTCTCAACCTGAGGCGGTTACATTGTGAAAATGTTGTACTTAACTCTAACTATTGCTTTATAAACCGTCGGGTCTCTGCAGATGCAACCTTTGTTTTTATTAACTACTTTTTGTTAAGTGTCGACTTTTGCTGCAAAACCGGATATGCTCTTACATTGTCGGTTGGATCGATGTAACCTCAAACCATTTTCAGATGCATCCTTCGAACCTGTGCAGCTTTTAATTGAATTTAGGAATCTTTATTTCAAACTCTGGCACCTGCACTGAATTTCGAACTGAGCCGATTATTTAATCAATGAGAGTTCATTATTCTTAAACTTTCGAAACTTATTTTATTTAAGTCAAAAAGTTGAAGAACTACGAAGAAGGGATTGTAACGATTTAAATGAGTGGCCATTTGTGCTCTAGAATTTATATTTCTACATAGTCACCACGATTCTCAATGCAATTTTTCCAGCGATGAATGATGGCTGTGTATGGACGTCCAGGGCGCACTTTGTCATATGTGGGTCGTTCCAAAAGTAAAGCCTCCTAATTTTTAACTCAAAAAACTTAAGAGCTGCAACGACGAAAGAAGTACCATTAAAACGAGTGACCTTTCGTGCTCCATATTTTTTCTATGTAGTCACTACCATCCTCTCTAAATGCACTAGGAATTCAATGACGCGTTTCTGCCTTGACGAACGTCTACGACATGGGTTGCCTTCTTAGAGTCTCAGACCGTCAGTATATGCAACAACGAGATAAAACTTTCAGTTATTGTCATAATGCAATTTGCAATCTTCTCTGATCCATAATCCGGAATAAAAAATAGGAAATGGAAAAGAAAAGGACAAAATATTCTAGTAAAAAATATAATAAATTTATAACTTAAAATATTGCAGCATTAAGATATTTTTTTAATTCAATTTATAACATTATGTAATCAAGTCTTAATGCTGCAATATTTTAAGTTATAATTTTTTAATATTTTTTACTTGAATATCTTGTTCTTTTTTTCTAGTTTTAACAACTAGTCCTTTACTTTTTCATGTTTAAGCTTAACCATATTATTTTCCATGCTCGCATTTTTCTATTGCAATATAATATAATATAATATATATATATATATATATATATATATATATATATATATATATATATATATATATATATATATATATATATATATATATATATATGAAATGCGACGGTCTGAAGCATCATTAATATATAAGTAGTGTGTTTAATGGTAAAAATAACTCAAGAAACTATCATTTTGTTGATGTTTTGACGAAGACATCGTCGACGACGGAGTCAATTCTTATAGTGGATAGCGTGTTTTAAACTTTGTAAAAGAAAGCAAGTAAACGGGTTATTTAACGTTCGTTTAATGATTTTAATTCTTGTAATTTTCGATCTTACATGCATGTAATGACCTAGGCAATAAATGAACGTTACGTAGGGCTCAATAATATATCTGCTAGTGACGCCATATTTAATTGTTAGTAAACGTTCGTTTATAAAGCGAAAAACTGCATTCAGAAAATTTTCAGAGCTCAGCCAATCAGAATGGGCGGACTTTGTAGGGAGCCTGTATTATTTATGACTCGGAAATGGGAAATATTATGGTAGGCCTATGTATCTATAAGCCAGTTACGGTTGGTGTAATCACAGAATCTGTACAATATGTAGAATTCGTCTTCGGTGACACTTGGTAGCAGTGGTAGTACTAAATATTTAGATAAAAACAAGGGCTCCTTCCTCTGTAGATGTTGCGATTGTGATAGTGTTGCTCGTAGGATGCAATATAGCATTTTATTATCACGACTGCATGTGTAAAAAATGGTGTTCTAAAGCTACATAAGATAGTGGCGATTAGCCTGGATGCATTGAATTTGTATGTGGCTTCTGTTGTTGCAAACCTACGATACTTTAGTTCAGAAGGAAATTTTTTGCAGTCATTTTATTATATAGGCCAGAAGATATATATATATATATATATATATATATATATATATATATATATATATATATTATTATTATTATTATTATTATATTATATATTATTTATAATTAACGCTTTTCATATCGTGTTAAATTCTGTATTATATCTACTTAGTAATGTATCGTCACCCATCATATGCGCTGCTTCTTGGAGTCGTATTACTCTCCACTGCTTTTGTCTATATTTTTATTTCGTCCCATACAGGTAGATGGTTTTCCGTTTTCCCTTCCAGATATGGTCAGTCATATTCGAATTTTCAATCTTTCCACGTATTATGGCTTTTCAATGTTCTTTCAACCTTAAGTAGACGACATGTTGCACCTTTGCATAGTTTTCCCCATTTACATGGGATCTCAAATATACAGTTCTTAGTCATAGTTTTCGGAGAGTAGAATCGCTCCTGAATACTGTTCTGATGTCATATAAATGTTTTGGATCTGCTCTCTGGATAGTAATAATAATGTGATGCAAAAATTTCCGAGTTCGACAGAAACATTCCCTAGTTCGACAAGGAAGTGCGACAAATGGCCCAATTTTATGAACATAAATATTCTGAGATTTCAATACTGTTTTGATTAGACATTGATACCAGCGGTTTCAAAACTTATGAGAAATTTTGTTCATTTGACAGAAATACCATGTTAATGCCGTTCATCATAAACCATCTTCTGACATATGAAGTATACGTGATCAGTGGTATCGATGGATAATCCATATATTACTGAGTAGTATCACATATAATAAGTATATTATGCGCCTATAAGCGATTTGTGCAAAAATATTTTAAAGGATTTTTTTGTTGCCCATATTATATTTATCTTTGTTTTTTGTTGGTCTGTACGTTCTACTTTTTCTCGATCCGACTGAAATTTTGTATGAACCTTTGTTATGATACGGTTCAGCGAACTAAGTATTATGGCATCCGTTTAGTGAACAGTTAGGGATTAATACAGGTTAGTATTTGAGTTCCACTTTTTCAAAAACTATAGAGCAGATCGGACTAAAACTTTGTACGAACCTTTGTTGTGATCAGGTGCAGCGAACTAAATAGTACGGTATCCGTTTAATTAATAGTTAGAGATTAATAGGGATTAGTATTTAAGTTCCACTTTTCTCGGAAATTATTTTGCCGATCATGTTGAACTTTTCTATGGATCTTTGGTATAATTAGGTGCAGCGAACTAAGTATTATAATATTCGTTCGATGGTTAGTTAGAAGCTAATAGGGATTAGTATTTAATGCAAAAATTAGCACAAATTTAACCGTAATCAGCCATTAATTTGGCATAACGCACTCTTTAATGGAAGGAGTTATAACTTTTGCCTGTTTTTAGCGAGCTAGTGTCCAGTAATAAATCTGAACCCTCCTTCCTCGATTCCCTAGTATATATACCCAACTCCGGTTGGCTTTGGGGATATTGTTATCGCCAAGTGTTGAACGAGGAGTCAGATCTCTCTTGATTTGATCCGTCTGTGTATAAATGTGTGTCTCTTTATCTGAATCTGTTTGAGTTGTGTTCTGTGATTGTGAGGTCGATCGTGTTTGCGACGATGTTTATCACGTAGAACCGACAAGGGTTGAGAGGCACACAAAACAAAATTAAAACGAATCTGATCGAAATCGGCTGATGTTTTCTCGGCCGCCAACTTTGCACAATTCTTTGTTTGAACACGCTAAACACGCCATCCACTGACAAAGTCAACCTTTTTCGGTTTTAGTTTTCTTGTGATGACCTAAAATTGAATTATAGGCATGAAATCATTTCAAACGATAGGAGGGGGGCACATGAGGATTCAACGTACAAAATGCTTTTTATTTGTTTCCTTTTACGGCAGATTCATTTTCAGGGTTATTTATTATCGTTTGTAGTCATTTAGTAAAACGTTTTTCTTAATGTCTTCAAATATTCGTGCTGATGAAGTACGTTTTCTATCTTAATGGATTCCAAATTTTACTACAAATCTATATATCTATAAAAGTGAGAACGTGTGTGAGGACATTTCTCAACCTATATACTCAACGAATTTTTGATCTACAGACTTGAAATTCGGTATATAGGATATTCAGAGACGTGGAAAACTTTTTCATCGGTTTTCATCCGGAAAAACGGCTGCTAAGGAATCAAACTTGAGAAATTGGTACATGGGTGTGATCGGGTTTTTAATCTATTTGCTGTTTCACGAATGCGCACGCGTGAAGAGTTTACATTACAGATTACTTATGTTAAGGACAAGGAGTTTGAAAACACCTTGTCACGTTGGTTTAATGGTTATCGTATTTGACTCAGCTCGAGTATCATTTCTTTTTTTTACTTACAAGAAGTGAACAGGCTAGCAAAAATATAATACTCGCATGAACACGTCCCAGCTTCTTTATTAATTAAAACATAATATTCATGCGTATTTTACGACCGGGCAACGCCGGGTGGCTTGCTAGTAGTTCATAACTGGTAGATTTTGTTTCATACATAAAATCCTAGCGGGTATGTTGTATCAAAGAGGGTCAGGAAATAATGGTAAATAAGTGGTAACTGCAGACTCCACAAAACTGCCAACTTGGAACCTTACATATAAAGAAAGGTTAAGGAGAGATAATGTGTGTGTGTGTGTGTGTGTGTGTGTGTGTGTGTGAGAGAGAGAGAGAGAGAGAGAGGGGGAGATATGAACAGAGAGAGAAAGACGAGCACACAGAAAGTAAAAGAGAGGAAGAGAGAAAGTGAAAGGAAGACAGATATGATTTTCCCCCACTCTCTATCTGTGTTTGAATGAAAACCCAGATTCCATGAACAAATCTTCTTCCCAGAACTGCCCGTCTTTGGAACACTGTTCCACTGGCATGCTTCCCGGTTGAATGCAACATAGTAGCCTTCAAATATAATGTAACCAAGCTCCTGTTAAGCAGGCCTCATAAATAATCAAATAATTATTTCTTGTCTTTTTGTTTCTGGCTTCAGCGTTTTCTGTATTATTCATCCTGACGATGTCTCTCGCTAAAAGACTAATGCTATACATAAAAGACCAAAGTTTTACATAAATGACTAAGGTTTTACATGAAAAATCAACGTTTTATATGAAAGACTAAAGTTTTATATAAAAGACCAAGGTTTTACATAGAAGACAAAGGTTTTATATAAAAAAAAAAATTTAACATAGAAGACCAAGTTTTTATATAAAAGACCAAGTGTTTTCATAGAAGGCCAAGGTTTTATATAAATGATCAAAGTGTCACATGAAAGACGAGAGTTTATATAAAAGACAAACATTTTACATAAAAGACTAACGTTTTATTTATAAGGCAAAGGTTTTTCATAAAGTCCCAGGTTTTACATAGAAGATAAAGGGGCTATATAAAGACAACAGTTTTACATAGAAAAACAAAGTTTTTTTTTATATAAGACTAAGATTTACATAAAAGACCAAGATTTCATATTAATTTTCAAAGTTTTACATAAAATACCAAGTTTTACATAGAAGACCAAGTTTTCATAAAAGACTAAGGTTTTATATAAAAAATATATATAAAAGACTAAGATTTATATAAAAGTTCAAGGTTTTAAATAAAAAACCAAGGTTCATATAAAAGACCAATGTTTTACATAGGACACCAAGGTTTATATAAGAGACAAAGGTTTTACGTCAAAGACCAAAGTTTTGCATAAAAGACCAAGATTTCATATAAAAGACCAAGGTTTTAATTAATAGACGAAGGTTTTACATAGACCAAAGTTTTACATAAAAGGTTAAAGGTTTAACATAAAGGCCAAGTTTTTACATGAAAAATCAAAGTTTTACATAAAAGACCAAGGTTTATTTTGAAGAACTTGATTTTACATTGAAGACGAAATTTTACATAGTAAAATACTAAAGTTATACATAAAAGGCAAAGCTTTTACTCAAAAACTAAATTTTACTTTAAAACCAATGTCTTACAAAAAGAGCACAATGTTTTACATGAAAGATAAAGATTTTACATGAAAGTTCAAGGTTTTACATAATAGAGCAAAGTTTTACATAAAAGACCAATATTTTATATAAAAGGCCATGGATTTACATAAAAGACCAAGTTTTACATAAAACTATCAAAGTTTTAATAAACACAATAGTTTTACATAAAAGAGGAAGGTTTTACATAAAAGACAAAGGTTTTATATGAAAGACCATGGTTTTACATTAAAGATTTTTTTTTTTTATAAAAGACCAAGGTTTTATATTAAAGACCATGGTTTTACATAAAAGACTAACGCTTTATATAAAAGACCAAGGTTTTACATTAAAGATTAATTTTTTTCATAAAAGACCAAGGTTTTACATAAAAGACTGAGATTTTTTATAAAAGATCAAGGTTTTCATAAAAGGCCGAGGTCTTACATGGAAAATCAAAGTTTTACGTAAAAGACCAAAGTGTTATATAAATGACTATGGTTTTACATAAAGACCAAGTTTTACATAAAAGACCAAGGTTTTATATAATTGACCAAGGGTTTATATAAAACATCAAGGTTTTATATTAAAGATCATGGTTTTGCATAAAAGACCAAGGTTTTACATAAAAGACAAAAGTTTTATATAAAAGACCAAGGCTTTACATAAAATACTAAGGCTTTATATAAAATACTAAGTCTATACCTGGAATGTTGGTTGTACAAGCATTTATAGATGATATTATTTTACAGAGTAAAACCATCAAAATAATAAACCTATTTCTGCAATAAAAATTGCAACTATAAATTAGAGGAATCAAAATATTCTGCTTAATAAGAGAAAATAGAAAGAATTTAACTGTAGATATAGAAATACAAGTTTTACAAGGGAGTTATCACTTATCAAGGTCCACAGGCTAATCGAGGATAAGGCCTAATGAATGTAGGGTTGCAGCGTAGTAACCGATAATTGTGTAAGTTGAATAGAATTTGATTAATGTACAGTTTAACAAGAACTTGTTTACATAAGACTTGAAGGCTTCCATACTGTAGTCGACCGAGAAGCAGACCAACGGAACAGTGTTACAAAGGCGAACAGTTCTAGGAAAGAAGCTTTGTTTGTGGAATCTGCGTTTAGATTAAGGCACAGATAAAGAGTGGGGAAAATTGTTGATAGTGGTTGTAGCTAGTCGATAGTTTTTTATGAAGATTTTATAAAGGGCATAGTTTGGAGCTCATACGAACACTTGCCATGAAAATAAAGACAGAGCAGTAACATGCTCGCGATGTCTCTTCCATAAGAAAATAAGTTGCATATGAGAAAAAATGGCATCACCATTACATAAGGTTACATAAACATATAGATATTTATGGAACGTTTTTCTATACCAATGGTGATTCAGGCTTTTATTTGTCCCGAATGTTTCATATTTTATGAAATCAAGTTGATGAGTATTCGATTTGGTTCCATATATTCAACAATAAACAAGACCTTCATATCTGTTATATTTTAAGGATCCAAACAAATGTTTGTCTCTTTAACCCCTAATAAAGATAATAAAGTAGATTTTACATGAGATAAAAAATATATTATTTAGAGTGTACTGCTCTACTTATACGGTGCACATGCATGAGTATTTTGTAAGACTACTATTCATTTACTAAAACCCCGTTGTATATATATATCTAATATATATGTCTGTCTGTCTCCATATTTTCAAACTCTATCTCTTCCGAAACTAAAAGTTGTAGAGCGACGCTAGAGGCCTCCAATGATTGAATTTTTTATAGATCGTTCTTTAATGGGTCTTTAACGGGTTAAAATAGTTTTTAAGGGGTCAAAAATGGGTCACAATTGAAATAATCGTTATACATTTTGTACATTCATCTTATTTTATTTTTAATCAGTTAATATGCGTGTCACGTTGGTACAGTGGAACGTCACAAGCTTTGAATGCTACAGTTTAGCTTTCGGCTTCGACTCTAGTTGATAGCATCCAAATACTTTTTGTGTGTGTGTGTGTGTAGTTAAAGTCCTAGCTTCCTATATAGGAGAAAATAATTCCTGGTTTGTGGAACTTCTGGAATTTTTCCTAGCCTTTTTATCGCTAGTTTACTTGAATATAGCATGGGTGCGCAGTGTTTTGCCCCTTTTAAGTGTGGGGAGGTGACAATTTTCATCTTAGTTTGCAAGAAAAAATAAACAAAAATATACATAACTAAAACAAATAGAAAGACACAGTTATAACGAGGGACCATAGTACATTTGTTAGGAGTTAAGATGTGGTTTAAAAAAAAAAAAAAAAATTTAGTACTTAGCTCGTTCCGGTTTGCTTGGCCAAATGACAATATGGCAATGTCTTTTTTACTTTTGAAATCACGACTCTATAATAATATATACGAAATTTGGACAATTAAAATATCATATTTAAGCGTATTTTACGACCGGGCAAAGCCGGACGCCTTCCACCCACTAGTTTATATATATATATATATATATATAGTCATCCACATACAGTATTGTTCCGTTGCATCACAACTCATCAGTGCAGCTAGACTACTACCTTTCCCTAGCCGGAGATCGAACCTACAACCCTCGCCGCATTGATAGTCTGTAGTTCCATTCACCGGCCCATGGGATCGGTGATATATATATATATAGTTTAAAAAAGATTGAGCTCTGTGGTCCGTACCAAATTACTCAGCCAATTTTTGGTCTAAACATTTGAAATTTTACATAAAATGTATTCAGACATAGGGTAAGCATTTTAATCGGTTTTGCCAGAAAAATTGGCTGCCAAGGGGTAAAAATTCCAAAGATTTAACCTTTGCAGTCTCTAGCAAACTATTCAGCCAATGTTGAGTCTAAACATTTGAAATTTTACATAAAGTCTATTCAGACATGCGGCAAGCTTTTAAATCAGTTTTTGTGCGAAAATTTGGCTACCAAGAAGTCAAAGTTGAAAGAGTGGACCTTTGCAAACTCTACCAAACTTCTCCACCAATTTTGGGTCTAAACACTTAAAATTTTAGATGTAGGTTACCTGGGCATGAGTCAAACGTTTTAATATATATATATATATATATATATATATATATATATATATATATATATATATATATATATATGCACATAAAGTTATGAACAGTACCTAGGGCCCGAGCAAAGCTGGGCTAAACTGCTAGTATATATATATATATATATATATATATATATATATATATATATATATATATATATATATGTAAGCTTAGAATATTTTATACAAAACATAACAATGGAAAAAAGAAATAAAATAAAAAATTAATTAAATTATGTTTAAATTCTTAGAGATGCTAAGTAAAAATTCACAATTTCAAAAGGGGAATTTAACTAATTAGCACTTAAAAAACAGGAAGCATCAACTTAAATGTGAAATAGAATACGCCGATCACACACACGCGTGTGCGCATACGCACACACACACACACACACACACACACACACACACACGCGGAATCTTCCACGTTTCATTCTCGTAGCGGATTGTCGGATATAATTTATTTTAGCCTAATGATTTCTTTAAAGATTTTGTGTAGCTTAATTGTCATATATTTTCATAATTTACTACCTGACTCTAATCACGTATTGAGCACTGTTGAAATAAATACTGAAAATCGATACATAAAAATTATATCTCCGTTTATGCACCTATGTACGCGCACACATACACACGCACGCACGCACGCACGCACGCACGCATACAGATACGCATTACTATCCTTAATAGTTAAAATAGATATAAAAACATATTTCACTCTTTCTTTCTCTCTCTCTCTCTCTCTCTCTCTCTCTCTCTCTTTACATAATAAAGTATATACATGCTTACACATCTGAAGAAATTCAGACACACGGTCACACACACATATATATGTGCATACATACATACATACATACATACATGTATAAATAGATACATACATACATGTATAAATATATACATACATACATACATATATGCAGACATACGTATATACATACATACATATATACATACATACATACATAATACATAAAGATGTACAATGGAAGACACAGAGCGAAATAACGAAACGGATACTGAGACACGTAAAACCACTGTTCATCTGTGTCAAGGCATCACGTGATCCGGTATCGAATTAAGTCGAACGGTTGAATTCCAGATGTTCAATTGATCAGCCTGGCTCCTATAAGTACCGCGTCGAGTTGATTCTTCGCCAGAACCATTTGGCAAGACCCAGGTTGAACAACCATGGGGGGTTCAAAAAAACTTGTCTTCATACTGGCAGCCGTGGTAAGAATTATTGCATCCATTTTTTTTTCTTTCCTTTACAGTTTCATCAGTCTTTCACGCTTACGTTTAAAATAACAAATTCGTCAACAAGTCATACTTAAGTTTTAAATGATATTTCCCTGAACACTGCACTTTATTTTGAAATAACATTTTCGTAAATTTTGGACACATAAGTTTTAAATAGCATTTTGGTGAACCTGCCACACTTAAAACTGAATTATTTTCGACAACCTATTGCTCATAAATTTGAAATAGAATTTTCGCCAACCTATTGCTCATAAATTTGAAATAGAATTTTCGCCAACCTATTGCTCATAAATTTGAAATAGAATTTTCGCCAACCTATTGCTCATAAATTTGAAATAGAATTTTC
This sequence comes from Euprymna scolopes, assembly GCF_053919585.1. NCBI lineage: Eukaryota > Metazoa > Mollusca > Cephalopoda > Sepiida > Sepiolidae > Euprymna > Euprymna scolopes. Next base: position 36,535,925 of record NC_136511.1, read on the forward strand.
GCCAACCTATTGCTCATAAATTTGAAATAGAATTTTCGCCAACCTATTGCTCATAAATTTGAAATAGAATTTTCGCCAACCTATTGCTCATAAATTTGAAATAGAATTTTCGCCAACCTATTGCTCATAAATTTGAAATAGAATTTTCGCCAACCTATTGCTCATAAATTTGAAATAGAATTTTCGCCAACCTATTGCTCATAAATTTGAAATAGAATTTTCGCCAACCTATTGCTCATAAATTTGAAATAGAATTTTCGCCAACCTATTGCTCATAAATTTGAAATAGAATTTTTGCCAACCTATTGCTCATAAATTTGAAATAGAATTTTTGCCAACCTATTGCTCATAAATTTGAAATAGAATTTTCGCCAACCTATTGCTCATAAATTTGAAATAGAATTTTCGCCAACCTATTGCTCATAAATTTGAAATAGAATTTTCGCCAACCTATTGCTCATAAATTTGAAATAGAATTTTCGCCAACCTATTGCTCATAAATTTGAAATAGAATTTTCGCCAACCTATTGCTCATAAATTTGAAATAGAATTTTCGCCAACCTATTGCTCATAAATTTGAAATAGAATTTTCGCCAACCTATTGCTCATAAATTTGAAATAGAATTTTCGTAAACTTGTTACACCTTAAGTTGAAATATTATTTTTGTCGGTCTATATTTCAAACGTTTGAAATCGAATTTTTGGTCAGTTCTTAACGTTTACGTTTAAAATAGCATTTTTGCTTGTCTTTCAAACGCTTGAAATAACATTTTCGTTGCTAAATGCACCTTCCTGGCTGAATCGACGAAAGCGCCATTCGGCACCAAAATCGACAGTCGACATCAGTCTTATAATGTTGATTGTAGTATATTGCTGTTTCCCTGTTGATTGCGGTATATTGCTAGTCATGTGGAGTCCTAGGAGGTCCATTCTCTCTTTGAGCCGGAAATTAGTTCATTGCTAATCGCCTAACGCGCCCCTATCGGGAATGCCAACGCAACTGCCGATGCATATTTTGCACGCCGGAGTGCTTCTCTTCAAGGACGCTGGCTTTTCAACCATACTTTACTGACCCTTGTGTCATATCTCCCCCCGCCCCCGTAGAGGGCGAATAAATATGTTCAGTGATGATAAAGCAAATAACACATCTCAGTATTTTAGGTAAATGTTTACTTTAACGACAACTCAACACTCACCTTTAAAATTGACGACTTTTATAGATTTTCGGGTCTGCTGGAAACGAATATCACATTCAAATTTGAGGACAGACAAGTAGTTTTCCGGATATTAACACATTTTTCTCAATGTATTATTTAATGAATGTTAGCGGCGGTTGCCATTCTTAACATGGGGAGGAGAGGGTGTTGTAACACGCACGCGCATTATTACTTGTTCAGTTGGGCAAAACATAGTCGCCAGTGAAAAACATAATGGATTATACTGGATAATAAAGGTCTTAATATCCAGAAAAACAACTGGTTTAGCCAAAATTGAAATGTGATATTCGTTTTCTGCATACTCGAAAACCTTTCAAAGCCGTCAATTTAACTGTGAATATTGAGTTGCTGTTAAAATTAAAAAATAAAATAGCGTATTTTATGCTAGAAAAGATTCGAACTTGCATCCTCTCCATCTAAATCGCCAACCAACTCTGACTAAATAATCAAAATATGTTGGTCTTCTCGACAGAATTATGTTACAATCGTTTGCCATGGGAAATACTATGACAACAGGCTCCGCCACGCGCAACTTTCTTGGTCTATTATTATGCGCTAAACCGGAGACCATCGTGAATTGACTGGGCTTTGCGGGCACCTCGACATTCGTGAAAATGACTTGAGCTTGCTCTTGGTCTGCCAAGCCAGTAGGATATTCAATGAAATTTCTTGATATTTGCATATTTATTCTGAAAAAAAAAAACAGAAAATTTTATTATCTATAAAACTAATTTATATTTCTATATTAATAAAATTATTTGTAAAAATTTTGTTTAAAACTATAAATGAACTTTTAAAATATGTGACTAATTGAACGTTTTTTTTGTTTTTTTTGCAGTCTTGTCTTCTGTTGTTGAGTACCACAGATGGTGAGTTATATTTTAGTTTCTCTTTCTCCCTATCTCTTTTCTAACCTATCTTTATATTTTCTTACCATTTTATTACATTTTCACCCCAAACAAGGCACAATGCCGCTTTGATGTAGGAGGCTACTATCTGAGACATAATTTGCAGGGTTACTATGTAGGGAGTTAAGTAGCAAGATGTCTGTTCACATTACACGCGAACTTCTGTATCTCAGCACAGTGAGAAAAGTAAGGAATTCCAAAGTCTAGCAGTTTTGGGAAAGAAACTACGACTTGTCGGGGTTATTTACGTCGAGGGGATACAAGGGCTTATAGTTCATTTTTTTTTTTTTTACACAATGATCACCACTTATCAAGGCCCGGAAGCCACTCAGGGATAAGGGTTATTGCAAGTACATTACGTTAGTGTGGAGATTTGATGAAGTGTTTACTTAAGGGGGCGGTTCATTAGGAATTTGTTAACATTGGACTTGAACACATCCAAGTTGTAGTCTGATGGAAAGCAGGCAGACGGAACAGAGTTCCACAGGCGTGCAGTTCTAAGAAAGAAGCTTGGTTCATGGAATCCACGTTTTGATTTAGGCACAGATATAGAGTGGGGGAAATTTTTCACAGTGGATTCAGCTAGACGGGTGTTTTTCGTGAAAGATTGGCGAGGGGGGACCAGAGATTGGAGTTCAGACGATCACCTGCCATGGAAATAACGATAAAACAAGGATACAGCATCTACCATTTAAATACTTGTAAAACAGGCACAGGGATGCAGCATTTCGTTGATGAGATGTTGAAGCCCAGTTGACAGTTCGGGACCTATTATGCTGGTGACTCTCTTTTGAACCTTGTCCAGGAGTGAGAGACTAGTAGATAGATGGACCAGTCCAAATGTGGCATCCATTTCTCTCTCTCCCTTCCTCTAACCGCTTCTCTTTCTCCTATTTCCCTCTTGCGAAATTTCTTTGCTTTTTTTCCCTCTTTATTAAAATATCAGTCATAAATGAAACATACAAATGTCCCCTGATTAACTCCCCCTCCTTTAATTTTTTTAACACTCCATCTCACCCTATCCTTCGTTCTTTCACTCCTATTCTAATTCTTTCCCATTTTTCTCTCCCCCTTCAACTATCTCCCATACTTTCACTATTTACTCAATATTTTTTCTCCTTCCTCTTTCTTTTACTCGATCATTTTTTTCTCTGGGTTACTCCCTTCTACCAGATCAGGCTGTTTGAAAATATTGGTTTTCTGACCTAAAATGCGCCAAACACTGATCTTTAAGCATTTATATGTATACACATAATATAATTTCATCAAAATAAGATATATTTGAAAAATTAAAAGTGGTTCAGCCTCCAAAGTTTCCTTAGGTTAGAAGGGGCTAAGGAAATCGGAACTACTTCCAGTGTCCTTCCCAGAAAATTCTTTCTCTCTTTCTCTATCTATAGATAGAATATATATATTAAGATTTTAAAGGTATATGCCCTCATGGCTACCTAAAATGTGCTCTTAGAAATTCTAGAATACTTTTCTTGTCATTCTTTGTCAAATTTGCATAAGTATGCACTTTTAGATCTTATGTAGTCTTTAATAATTTATTTTTGTATATATATATATATATATATATATATATATATATCGTGTGTGTGTGTGTGTGTGTGTGTAACGTTGTTTTTCTCTCTATAATATCGATATTGAAAGCCTACTTTTTCTATTAAAAAATTATTAAAACAAACTTTTTAATATACCTTATTGTCTTATTGTCCCCCCCATTTTTTTTTGCAAAACCAAATCATGTTCTGCAAAGCCAAAAGCGAAAGCACCAGTTTTCCTCTATAAAACAGCCAAATCAACTGATGTGAATAAATATTTAAAGATATAAAGAACTTGAAGCGTAAAACTTTTATCAAAATTATTGGATTCGATAGAAAATCAACTAAAAAAGGTTGATATGCCAATCAAAACAAAGCAACATAGCATCCATCCACCTTTCTCTCTTTTTCTCCATCCCCTTCCATCTCTTAGTATCTGCCTTTAAGCATATTTTTAAACTATTAAAAATGTTAAAAATATAACAATGACCACCACTTATATCAAAAGGAATTTCATTGGTTTATACCCGGAAACCTACTTATTTGTGGAAAATTTGGATGCGATATTCGTTTTCAGCATACCCGAAAATTTTTAAATGTTATCATTTAAAGGAAAATGTTAACGTGGGAACCAAGTAAAAATTTACTAAAATGAAAATTTGGTTCGTCAATTTTATTCTAAAACAGCCTCATTATATTTGATGGTTGATATTATTATCATGTATTTTATGGTTACTTGACCAAAGTTGATCAGATGTTAAATGTTTTCAATATACCTTTATTTGTTGGATCTAAATAGCATTTAAGCTGACAAACCAAACCTTCATTCTGACTAGCTAACTTTCATTTGTAATTGTTGTACCATGCTATTTGTAATAGATTATTTAAAAATATATATTTAATTCTATTCGGTAGTTTTTTTTTTAGAATGTTGAAATTCGTTCATTAAAATCCCCTTTTTTAGTAAGAGTTATCTTCCTTACTTTTTTTTCGTTCGATTTCGTTTCTTTGTCATCAAATATTTATATTAAAGATATGTGCTTAATGTTTTCTTATATAAAAAAAGCCACCCTAAATCTTCATCCTTTTTTTACTCTTTCATAATCGCTCAACACCATCCAGCTTGTCGATGCACTAAATATAATCTTTAACTACCTTAAATATATTATCAACTTATATTTTTATAACTTATATATTTCACATGTCCTTATATACGCTTGCACCCTTATTAAAGACTTAGCTTGATTGGTACTTGCTAGACTGAACGTTGCTTAACTTTGGTAATCTAACAAGAAACGGTGTTTAAAGTTTACACTTTATAAAATATACAATATATTTTCATTGTACACATAAACCTAACTACAACATATACATTAAATTTCTCTTTAAATCCGATGTCTTCGCCCAGTCTCGAAAGACAAAGGATACCCTCGTAGGGGCAGCTGCGCGTGTAATTGTGAGGCAATGATTGCGCAATTCGCAACCACACCTCTTCTGAATCGGCACTGCTTGAGTCCAGTGGCAAGGAGAAATCCAGGACGACTGGAAAAACAATGCCGAGATAAGCGGAGAGCACATACAGCACCTGAAAGTCCCAAATGGTATACCATTTATTACTGACCAGGTTCAATGTTGCTTAATTTCGGTGATCCAGCGGGAACTGGTGTCAACGTGATTATGCCGTCTCTTTAAATGAAACAAAAATATATTTTCAACTTTCATATAGTTCATGATCCACATATCCGTTTTTTTCCCCCTTTATTTATGACATTGTTTTTCTTTAAATTAAAATGTCTTTTATTTTTACAGACAAATTTATGTGCAAAAATATAAGCCCACATAAAAAAAAATATTTTAAAATCTTTTTATATTAAAAATATGTGCGTGATGCTTTCTTATAAAAATGAAAGCTACCCTAAATATTCATCAGTTTTTTTTGTTTTTTTTTTGCAGGCAAATTTATGCGTAAAAATGTCGACCAACTGACGCCGAGTGAGATTCTTGAACTGCAAGTAGCTTTACGCAGTATGCAAGACGATGAAGGACCAACAGGTTACCAAGCCATATCTGCCTACCACGGAGAACCAGCTGATTGTAAAGCTGCTGATGGTTCAACTATTGTGTGCTGTCTGCATGGTATGCCTACCTTCCCGATGTGGCATAGGCTCTACATGGTGCAGTTCGAACAAGCAATGGCCGCTCACGGTTCAAAACTTGGTGTCCCTTATTGGGATTGGACCCGACCCATGACACATCTTCCAGAACTCGTACAACATCCACTGTTTATTGACCCAAGTGGTAAAAAGGCAAAGAAGAATGTCTTCTATTCTGGCGAGATCAAATTTGAAAATAAAGTCACGGCGAGAGCTGTTGACGATAGATTATATGAAGCTTCTCAAAAAGGACATCAGAATTTTCTTTTAGAAGGAGTGCTCAACGCTTTGGAATACGAAGATTTCTGTCATTTCGAAGTCCAGTTTGAGGTAGCCCATAACCCCATCCACTATTTGGTCGGAGGTCGTATAAAGCACTCTATGTCCAGTCTGGAATATACATCTTATGACCCACTCTTCTTCTTGCATCATTCCAATGTTGAACGACAATTTGCTTTGTGGCAGGCCCTTCAAAAACACCGAGGTCTTTCACCGCAAGCCAATTGTGGATTGAACCTTTTCCATAAACCAATGGAACCGTTTGGTCGTGAGACAAATCCGATCGCTCTCACCAAGGACAACGCCAAACCTAGCAACGTGTTCGCATACGATCATTTGGAATATGAATATGATGATTTGACTTTAAATGGAATGAGCATCGCAGAACTGGATAATTTACTGAAACAACGCAAATCTAAAGCGAGAGTGTTTGCTAATTTCAGATTAGGAGGAATCAAAACATCTGCCAATGTACGAATCAATATTTGCATTCCAAACAAAGATGGCCGACACAGTGACAACTGCGACAATTATGCCGGTGAATTCTTCATTCTTGGCGGCAGACATGAGATGCCATGGCATTTTGCTTATCCTTATCTGTTTGAAATTACTAACAAAGTCCATTCGTTGGGATTGCCCTTGGATGGGGACTTCTACGTCCATGCTACTGTAAGTGCGATTAATGGAACCATGCTGTCAGATGATATTCTTCCAAGTCCAACTGTTTCGTACATCCCGGCTAAGGACTACCATGATCGTAAGTTGATTTTGTTTAGTTGATTTTAATCGAAAACTGGTTTTATTTCCCGACTCTGAAGACGGGAAATGTGTCTTAATTTTTTTTCATATGAAATTAGTAGGGATATCCGACATTACTCGGATTAAATGAGGATTGCTACTATGGACTTCTTTCACTATACTCGCAACCCAATGTATTATTTTCTTTGTTCTTACTATTCTCACCTCATCTCGCTCCCTAATTCCTAAAACTGGAATGTAGGTAAACTCATAGAATTAGTGTGTAATACATATGCTTTAAATTTCATTTCAATCGGACATACACATTTGATGCATTTAGGGTTACTGTTCCTGTGCGTCATTTAGAGACGGACGCACGTATATATACGTCGCATGCAAAGTAACTTAGAGATTTGGGTCCACTTCCATTGTCTTTCCCGGATTATTATATGTATACACATAATATAATTTCATCAAAATAAGATATATTTGAAAAATTAAAAGTGTTTCAGCCTCCAAAGTTTCCTTAGGTTAGAAGGGGCTAAGGAAATCGGAACTAATTCCAGTGTCCTTCCCAGAAAATTCTTTCTCTCTTTCTCTCTCTCTCTCTCTCTCTCTCTCTCTATATATATATATATATATATATATATATATATATATATATATATATATATATATATATATATATAGGATTGATATGTAGTTTGCTTGAAGCATTGTGTGGGATAGGTGTGTAAAAGACATTTAGAAGGCTGTCACAATACGAGGAATGAATTATAGTCGCTGTTGGTAAGAGGAGACGAGAAGAAGTGGCGATTTACAAATCAATAAGTACATACATATATATTTATTTTTATATATATTTATTCAGTTGTATGGTAAAATGTCTTACTTGTAAGCCTATGCGACGTATTCCATTATTAATTTCGGGAAAAAAGCATGCTTTCAATCGACCTGTTACGCACACCATTTGAAAAGGGAAAATTTTTCCGAAATTAATAATGGAATACGTCGCATAGGCTTACAAGTAAGACATTTTACCATACAACTGAATAAATAAATATATATATATATATATATATATATATATATATATATATATAAGATATATATATATGTACTTATTGATTTGTAAATCGCCACTTCTTCTCGTCTCCTCTTACCAACAGCGACTATAATTCATTCCTCGCATTGTGACAGCCTTCTAAATCTCTTTTACACACATATATATATAAATTTAGTAAAGAAAATACTATATATTAAGATTTTAAAGGTATATGCCCTCATGGCTGCCTAAAAGGTGCTCTTAGAAAGTCCAGAATACTTTCCTTATCATTCTTTGTCAAATTTGCATAAGTATGCACTTTTAGATCTTATGTAGTCTTTAATAATTTCTTTTTGTATATATATATATATATATATATATATATATATATATATATCGTGTGTTTGTGTGCGTGTAACATTGTTTTTCTCTCTATATCGATATTGAAAGCCTACTTTTTCTATTAAAAAATTATTAAAACAAACTTTTTAATATACCCAGTCATAGATATGCGAGCGACTTAATTGCATATTTCTTCGAAAAACGTGAGTGTCATTTTCACAAGATTTCGGTCGATGTAACTTCTGGGTTATCTTGTTGAACTCGGGAATCTTTCTGTAGAACTCGGAAATGTGGGCGGAATTTCACTCTACATGAGAATAATAGTTCGAAGAATCAAAATGATACGAATAATCAATTCTCATCTCAAAAATTCAAAAACATAGAAAAATAATGTTTATTAACCTTTGCTTTTTCAGCGGATATGAAAGAGGTTGATGAAACGCGACTGAAAACCCGAAAGGACATCAACCGATTGACAAAAGAAGAAGCATACGAATTAAGAGTTGCGATGGAACGTTTCATGGCCGATAAGTCCATCAATGGTTACCAAGCCCTGGCCGAATTCCACGGTCTTCCGGCCAAGTGCCCTCGACCAGATGCCCTCAACCGTGTGGCCTGCTGTGCCCACGGTATGGCCACCTTCCCTCATTGGCACAGATTGGTTATCGTTCAGTTTGAAGATGCCTTGTCCGCTCGTGGTTCACCCATCGGAGTGCCATATTGGGACTGGACCAAACCATTGACAAGTATTCCCCATCTTCTTTCTGATGAGACTTACCTTAACCCTTATACAAAGGAGGCGAAACCAAACCCATTCTTCCGGGCACCAATTGACTTTTTGCATGCCGATATCTTCACCTCGAGAAAGATTGATGAAAGGTTTGTATGGAACAATTTGATTTGTTTATTTTACGGCACACTAACCACTTTTTTTTTACATGGAGGTCACCACTTATCAAGGCCCGGAGGCCACTCGGGGATAAAGGTTATTGCGTGTACAGTAATCAATGGGATAATATCGTAGTAATCGTTAGTAATGGAGATTTAATAAAGTGTCTTACTTAAGGGAGCGGTTTATCAGGAATTTGTTTATGTTGGACTTGAAGACACCCAAGTTGTAGTCAGGTGGGAAACAGGCAAACGGAAGAGAGTTCCACAGTCGTGCACTTCTAAGAAAGAAGCTTTGCTCATGAAATCTACGCTTTGATTTAGGCACAGATAAAGAGTGGGGAAAATTAGTGATAGTGGTTTCATATAGACGAGTGTTTATCGTGAAAGATAGGCGAGGGGGGCAGAGATTCGCGCTCAGACGAGCACTTGCCATGTAAATAACGGTAAAACAAATACGGGCTCGCAATTTAGGATTGTTTAATTTTAAAGCATTCATGTAAAGAATGAATTGTAAACCAATAGGTGAACACAAACTGCTATTTTATTTATTATTTAAGAGCAATTAACATTCGTATATTTTCCGAAAGTATTAGTGCGTTAATGGCTGCAATGAATTTGATATTTACAGAGAGAAGATGAACGTGTGAGCGAGACTGATGAATAACAAAGAGATCTGTACAGGTCATTGTAGCAAATTAACCATATAAAAGTTGATTTGTTTCTTCTGTTAATGATAAGCAAATCTTATTTTTTTATAAATAAATGCTTCTACGAAATTATTTTTATAAATAAATGTTTCTACGAAATTATTTTTTTATAAATAAATGCTTCTACGAAATTATTTTGTATAAATAAATGCTTCTACGAAATCATTTTTTATAAATAAATGCTTCTACGAAATTATTTTTCATAAATAAATGCTTCTACGAAATTATTTTTTATAAATAAATGCTTCTACGAAATTATTTTTTATAAATAAATGCTTCTACGAAATCATTTTTTATAAATAAATGCTTCTACGAAATTATTTTTTATAAATAAATGCTTCTACGAAATCATTATTTATAAATAAATGCTTCTACGAAATCATTTTTAATAAGTAAATGCTTCTAAAAAATCATTTTTATAAATAAATGTTTCTACGAAATGTTTCTTTTTTATAAATAAATGCTTCTACGAAATCATTTTTTTATAAATAAATGCATCTACGACATCATTTTTATAAATAAATGCTTCTACGCAATCATTTTTTATGAATAAATGCTTCTACGAAATTATTTTTAATAAGTAAATGCTTCTACGAAATCATTTTTTTTATAAATAAATGCTTCTACGAAATTATTGTTAATACATAAGTGCATCTACGAAATCAGTTTTTATAAATAAATGCTTCTACGAAATTATTTTTTATAAATAAATGCTTCTACGAAATTATTTTTTTATAAATAAATGTTTCTATGAAATTATTTTTTATAAATAAATGCTTCTACGAAATTATTTTTATAAATAAATGCTTCTACGAAATTATTTTTCATAAATAAATGCTTCTACGAAATTATTTTTATAAATAAATGATTCTACGAAATCATTTTTTATAAATAAATGCTTCTACGAAATCATTTTTTTAGAAATAAATGCTTCTATGGAATCATTTTTTATAAATAAATGCTTCTATGAAATTATTTTTTTATAAATAAATGCTTCTGCGAAATTATTTTTTATAAATAAATGCTTCTACAAAATCATTTTTTATAAATAAATTCTTCCACGAAATCATTTTTTATAAATAAATGCTTCTACGAAATTATTTTTTATAAATAAATGCTTCTACGAAATTATTTTTTATAAATAAATTCTTCTACGAAATCATTTTTTATAAATAAATGCTTCTACGAAATTATTTTTTTATAAATAAATGCTTCTACTAAATTATGTTTTTATAAATAAATGCTTCTACGAAATTATTTTTTTATAAATAAATGCTTCTGCGAAATTATTTTTTATAAATAAATGCTTCTAGGAAATTATTTTTATAAATAAATTCTTCTATGAAAACATTTTCTCCATTGGTTTTAAACAATAGACAATAGCCTCGTCTAATAACCATCCATTCAAGTATTTATTTCTTGAAATAAGAAAACTATAATAACGGAAGTAAATCATTTCTCCTCCTTGATTTTAATTACTAGTTTTTATTGTAAATAATGCATTGTATATGATTAGTTTTTAATAACTTTAGACAAATTAGTGTTCATTTATTTACCTATAGTATTATTGTTCGTATATTTTCTTATAGTACTTGTATGTAAATAATTGAAGTGGATCCGATTATATTTTATATCGACATCGCAAATTCCATAATCCACGATGATATCCTTAAAACTTTGCATTCTTGTAAGGGTATAAAATATGGATTTATATCTCCAAATTATATCAATTACAAACTCGTGACATAACTTATAATTTAACCTCAGTCTAATGACTATGTGTGTATATGTGAGATATATGAAATACCGATGTATAGGGGAATATTATTACTATTATTTGATATTCAAACATATTTGTAAAGAGTGCATTGTATACTATTAGTTGAACACAAGTTGCTATTTCAACCATAACTTTAGAGGAAATAGCGTTTGTGTATTTTCTGTGAGTATTAGTGTGTAAATTAGCTAAAGAAACTCAAGAACTCGAAATTGTCGATTTTATAGTCCACGACGAACTCGAAATTGTCGATTTTGTAGTCCACGACGGTATCAAATAGTCCAATCACACGTGCTCTTGTGAGGATAAAAAAAGGGAAACAAACATAATCTTTTCTTCATTTCTTTTTAAAATGTGCCCAGTCTAATTACAATTTCTACGAGTAGCTATTCTTCAAATTCATACCAAAATCTATATCTATATGTTTTGGTTAAATTCTATCTAATGGTACCCGAAGTCATATTTTTCTTTTTTACACTTTTGAAATCACTACTGTATATTGGGTACAATATAATAATTAATAAATTAGTTCTATAATGATAAATACGAAATCTGCGTAGATTAAAATATCATTTGTAAACGTATTTTGCGACTGGGTAATGTCGCGCGGCGTACTAGTAATTAGATAAATATAGATATGCGTCCGTCGGAATGACGCTGACCATCTGATTATCCTGGAGGAATGATGGATGACTTTCATTGAATTGTGAAGCAAGGATTGCGCAATAGTGGCAAGGAGAAATAAAGGACGACTGGAGAAAATGCCGAGATAAGCAGAGAGCACGTAGAGTTCCTGGTATTTCCAACTTTAGTACTGACTAGGCTCAATGATACTTAACTTTGATGATTTAAGGGGAACCGGTGAGTCAAGTTGATTATGCCATAACCAATATAGTTACGGATGACTTGAAAGCATTTTTCTGTCTCTCCTGAACACTTGCCCAGTCTAATAAAATAAAATAAACCAGCAGGAAACATGTACGTATAGACGTAGGATTGATCTTTATGCATCTCAATCAATTTTTTTTTTTTTTTGGAATTTCATAAAAAACCACGACCTTTATTCCATGTAAACGATTCATTACATACTCTACATTGAACATAAGTTGCTGTTACCCAGAGACCGAGAAAATTGACCGTTTCTTTTGTTGTATATTGGGGGAGGTATATATTATGTGTGTGTGCTAAACTCGTGCATCGGTTAGCGGTATAAAATGTTCTTTCTAATGAATGTGTGTACGTTTGTTTATACATGGCATAGTAATCTATATGATATGTGTATATACGTGTGCTTGTCTAATCTAGTTTTTCATTTCTTCATTGAATTGATGCGTGTATAACACTTACGACAATGTTGATATATTAACAGATGCAGTTTAACAACGCACACGTAACATTTACAACAGAAAAGAACAAATATCAGTTCTCTGGGGTTTTAACATCAGGCCAATCGGAGAAACACGCCTGATCCGCCTTGTTTGACGGATCTTCGGAAAAGCTACAAAGAAGATTCATCCTAATGAATCAACACATTTCGGGTTGTATTTTCAGCAACTTTATTTACCGATGTTCCCCCCCCCATTGGAAGTCGCAACACTGAGTCTAATCTAACGCATTCTGATCCCTTCAACTAGAAGATTATTACTATAACCGTCCATGGATCGTCTTTCTCCCTCTCTCGACTCCGACTCGATGCACTCCCTCTCTCTCACGTACTCCCGATTCTTAACTAACTACATGATACCTATTTTTTCAAGTTCTAGCCTAATCCCACGTCACTTAAAGTGTCCTATACGTAAGACTACGTCAGACCCTAAAGATCAACCTAGTGTTTCCGTTCTTTCGATACATTGTGTATTGAATAACACAACATGGCATTTACGTATTATCGTTAACATACGGTGCACACACAAACACACACACAGACACACACACATACACAGACACACACACACACATATATATATATATATATGTTGAGAGGTATATTAAAGAGCTTTGCTTTTTTATAAGTTTACTTTTGCCTTTCATTACTGTTTCCATTATATATTTATTTTATTTCATTTCTTTATTTTGCTTTTGTAAATTATTTTTTAAAAAATCGATTGTTGGAGATCATGGTATTTGTTTCACAACAACAGTGTTACATCAATTTTAAAACTTGTTTCAGGATATGAATTTAATATACAACTTTACATCAATATTAAAATGTTGTTTAAGGATATTAGTTTTATAGACAACTTTAAATCAATTTTAAAACTGTTGTCTCCCGATATTAAACCAACAATTTAGTATGAGGAGAAGATGACCCTTGCCCACTAAAGGCGGCCTCACCCCGTATCATAGATAAAGTTAAAAAAAAGTAGATAGTAAGTTTATAATATGGCGTATATTTAGTTAAAAGTATATTTAAGAGTTATAATAAAGGGGAGATAATTCTGAAAATTCTTAGGTTCACATTGAGTTTTGTTTGTATAACTTTGTCTTTCATAAATTATTTAATATTTTCTTTTATTTTTGCAGATTATTTAAAAAACCGACTGTCGGAGATCATGGCTATTTGTATGACGGCATGATGTTGGCATTTGAACAACACGATTTCTGTGACTTTGAGGTTCAGTTTGAAGTGACTCACAACGCCATCCATGCTTGGGTTGGAGGTGACGAGCCTTACTCCATGGCCGCTTTGCATTACACGTCATTTGACCCAATGTTTTGGTTACATCACTCGCAAGTCGACAGGTTGTGGGCCATTTGGCAAGCCCTTCAAATCCAAAGAGGACTACCATACAAGGCTCACTGCGCAAATTCAGACGTCCATCAACCATTGAAACCATTTGCATTCGAGGCACCCCTCAACAACGATGAACTGACCCATTCACACTCGGTCCCCACCGATATCTACGATTACAGAACCGAACTGAAGTACACGTATGACACCCTGTTCTTTGGAGGCATGTCCATCCAGGAACTGCAACATCATATCGAGGAAAACGAAGCCAAGAAACGCGTATTTGCCGGTTTCCTTCTGATGGGCATTCACACGTCAGCCAATGTCGACCTGTACGTTGTGGCGGGAGAAAACGAATTTATGGCTGGTTCAATTGCCATACTTGGCGGCAGCAAAGAAATGACGTGGAGATTTGATCGAGTCTACAAACATGAAATCACCCATGCATTGGCTGCTCTGGGAGTCGATCACTTTGGCGAATATTCGCTGCGCGTTGACATTAAAGACATGAATGGAACTGCGTTGCCGCCCACTATCATTCCGGCACCAATTGTCATCTACACGCCACCAATAGGTAAAAACAATCGGTTTCCCTTTTTTGTGCTTGTAAATTACCTATTGATCTATCCGTCTACGTTGGGTTTTACGAAATATCCTCAATTGAAACTTACTTCAGAAAAGCAAATAACATTTTTTCTTACGGATAAAAACAAAATTAATCGCTAATTAAAACCAGAGGGAGATTCATGCTTCATTCCTAACGAAGGATGTGATTATTTAGCATGCTGGGTTTATTTTCCTGAACTTGTTTATTATCAAATTAAGCTCTTAATAAAATTTACAAATGTGATCAAACTTTAATATAAAAAATAAAAAAAAAATCCCAAGTAATTTTTATCATGTGTATACTATAAAATAGGGAGGTACTGATTGGTTCTAAAGTCAGGGTCCATGGTTTTGATTTACGAATTGGTTTACATTAGTTTCAATATGTAAAACTAAACTGACTATAAATTTATGAAATACCTAATTCGTTTACCGACCGAGACAAACATGCAGCTTCCGCTGAGAAATGTAGTTTCTAGGGAATATCAAATTGATATACGGTGCTCAGTCGCATATATTTAACAAGTAATGCTGATGTATAAATTAAAACATTTGAAAAAGGAATACGTTTGTAAAATGAGTTAAAATAAATGTCAGTTTTTGTCTCGTGATAAAAAATATGAACAGACAGACATAATTTCTTACAGGTGTTTATATTAGAAGATAATGTCGATTTGAAAATAAAAAGAAAACAGTTCTTGATTGTTTCTGTTTTTATTAAAATATAAATAGAGAATGAAGAAAAAATATTTCATATTTTAAATTGTTTTTAAACATTTATTGATATTATTGAAAAATAATATGAAATGTGTTTTTATTTTTATTTGCAGTGGAAAGTGTGAAATTGGACGAGATGCACCGCTCGAGGAAAGACATTGCCAGTATGACCCATCACGAAATGACTGACCTTCGAGCAGCATTGGCTGCTTTTGCGGCCGATAAAACTGTCACTGGTTACCAACAAGTAGCCGCTTTCCATGGTTCTACGAAATGGTGTCCGAGTCCTGAAGCTGAAGTGAAATATGCCTGTTGTCAACATGGAATGGCCACCTTCCCCCATTGGCACAGATTACTTACTCTAAACTTTGAAAATGGACTCAGAGATAAAGGTTATAATGGAGGTATTCCTTATTGGGACTGGACCCGACCCATCACCGATCTTCCAGCACTTGTAACAGAAGAGCAATACACAGACGAGAAGGGCGAGGTACATCCAAACCCATTCTTCAGTGGTGCCATTGATGAGGCCGGTGCTAAAACAAGTCGAGACCCATCAGCAACTCTCTTTGAACAACCCAAATTCAGACATTATACCCACCTTGCTGATGAGATATTTTATGCATTGGAACAGGAAAATTTCTGTGATTTTGAAGTTCAGTTCGAAATCGCCCATAACCACATTCATGCCTTGGTTGGTGGAACCGAGATGTACTCTATGTCATCCCTTGAGTACTCTGCTTTTGACCCAATCTTTATGCTGCATCATTCAAACGTCGACAGGATCTGGGCTACATGGCAAGCGCTGCAGAAGTTCCGTGGCAAGTCGTACAATTCGGCCAACTGCGCCATTGAAATGTTACGCCGACCAATGTCTCCGTTCAGTTTGTCGAGTGAGATCAACCCTTACCAACAGACACGTGAACATTCTGTTCCTTTCGACGTGTTTGACTACAAGAAGGTTTTCCACTACGAATACGACACGTTAGAACTGAACGGCCTGTCTATTCCACAACTGTCACGAGAAATCAACCGACGAAAGGCGAAGAACCGAGTGTTTGTCACGTTTATGCTGGAAGGTCTAAAGAAATCTCTTCTCGTTGAGTACTTTATTAAAGACGATGCAAGTGATAATAAAATGAAAGCTGGCGAGTTCTACGTGCTGGGAAGTGAAAACGAAATGCCATGGAAGTTCGATCGATCATACAAATCGGACATCACTCATGTGATGGACGAAATGAAGCTACATTACACCGACAAATATCATATTGAATATGAGGTTAAGGATATGAAGGGTGAACATGTCGAGAACGTCAAACTCAACCCGACAGTTGTGTTTCAACCAGGTCTTGGTAAGTATTAAACCGAATATTCCATAGTGTGTGTGTGTGTACATATGACTTTAAAATGACTATAAAATAATATATATTTTAAAAATTAATATATATTTATAAGCTGTCTTCCATGTAAAAGATAGAGATTGTTTTGTTAATTAACTTTGATTTTGATTTGATGTCAAAACATCGTTAATTCACTACCCGCACAGCAACAGCCGAATAGTGTAATGGGGATAAGCTTTGACTGTCGTTTGCGCGGTCGGGTTTCGATCTTGGCTCGCGGTAGTTGTCTGTCTAGCCGCACTGATAAGCTGTGATACAGCGAAACATTACTGTATGTGGATGACTATATATATATATATATATATATGTACATACACATATATATATATATATTTATATATATATATATGTACATACACACATATATATATGTACATACACACACATATATATATGTACACACACACACACACACACACATATATATATATATATATATATATATATATATATATATAATCAGGATTAAAAAAAAATGTATTAGATCTTCTCCTCCTATTTCATTCAATGCATTATCCTGAAGTAATATTTATTTTGTCCATTAATAAACAATGCGTAAAAGCGGCCTCATCAAATATGCACAAAATGATGACGTAACCGATTCTATGGCACACATTGTGGATGACTATATATATATATATATATATATATATATAATGTATGTATGCGTGTGTGTGTGTTTGTGTGTGTGTAAAAAAAAATCAGGTAATTCCTGTAAGAAATCTCTAGTAAGTGCTCAATGCAGAGCAAAGCATACATATACGATCCTGAACAGAAGTGTGCGTTCTATCCGAACTATTATCAATGAACCAGAGGTCATCTCGTCAGTGTCAGACAAGGCCAAACTATTTGCACATAACTTTGCAGCTAATTCTTCTCTATGCGACGAAGGCCATCAACTCCCTGTATTTCCACCTACAATACAGAACAAGCTAGGTAACATACAAATATCCGTGCATGAGGTCGCCAAGCTAATAAATAACCTAGATTCCAGTAAAGCAACTGGCCCTGATGGCATCCCAATTATAGTGTTTAAAAAGCTTCAGCCAGAACTTGCTCCCATACTTACGAAACTATTTAAGCGCTGCCTTAAGGAGAAGTGCTTTCCGACTCCCTGGAAGATCTCATCAGTTTGCCCTGTATTTAAGAATTCAGGTGATAAGTCATCTCCCTCTCAGTACAGACCAATAAGTCTCCTGTGTGTTATGAGTAAGTTGCTGGAATCCATATTAAATAGAGAAATAGTCAACCACCTCAGCAGGAATAACCTTCTTAGTGACACACAATATGGTTTCCGCTCTGCAAGATCTACCGCAGATGTGCTGACGGTTATATTCCACAGGATTAGTGAATCTCTTGACAAAGGCTTCCTTTCTAGGGCAATTGCTCTTGACATATCAAAGGCCTTCGACAAGGTATGGCATAAGGGTCTACTTCACAAGATTTCCAGCTACGGTATAACTGGAAATGTTTTCTCAATCATTAAATCATTTCTCTCCGATAGGCTCATAAGAGTAGTGGTAGATGGACAAAAATCGGAGGCCTGCAATATAAATGCTGGAGTCCCTCAGGGGTCAATCCTGGGCCCAACTCTCTTCCTGATCTACATCAATGACCTCCCTAAACATACTTAAATCATTCGTTGACATCTATGCTGATGACACGACCATCTACGGCAACACATCAAAGGCTGTAAATGACAAAGTTCTCTCTGATTCTCTCTCCTCTGATCTCGAGCGCGTGGTTCAGTGGGGAAAGACGTGGCTAGTTACCTTTAATGCATCCAAAACCAAACTCCTATCCTTACATCATCAACGCTCTGATCCCCAGCTGGCATCAATTGTGATGGATGGCTCTCGTCTGGGTGAGGCCCCGTGTTTTGACAAGCTTCTTGGTTTGACCTTTACTCATGATCTGAAATGGAACACGTACATCAAGTCTGTTGCCAAGGTCGCTGGAAAGATGGTGGGATCCTTCTGCCGCTCCAGAAGATATCTCACTACTGATGCAATTCTCTATCTATATAAAAGCTAAGTACGTCCAAGGATGGAATAATGTTGCCATATCTGGGCAGGAGCGGCCAAAAACAGCCTATCCTGCCTTGACAGAGTACAAAATAGACTTCGTGGCTTTGTGGGGGATGCCCTTTTCTCTACCCTGCAACCTCTCTCCCACAGAAGAGACGTTGCGAGCCTATCCTTGTTTTATCGTTATTTCCATGGCAGGTGCTCGTCTGAACTCCAATCTCTGGTCCTCCCTCGCCAATCTTTCACGAAAAACACCCGTCTAGCTGAATCCACTATGAAAAATTTCCCCCACTCTATATCTGTGCCTAAATCAAAACGCGGATTCCATGAACAAAGCTTCTTTCTTAGAACTGCACGCCTGTGGAACTCTGTTCCGTCTGCCTGCTTCCCACCTGACTACAACTTGGATGTCTTCAAGTCCAATATTAACAAATTCCTAATGAACCGCCCCCTTAATTAAACACTTCATTAAATCTCCACACTAACGTAATGTACTTGCAATAACTCTTATCCCTGAGTGGCTTCCGGGCCTTGATAAGTGGTGATCACTGTGTAAAAAAAAAAAAAAAATAAGGGTAAAAGAAAAATATCCAGTTTTCAATCTAATTCAAGCCTCATCAGACAAGACGTCTCGTTTAGTGAGAATCCGCACTGGGTTAAAATAAATTCATAATTTGATTGGGCTTAAATTGTATTGGATTTTTCTTTTAGTCTTAGATATGAGACGTCTATGGATAGCCATGTATATAATCTTGGAAAGTTACCCGTTTCGTCTTTCACGACTTATCAGTGTGGCTAGACGTAGCGAGTGTATTCATTTCGGGATTTGTAAATCAAACGGCTCGTCACATTCAATGTTGCAAACAGTCCAGGCTCGTATATGTTACGGTAACACACAAGCAACTTACGTCGCGGAATGCAACCATATATATATATATATATATATATATATATATATATATATATATATATATATAAAATGAATAAAATCAAATTATGCAAATTAACATTTACAAAGTTGATTATTCAACAACAAGGAATACATACTATAAACAGTTATTTCTTTATTCCATGGAGTTTAAAATATCTAACTAGTGTCTTTAGAATAAAAATAAAACTATATATATGCTATAACACTGCTGATTAGCGCAAAAGAATGAAAACTATAGTGCTCGAAAGAAAAGTAATGTTCGAGAAAGCATATAAAAATGTAAGAAAAAGGATATTTAAAGTGATGTCCGTAAATGAATATGAAGTCACATAATAGAATCTAATCAATGAAAATGAGTTAATGCCGTAAATCTTTAGACCTGGTGTGAGAATATTCAGATCAAATAAATCTAAAATCCTTGGTTAAATATTCTACTACAAAATTGAGACAAGCTGTGTGCCTAATTATATATATATATATATATATATATATATATATATATATATATATATATGAGAGAGAGAGAGAGACAGAGAGAGATTAATTCATTATCAGCTTTTTCGATTTTCAAGGCTCATCAGTGTGGCTAAATGTAGCATAACTCGAGCTAGAACAGTCGTATGGGTCCGGCACTGTATCGATTGAACGACTGGATCTACTATCTAAATCGACAAACAATAAAGTGTTGCCCTATTTTTTTCGGTATTATATAATTAATTTGGACTTTTCAAAATAACTTAAAAACTCTAACCTTAATTTTAAGTCCACATTTAAGACTTATCCCAATGGGCACATAAATTTTTTATGAATCGTGACCATGTAGAGTTTAAAATATTAAAATTCCTTATAAATAAAACTTTAAATATAATCGACAAAACTTTTTAAAAAGGCGCGCCAGGATGCGTGTCTAACTATAGAATTGTTATTTACAAAATATTTTGCCGTTAAAATTGCTGATGTATTTTATTTTATTTTTACTTTAGGTCAATTCGACGAGGGCAAACTGTGGACAGATCCAATTAGCAGCGCCAGCCGAATTCGAAAGAACCTTCTCAACTTAAACAAAGGCGAAGTCCAGTCCTTGAAAGCAGCATTACAACAAATGAAAGATGATGGAAAATTCGAGCAAGTCGCGTCTTTCCACGGCCTTCCCGCTCAATGTCCAAACGAAGATGGCAGCAAAGTATTCACTTGCTGCTTGCACGGCATGCCGACTTTCCCTCACTGGCATCGTCTCTACGTTGCCTTGGTTGAAGACGAATTATTAACCCGTGGTTCCGGAGTTGCCGTACCCTACTGGGATTGGACCAAACCCTTCCACTCCTTGCCGAAACTACTCAGCGATGTATCTTACTATAATTCCCGTAGTCTGAAGATCGAACGTAATCCCTTCTTTAAGGGAGATATCACCTTCGAGCACGCCATAACTGACCGAGACATTCAACCGGAATTGTTTGATAACAATTATCTTCACGATCATGTGCTATCAGCATTTGAACAGACCGATTTTTGCGAGTTTGAGGTTCAATTCGAAGTACTCCACAACACAATCCATTCTTGGCTTGGCGGTCGCGATCCCCACTCCATGTCTTCCCTCGACTACGCTGCCTACGATCCCGTTTTCTTCCTTCACCATAGCAACGTGGATCGTTTGTGGGCAATTTGGCAAGAGCTTCAGCGTTACCGGAAGTTGTCATTCAATGAAGCCAACTGTGCTCTGCCCCTGATGAACCAACCAATGCGGCCGTTTAGCAACAGCACTGCTAACCAAGATTGGTTGACCTACACATACAGCAAGCCGAGCGAAGTCTTCGATTATCAGAACGTCCTGCATTACAAATACGACACTCTCTCTTTCGATGGACTTTCAATTCCGGAATTAGAAGCCCTTCTTGAAATCAGGAAAGCCCACGATCGTGTCTTCGTTGGTTTCCTCCTGCATGGCATCCAGGCTTCTGCGGACGTACGTATCTACATTTGCGTCACGACAAGAATCGGGCAAGACAACTGTGGCTATGCGGGAATATTCTCGGTTTTGGGAGGAACATCTGAGATGCCCTGGTCATTCGATCGACTCTTCCGTTACGAAATCACTGACGAATTAAAATTACTCGGTCTGGATCATGACAGCGAATTCCATATTAAAACCGTCGTAAAAGCCGTTAATGGATCCACCATAAACCAGAAAGTATTTCCTGATCCAACTATTATCTTCGTTCCTGGTCAAGGTAAACCTTTCTTCCTTTGTTATTTATGTTTTAAGCCTCGCAAAATAACAAACAATATATATATATATATATCTAATGTGTGTGAGTTTGTGTGGCAATTAACGTACGAAGGCGCGTCTTCGGACTAAGTGCGCAGATATATTAAAGTAAATAAATATTTAAGCCTGACGATTTTAGTTGGAATGAAACCCGGATGTTTATATAGCTTAATTTTCATAAATCTATTTCCATACTTTTCTACTAAGCTTTAGTAGCGTTTTGAATGGCAATGCAAATACTGAAAAAATATATGTAATATATTATATTACATTATAATGTTATATGTGTATATACGTGAAATATTATTGTTTGCATGTAGATCATGCCTTCATGAAAAATTTGCTATCCTCTACTTCAAAGAACCCCAACGTCTATTAAACTGTAGAAGAGAAATAGCAAATAACTGTGTTCACAAAATAAAATTTACTCTAGGATAGCGGTACAAAATAGTTTTAAAACTAACAAAAACAATAGAAAATAAACATGAATATACATAAACGATCACACATATATGTATGTATATATATATATATGTATATATATATGTGCATATATGTATGTACACATATATATATTTATATATAAACTAACAATAAAAAAACACTAACCTAGTTTTAAAACAGATCCTTTTTCCGATAAAATGCATGTCCATTGGCTGATAGGAAGGGACGCGGTGGATACTAGAAAGCTGATTGGCTAACTAAAATCTCAATAGGAGAGGAGCATATAAAAACGATAAGCAACCACAGAATTCGTGTATAAGCCTGAGGAGTCCTAGAGTGGATGAAACGCCGAATATTCAGTGTAGCTTAATCGCCATATATATATTATAAATTACTATATATATATATATATATATATATATATATATATACTCTGTTGTAAAATATTTACAATAATCGAGCTTTTACAGTGGACAATATATATGTGTGTGTGTGTATGTGTGTGTGTGTGTGCGTGTGTGTTTATAGAGGAAAATATGCTTATTTAATTATATTTCACCTTTCATTCATACAAATCCTTTTTTTCATAATGCTCAATGTATGGTAAACAGCACAATAATGACAGAAATGCTATATTCCAAATTCCAAGATGTTGTTCATATTACTGTTTATTTCTTTTAGCATGTTAAAATGTTCAATTATTGACAGCATCTGTTTCGTGGCGCAGAAACAATCATACCATTTCCATTTTTAAATATTTTCCGACCGGACTCATCAGAAAATAAGAATTTATTAACTTAAAAAGAAAAAAAATGTTCATAATTACTTAAATCCGAAGAAAAGATCCGAATCATTGTTTTGTTGTATTTACTCCATCTTTGATTTATATATATATATATATATATATATATTTATATATATATATATATATATATATATATATATATATATATATATATACACGTACACACGCATATATATATACATATATATATATATATGCCACCTTTTTGGCAATTTTATAAGTTCCAAATCTCAGCGACTATTCATCAGAACTAAACAAATGAAGGCCCGTTGGAAAAATAATGACCTGTATTGTGGAGTGTAGTTACTTTTTCCCTTAAGATAGAACCTTAAGGGAATCATCCATCACCCATAGAATAATTCTGGCACTTTTTTGCAGCCTAAAGTATTTCAGTCATAGCCATTTGTTTTCCTAGTTTTGCATATGAATTACAAAATATCTGATATTTCTACAAAACCTCTGGCGTTGATTGAGAGAAACTAAAACGTGCTGCTATGGTTTTAAATGATCTGAAATAACAGCAAGGGGAACTTTGATATAACGGTAGAAGTTGATAGATAGATAGATAGATAGATAGATAGATAGATAGAGATAATGTGTTATGTTTCAGATATGTTCTTCTTGTTTTTTAATATTTTAGACATGAAAGTTCTTACTAATTCTCACTGATTTTTTTTCAGAGGTACACGATGAGCAATCATGGAATGGAATCATAACAACTGCAGACCGAATCCGGAAAGACTTAAAGAGCTTAACCAAGAAAGAGATGACATGTTTCGCTGAAGCTTTTAAGCGAATGAGCGAGGATGGCACATACGAACAGATGGCTGCCTTCCACGGACTTCCGGCTCAGTGTCCGACCAACGATGGTTCAATGGTTTACACCTGCTGTCTCCACGGCATGCCCACCTTCCCACATTGGCATCGTCTATATGTATCCCTTGTCGAAAATGAGCTTTTAGCCCGAGGTTCTTGCAATGCAGTACCTTACTGGGACTGGATCGAACCGTTCGATACACTTCCGGCATTGGTTAGCGATCTAACATTCTACAATCACAAAACAGATAAAATCGAAACGAACCCGTTCCTCCATGGGAAAATATCGTTCCAACACACGCAGACGGACCGACACCCTCGCCCAGAGCTTTTTGGCAATAGGTATCTTTATGATCACGCATTATATGCCCTGGAACAGACGGATTTCTGCGAGTTTGAAGTTCATTATGAGGTTCTTCACAACACCATCCATTCGTGGCTTGGAGGTGAAGGTGTATATTCTATGTCGTCGTTGGACTACGCAGCCTACGATCCTGTGTTCTTCCTTCATCACAGCAACGTTGATCGTTTGTGGGCCATATGGCAAGAGCTGCAGCGGTACAGGAATCTAGATTATAACACAGCTGCGTGTGCTAAGCAGTACATGAACAGACCAATGCGACCGTTCAGCAACACCACCGCTAACCACGACAGGCTGACACTGATAAACAGCAAACCCAACGATGTGTTTGATTATCAAAATGTCCTACATTACAAATACGACACACTCAGTTTCAGCGGATTGAATATTCCTCAGCTGGAGAATGTGTTGACCAATAACAAAGCTCATGACCGCGTTTTCGTCGGCTTTTCTTTGCACGGTATAAAGGCATCGGCTGATGTTCGAATCTACATCTGTATTCCAGCTGGCGCCGAAGGCAAGAACTGCGACCATTATGCCGGTGTTTTCTCTATCCTTGGCGGCGTCTCGGAGATGCCATGGCATTTCGATAGTCTTTATCGTTACGAGATTACAGAAGAACTTAAAAAGCTTGGCGTTGATCTGAAGAGCAAATTCAAGATTAAAACAGAGGTGATCGCCGTTAATGGAAGTCACATCGATTCCTCTGTCTTCCCAGAACCAACCATCATTTTTGTACCAAAAGAAGGTAAATTTATTTTATAGCAGCATTGGCAAAATTTCTATGTCTTATTCAGTGTTTTATTTATGTACTAGCAGGTTTCCCGGCGTTTCCCGGTCTTAAAATATGCATCAATATTATATTTAAATTAATGCAGAATTCCTATTTATTATAAATAGAAATACCGTAGGTATTTAACATAACGCAAAATTTCTTTTAAAAATGAAGTAAAAAAAACGGAAAAAACTGAGATATGTGCATGCGATGATTATGTTTTTTTCTAAACAGTTCACTTCTTTTAAGGAAAAAATACTCGCACTGAGATCGAAACCAAAGCCTAAAAACAGTAAGTCAAGTAAGATAACCCTTAGACTAACTTGACACGTTCTTAAAAAAGTGTTTTAAAACTTAATTATTCTTAATATAAGGAAGCTGTTATGTTTCAAGACTGCTCATTTGAAGTGGTGAAACAATTGACAAACAGATAAAAATCCGATGACATTCATGTACAAATTTTTCAATTTTGACCCCCTTAGCAACCCCTTTCCTGGATGAAAATTTATTAAAAATTTTCCATATGTCTGAATACCCTATATACCAAATTTCAAGTCTATAGATCAAATATTCGTTTATATAGGTTGAGAAGTGTCCTCACATACATATTCCCACTTTTATAGATATATAGATTGATTAGCGTATTTATTTATTTATGTATTTGTTTATTTATGTATTCATTTAATTTATTATATATTTATTAAACAATTCTTTATTCATTTATTAATTAGTTCATTAATTTAGTCATTAATTTATTCATTTATTATTTTTATTAATTGATACATTTATCTATTCATTCGTTAATTTATTAAATATGCATTTACTACGTTGTTCATTAATTAATTTATATTACCTAATAAATTATTGTATTCATTTATTGATTCATTAATTTGTTTATAAAGTAATGTTTATATATCAATGCATGATTTATGGTTTATTTATTATTTAATTATTTTATTAACTTATGTATTTATTTAATATTTTATTTTTATATCTATTATTTAAATCAATTTCATCATAGTAAGCCCAAGTCAAATTTTAACTACTTTTATATATCTTCTTATATAATATTAGATATATGTGTATATTAAATATAGTGTAGTATAGTAATTCTTCAAGTTTCAAATATCAAGTTTTCTCAGTTGGTCATTTATTACTTTTCAAAAGGTGTCTCTGGCCTTTTTGGCCAAGATCAAAATGTAGTATCTGTTCTTAAGATGTTGCCCTTCCATTTCTTGTTTTCTTTCGGTGGAGGAGAAATCCTTCACGACTGAGACAATTTTTATTTTTCTACCTTTTCTCCACGTTAAAAAACGACCCTGGAGTCTAACTCTGTAAATGTAATACTTTATTTATGAGAATTTTTTTAAATTCATTACGATTGGTATAAACTGAGTACCTTTCAAGTAAATGGTTAATATATATATATATATTTGGTGTATATGTTTATATATTCGTATGTACTGGATTATTAACCGATCATTATGAATTTTGAAATGCAGTTGCTAGGCGTAAGGGGTCGTAATCTGGGTTATCTTTAGTTTAGCTTAATTTCATGCAAAGTGAGAAAAAGAAGTGCAGCCGTTCGAGAAATATCATACACCGTGTTAGATATGAATTAATAAATATTTCTCGAATTTCACTCCCTTTGAATTATTTTAAAGGGTTTAAAAAGATTCATACTATAAACCAAATTACTCATTTGAAAATTTAAATAGTTCACATTAGGGTTGAATTTAATTCATAGGCATCAATTGAGCAAAATTTAATTGGATTTAGTTTATTCTTAATGTAAAAACGGGCATATGGCGGCTATATGCAAATACCGAGCCGTGTGCGAAATGACGTTAGGATAAGCAAAAAAGAGAGAAAGGGCATGTTAGAGAGGACGAGCACGTTGAAGAAGTGGGTGACGTCGTTGTCGTGACGAGAAACACGCGTTGCGAGAGAATGAGGAAATAAATATCGTTGTTACAAAAAAAGCGTCTAGTTATGACTTTCCTTAAGTTCCTTTGCGAATGAGCTTAAAACGTGTTGGATCTACGTATTTAAACGTTACATTAAGACTCCTTAAGCTTATGCTTTAAAGTTAGGAAATTTTCTAGCATATAAAACTATGTAAAACATTTTAATCAAAATTGGAATAATGATTTTAATCTTTCTAAAGTAATATAAAAGTGGTGCAGAAATTATTCGGGAAATTAATTTTACTTATCTTGGGACGGGTATTGTTCTTGTACTTACATGTATTGAAATGTTTTGGAAAGCAACTTTTAGTACGAGGTGTCTTCAATAAGTTTCCAGACTTTTTTCGTATGGGCACTTTTATTGATAGTGTACACATAAAACTCTAGACCCCTTTGAAGTAATCTTCTCCGGCTGCAATGCATTTGTTGTACCCTTCCAACAGAACCTGAAACGCCCCATGGAAGTCCTCTTGTATGAGCGTGTTGATGACCCTCGTCACAGCCTCTTTCATCTCCTCAATTGTCTCATAACGACAACCTCTAAGGTTTTCCTTGAACTTAGGGAATAACCAAAAATCACAGGGAGCAAGGTCTGGACTATAGGGAGGGTGACGAATTGTCTTGTTGCACATCTTGGTCAAATAATTTGTGACATGGATGGAGTTGTGGACTGTTCTTCTCTGAACACTCTCGGGACAAACTTTGCGCAAATCTTACACATCTTCAGTTTCTTGCAAATAATTGTGTGTACAGTTCCCACACTGACATCAAACAGTGCACTTATTGGCTCTATTGACACACGACGGTCCTTATCCATGAAATTTTTTATTTGGCCAATCAACACCTCTCATCCTCCCTTACAAACTCCCTGCCTTCCTGAAATGTTTTATTCCACTCAAAAACTGATGCTCCAATCATGCAAGATTGTTCAAAAGCAGTAACGCATTCCATACGTTTCTGCGGCATTTTTCCCAAGTTGAAAAATGTAGAACAGTTCTTCTAAAATGTCTTCACGCCCAGATTGCATTTTTGAAATTCACCAGCTGCGAGAATCAGGCTTTAGTAGGATGTATTCCAATTCTTGCTGTAGCTGTTCATTTGAACCTGAAATAATAAAAATTCGTCAGTCATTTCATAAGATGTATAGCAATAACATACTAAATTTTCAAGAGTCTATGACAATTTTAAATGGCTGTGCAAAAAAGTCTGGACACTTATTTAAGGCACTTTGTAACTGTTAATTATTTCATTAAATCTTTAAGATCTGTTATGATTTTTTCCAATCTTTAAAATATAGACTATTAAAAAAAACATCTAAAATGCATTTATGACATAAGTTGATTTCTTTTTTTTCTTTTTTTTTTTTTTTGCAGAACGTGTCTTGCAAGGAATGAGCCTTGATCACACCATTCTAGTCCGAAAGAATATCAACCGGCTGTCAATGAAGGAAGACAATTCATTGGTTCATGCTCTGAAGAGAATGCAGGAAGATAAGTCTTGTGACGGATTCGAAGCAATCGCATCCTTCCACGCCCTTCCTCCGTTGTGCCCGAACCCCACTGCTAAAAAACGATATGCCTGTTGCGTTCACGGCATGGCCACGTTCCCACAATGGCACAGGCTGTACGTCGTCCAATTTGAACAAGCTCTACACAGACACGGCGCAATTGTCGGTGTGCCTTACTGGGATTGGACATATCCAGTGAAGGAAGTTCCAAGTTTGTTGGCCTCTGAGAAATACAATGATCCTTTCACCGGAACCGAGACATACAATCCTTTCAGTCACGGTCACATAAGCTTCATCAGCCCCGAAACGATGACCGCTCGAGACGTTAACCCACACCTGTTTGAACAGCCTGCTTTGGGAAAACAAACTTGGCTTTTCGATAATGTTATCCTGGCTCTCGAACAAACCGACTACTGTGATTTCGAGATTCAATTCGAAATTGTCCACAACGCTATCCACTCTTGGTTAGGTGGCAAAGAACTGTACTCGTTGAACCATCTCCATTTCGCTGCTTATGATCCGGCCTTCTACCTGCACCATGCTAATGTTGATCGTCTTTGGGTCATCTGGCAGGAACTACAGAAATTCCGCGGCCTTCCTGCTTACGAGTCGAACTGCGCTCTTGAACTGATGAGCCAACCTCTGAAGCCATTCTCTTTCGGACCCCCGTATAATCTGAACCCAATGACACACAAGTACTCCAAGCCTACCGATGTGTTCAACTACAAAGAAAACTTCCATTACGAATACGACATGTTGGAAATGAACGGAATGTCCATTCCACAACTGGAGTCGTACATCCGACACAAGAAACGAGAAGACCGCATGTTTGTTGGCTTTTTACTCGAAGGATTTGGTAGCTCGGCATACGCCACATTTGAGGTAAGTACTTCGTATACATATCTTATTTTATCTGTGTTTATCTGGAACGATGCATATTGACACTGAAGCGTAAAAGAATACTGTGAGAGGATGCAGATTTATCGAGACAATATATGGCATAATCACGTTCTTGTTAGATCACAGAAGCTAAGCAACTTGAGCCTTGTTAGAACAAGATGGATAACCATTTAATAATACCATGCTTTGTATGCAGGAGGATCTCGACAAAACCTGAAATAATTTAACGTCGCCCTCTTCCCCCTAACCGGGATATACATGCGACTTTGATATTCACATGAAACTTCCTCTTTTAGAGGAAACCGGTTCAATCGGTCTAGGGTGAGTGACGCTGCGGATATCGGAACCTGTATGAGAATTAAGGCAAAAAAATTACATTTAAATTTATAGTACGATCAGGGAAACGGCGAGCAGTAAAGTAATTCCCAAAAGTGTCACATTATGGTCAGTCTTGAGAGGCATTCAAACTGTCCACTTCGGATTCCAAGCCTCAACTGACTAAGCGTCTAATTGAGCCCTCCCCCCACCAAGTGTCGTTCCTATTGTTCGAGCCTTAGTTCATTGTTCAGACCTTTTGCTATTGCCACTCGTCACGCACTAATTTAAACCTTACTCTTATTTCTCTTTATGTTAAGAATAAATTCCAATCCATTGTATATTGATAAGCCCTTTCGGTGCTCGATAAACCTACTTCCATATCTTTTGTCATTTTTTTCTTTGTCATTTTCCTATTTCTCCAGTACTCAACGACCTCAGTTGAACAACGGCGATGTTGTAGAAAATCCGGTCTTCAGTAAAAATATTTTTTTTTTAAATTAGGATTCCGGTGAGATGATATTCAATGTTTAGTGATTTTTTTTAAAAAACCTTTTCTTTCATTTCTAGATTTGCAACGACGCTGGAGAATGCCACGAGGGAAGCCATTTTTCTGTCCTTGGTGGCAGCGCCGAAATGCCTTGGGCTTTTGACCGGCTTTACAAAATTGAGATCACTAAAATTATTCACGATATGCATCTCGATTTCGATTCACATTTCGTCATCAAAACGAAACTTGTCGCTCAAAACGGAACAGAATTACCAGGAATCCTTCACGAACCGACTGTCATTCGCATCCCGGCTGAAAGTAAGTAATTGCTTACCATTTGTTGTGGAAAAGTTTAGCCGGTTGTAGTGTTTGTGATTTACCAGCCGGTTAAACAACCCTATTAGCAAGGAAGTAATACCTATAACTTATATAGCCGCATTGCAGGTGTATATATTTGTCATTTAGAACATAGTTTAATAAAAGGGTGGAGGACTTAAAACTATAGATATAGGTGCTATTATGTTGACAAGAAATGTCTTGTGGATTTTTTATTTTGATTTCAAATGATGTCTTTTCAAATACGTTTTGTTATAATACCTTTACTTTATATATCATTTTAAAGAGTTTTTTGCTCTTTCTAATCGTTAAAATTGCAATTGTTTTTTTTTCAGAACAGTCTTTTGAATAGTAGATGAAAAAAAAAGCAAATTCGCACAATTTTCGTATTTCAATTCAAGCTAGGCTGAAAAGCTGGTGAAACAGTTCGCGATATCAACGAAGCATTTGGCCCATGAACCATACTGAACGCACAGCACACTGGTGGTTTAAGAAATTGCGTGGCGGCGACGAGTCTTGAAGATGATGAGCGTAGTGGTCGGCCATCGGATGTTTAAAACAGTTAAGAGCCTTAGTCAAAACCAAGCGACGCATAACTGTTCGAAAACTTGCTTCTTAATTAGATGTGAAGTATACGACGATTTCTTACCACTTGAGAGAGATTGGAAAGACAAAAATCTGATAAATGGGTTCCTCACTAAAAGAAACGCCGTTATAAAGTGTCATCCTCCCTTCTTTTACGCAACAAAAACGACCCGTTTCTCGACCGAGTTGAGATGAAAAGTGTTTTTTTTTTTTACGACAACCGGCAACGCTCAGCTCAGTAGTTAGACACCGATGAAGCTCCACGACACTCCCGAAGCCAAAAAGAAGGTCATGCTGACTGTTTTGTGGCCTGCGACCGGTCTCATTCATTACAGAATGCGGACGAAACCATTACGACGGTGAGGCACTGTTAACAAATGGATGAAATGAATCAGAAACTTCTACAACAACACCCAGTATTAGTCAACAGAAAAGTCACAAAATGCCTCCATGACAATGCGCAACTATACGTTGTTAATTCGGTCCTGCAGAAGTTGAAAGAATTGGACTACGAAACTCTGCCTCATTCGCCGAGACATATAATACCGCGGTAGAATATGTGTATTCTACCAGCAACCGGTTAAAGCAACAATTTTAAGAGGCGTGATATATATATTTGGTTGGGATATCAGGCTTTTTATTGAATTACTAGCGAGGCATTGCCGGGTTTTAATATCAACTCGGCAATGTCTCGCTAGTCATTCAATAAAAAGCCTTGTACACGCTTAAGTATATTTTAATTCATAAAAATTTCGTATTTATTATTACAAAGCCAATTCTCTATTGAATATATATATATATATATATATATATGGCAATTAAGCTACACAGAATATTCCGCGTTTCATTCTCATGAATGAAACTTACTAGCTAGCCCTACCTATGTATTGAGCACTAGTGAAGTAAATACTGAAAAATTTGCGCATAAAATTATATCGTCGTATATTATTTTCTGTTATTAAATGAAGTAATCATATATATATATATATATATATATATATATATATATATATATATATAGCAAGGATTGCAAAAGTTTTATAAAAAATGACTAGGGTGCCTTAAGCTAGAATCGAAACCAAAACATTTAGCGCTCTAGCCGGTTGAAATAACCCGACAGGTAGATAAGATTTAGCATTAAACCACTAGTAGCTATGATTTAAATTTTGCGTAAAACTCACAGTAATATGCCGGCAAGTTAAAATGAACATTTTGCATTGTCGACATATTCCGGTACACGTTATTTATCCATCCAAACAAAGATTTTACTCGTTATAAAGCATCCTTGATGTATGATTACTATTTCCTGTTAATTTCAGTGGTATGTGATAAGCAGTTTAAAAGTTTATCGGTTAAATATTTACACACAGGCAGACATCCACTGTTTCATTTATATAGACGTAGAATGTAATCTTATTAAAAGTAGACTTGAAAATGTAAGGGTTTAAATCAATTGTTATATTCGAATAGCGTATTTTTGTTTACCTAGTCTTAAGAAATTAACTAATAATCAAAGATGTTTCCCTTTTACGATGGTAAACGTTAAAACCATGTTTTTCTTTTACATATTTGTTTTTACAGAAGATCTGGTTGAAGTTGATGTACCTCTAAATAAAATAAGAAGGAACATTGAAACATTGGAAGAAAGAGACGTCCAGAATCTGATGTCTGC
The DNA here is from genome assembly GCF_053919585.1 of Euprymna scolopes. Lineage (NCBI taxonomy): Eukaryota > Metazoa > Mollusca > Cephalopoda > Sepiida > Sepiolidae > Euprymna > Euprymna scolopes. The sequence continues at coordinate 36,569,177 of NC_136511.1, forward strand.
CCTGCGTCATCTTAAAGAGGATGAGAGTAATTTCGGCTACCAAACCATTGCTAGTTACCATGGAACGAAATTGTGCCCGAGCCCCGAAGCCCCCGAATACGCCTGTTGCCTCCATGGTATGCCAACCTTCCCACACTGGCATCGAGTCTACTTGTTGCACTTTGAGGAGGCCTTGCGCCGCCACGGTGCTAATGTTGCTGTCCCTTATTGGGACTGGACCTTGCCGATTTCTCAGTTGCCCTCGCTTCTAGGTAAATCCGATTATTACGATGCTTGTACTGACCGCGTGTTTGAAAATCCTTTCCTCCGCGGTTACATCAAGGAGGAGCACACGTACACGGTGAGAGATGTCCAACCTGAGTTGTTTACCTTTACTGAAGGCGGTAAAGTGTCACGTCTCTACAAACAGGTGATGCTGATGTTTGAACAGGAGGACTACTGCGACTTTGAAGTCCAAATGGAAGTGATCCACAACTCGATCCATTATCTCCTTGGTGGACACCAGAAGTACGCCATGTCTAGTTTGGTCTTCTCCTCTTTTGATCCCATCTTTTATATTCATCACTCTATGGTAAGAAAATTTATTTATTTCGAAAATGTTTTACAATCATCAACAATAAATAAGGCACAAGGTCATTCAAAAGTGTGGTAAGGGTGGTCTATTTTTTTTTTTACACAGTGATCACCACTTATCAAGGCACGGAAGCCACTCAGGGATAAGGGTTATTGCAAGTACATTACGTTAGTGAGGAGATTTGCTGAAGTGTTTACTTAATGGGGCGGTTCATTAGGAATTTGTTAACATTGGACTTGAAGACATCCAAGTTGTAGTCCGGAGGGAAGCAGGCAGACGGAACAGAGTCATCCTTTTTACTGTACCTTATAATTGTCTAAGCTATACCTAACTAGAATCTTCAATCGCCATAATACCATATTCAAACGAAGGGTGGCCTATTTAATATTCTCAGATCGTTTTTTTTTCTATGGTAAGGAGTTTGGTTTTACTTACTAATATATCGTCTATAAATTTTAAAAAAGCTAAAAATAACATAAATATAAAGCAGTAAAAATAATAAAATATTTATTTATACAAATATTTATTTATAAAAATATTTATTTATAAAAATATTTATTTATAAAAACATTTATTTATAAAAATATTTATTTATAAAAATATTTATTTATACAAATATTTATTTATAAAAATATTCATTCATAAAAATATTTATTTATAAAAATATTTATTTATAAAAATATTTATTTATAAAAATATTTATTTATAAAAATATTTATTTATAAAATATTTATTTATAAAAATATTTATTTATAAAAATATTTATTTATAAAAATATTTATTTATAAAATAATTATTTATAAAAATATTTATTTATAAAAATATTTATTTATAAAAATATTTATTTATAAAAATATTTATTTATAAAAATATTTATTTATAAAGCTAAAATGATATACATTGCTTTTTGTTGAAGTAACTAAACTATTCTTTAGTCTGTACATTTAGAGAATCAACTTTAAAAACATATATATTCATTAAAAATGCTAAAAATATTATATGCTTAATTCATTCATAAAGCGGAAATAATATATATTCATTTAGAGTTCTTAAATATTATATAGTCTGTCTATTTAGGAAACGAAAATAATATATATTCATTTATAGGACTAAGATATTATACAGTCTATTCATTTAGGAAGTGGAAATAGTATATATTCATTTAGAACGCTAGAATAATATACAGGCTATTCATTTAGGAACTTATACCTCATATATAATTCATGAATTTAATGAGCAGAACACATTTTGGAATCATGTTTCAATTATTAAATAACTATTCTTATTATAGACGTCGTCGTCGGCGCCCACTCGTGTCCGAGTACCGGGCCCATCATCTGCCCCCTATCTTCTAGGATGCCTATACTCTACATGGCTTGCAAGGCCCAACCGATGATAGAAGAGTCGCGGGCATTATTTGCAAGGGAGTGAGGTGGGAGATTGGGCTGTTCTTCTCGCTCTCTCTTTCTTCTTTTCCTAGTCTTTTCATATTATGTTCTTTTCTCCTCAAAGTACATGGACCCTTTGCGTGTGCAAGCTCCCCTATTTTGTCTGGTTCCCGGCAACTTGTTCCTGTGAGGAAGGGTCGATGTTAGTCATTGCCAGGGTGAGCTTAAACTGGTCTTTATAACACTGTTTAGATGCTCCTCGTGGTCGAGTTTCATTGGCGAGCTCGCCATAAAGTATTTTTTCGGCAGCCTGGAAGGATCCATTCTACTGATTTGGGCTGTCCAACGGAGGTGATGGTGAATGGTGGTTCCCCTAACGCTGGTCATTTTAGTCCTGTCCAGTACTTCCAGTTAGTGGTGTGGCTCTCCCTGGTGATGTGCAAAATTTGCCTCAGCTTGTATTGCTGGAAGCGTTACAGGTTTTTTGCATCGCCTCTGTAAAAAAAAAATGTTTCACAAGCATAAAGAAGAGTGGAGAGTACTACTGCTTTGAAGACCATGATTTTAGTGACCAATTTCAGTACGTGGTTGTTAAATACGCAGCTATTGAGGCAACCAAAAAATCCTATTATAGACATCACCAATAAAACAGAACACTGGCATTTTATTATGCAAATCGATTTCTTTTAATATGTGAATTCTGTAACGATTAACAATCATTTCATATTCGGCACACGTGTTCTTCCTTACTCTAAATTATTCGACGAGCGTAAATAAAAATTGAGGCTTCACAAAATTACCGTAATAATAACTTTTGTTAAAAAATTCAAACCAATATTTGAATTAGATGATTTGTTAATATTTAATATTTAAATAAACTCGAAAACATAATGAAGCAAATAGATTATTAAAATTTATAAACACAATCTTCTCATAATAGTATTCATCATTCAAGGGAAAGTCTGTCCGTTTAATTAACTCTTATCCACGAGTGGCGCTTGACTTTGGTAAATGGTTATTTATTAGCAAATAATTTTTTTATTACATTTTCACTACAAACAAGACAAATTGCCACTTTGGTATAGGGGGCTACTATCAGGGGCAACAACTACTGGGGTAATATGTAGGGATTTGGGCAGCAAGATGTCGGTTCACGTTACACTTGAACTTCTGCACGTCAGTACTGTTGGGGAAGAAGGGACCTGGAATGGAATTCCAAAGTCTAGCGGTTCTGGGGAAGAAACTATTGGAGTAGAAAGATCTTTTACATCTAGGGATCTCTACAGTGTGGGGGTGGGATTTAGCAGCCTGTTGGGTTTGTCGAGGGTGCTCACGTCGTAGGGGCACAAGTGATTGCAGTTCGTCAGAGCATTCACCACTTAAATACTTGTAGAACAGGCAGAGGGATGCAACATTTCGTCGATGGGACAGAGGCTGAAGCTTAGATGCCAGTTCAGAGCCTATCAGGTTTGCGACTCTCTTTTAAACCTTGTCAAGGAGCGAGAGACTAGTAGCAGATGCTCCAGCCAAAATGTGACAGCAATACTCCATACATGGGCGAATGGTGGCCTTATAGAGGTACAGGATACTTTCGGGTGTTAGTAGTTGTCTAGCACGGTAGAGAGAGTACCTTTCTTGCAGCGGCCCTGGCAATGCCTTCAATGTAATTGTTCCAACTCATGTTTCCTGTGAACGTTAGGCCAAGGAGTTTGAAAGATGTACTCTCAGATAAAGAGTCGTTGGCCATTGCTATAGGTGGTAGAGAGGGTTTATTGTAATTATTAAATGAAACTAGTTTAGTCTTGGCGGAATTGAACGTGACCAACAATTTTTGTCCCCATTTCCACGACAGATTGGAGGTCTTCCTCTAGTGTTTCTGCCATTTCTTTAGAAATGTGTTTATTCGTCTTCCTGTCGTGCCTGCCATAGAGTTTAGTGTCATCAGCATATATACCCATCTCAGAAGCAAGTTTGTCGGGGAGGTCATTTATGAATATCAAGAACAATAGAGGTCCAAGAATAGAACCCTGGGGCACTCCCGCATTTATATCATATTGTTTAGATGTACGACCGTTGAGGACAACCTGGATTTTTCTCTTATCTAAGAAGGATCATATTAAGTATTCTACCAGTGATACCGTATGATCCTTTTCCTGAGGAGACCCTCATGCCATACCCTGTCAAAAGCCTTAGATATATCTAGAGCTACCGCTTTGCCCTCCCCCGCTTTGTCCAGTGAATGGTATGTACGTTCAGAGATTACAGTTAGGATGTCTGCTGTGGAACGGGCTTGTCTAAATCCATATTGTTTGTCAGTCAGAAGTTTAGCATCTGTAAGGTGATGGACTAGAGCATGGTTAATTAAGGCCTCAAATATTTTGTCAAAAAGTGGGAGGCGGCTAATGGGGCGATAATTTGATGGGTCAGTCCTTTCGCCAGAATTCTTGAATACTGGTACTACAGAAGCAGTTTTCCTACAGCCCGGAAAGTATGCTTCATTAAGGCATTTGTTGTAAAGTTTGGAGAGAACTAGAGCTACTTCGGTTGAGCACTTTTTTAATAGCACAGCTGGGATGAGATCGGGTCCACATGCTTTTGAAGTGTCAAGGTTTTTTATGATGGCATGCACCTGAGCAGGAGTGATTTTCAGATCGTCTAGCGTGACGTCTGTCCGCATAGGAAAGTCAGGTAGGGGGGTGGTTGGAAGGGTCCAGTGTGGAGTTGGAGGCAAACCGACTGGCAAGCATGTTAGCCTTCTCGGTTGCTGAGGAAACAACCTCGTGATTGTGAATACTACTACTAATAATAGGAACGCTCGCCCTAAAAAAACAAAAAAAAACAATGACGTCAGCTTTGGCTGTCGCCACACCAAATAGTCGTGAAATATCAAGGAGGATAGAAAATACAAGTAGAGAGAGAGAGAGATAGAGAGAGAGAGAGAGAGAGAGACAAGGGAGAGAGGGAGAGAGAGAGCACTAAGCAGGCATCGATTCGAAGAGTGCAGAGAGGGTTGAAGACTCAGGGAGATTTATAGTCATTCAAAGCCTTATGAAGGCTTACAGACGTTTATAGCAAGAAATTAATGGTAAGCGGCTATTGCGATAACTCAAATCATTTACAAATGTTATCAAAAGAAGTGAAGAGTATTGGGGGGACTTTTTGTCACGCTGACCTCAAGAATACAACCGGTTATTATCAGTGAGTGATCTCTGATGATGGCTTGTGTGAAAACTCCTAGTGAGTACAAATAATAATAATAATAATAATAATAATAATAATAATAATAATAATAATAATAATAATAATATGTTGAGGAATTTCATGTTTGTACTACGTTATCACCTTTCCCACACATAAAAATGGGATCGTTCGATCAGCAAAAGTGATTACCAATCTGATATCGTTAATATAAACAATTCTGACGTTACTAATTTTAAAATGAATTGTTCCCAAATTAAATTATGTTCTGCCATTGACTTAACAATCCAATTTTAAATAATTATACAAAATGAAGAAACTTAAATCTAATAGGAGTAAACATCTTGCTACACAACTCCCTACTTGGGATATCCTCTATAAATCTAGCCCATAAATAAAGTCTCTTTTATTTTCTTTTAGGTTGATCGTTTGTGGGCGATCTGGCAAGAACTTCAAGCATTCAGGAAATTACCTTATAACAAAGCTTACTGCGCCCTGCACCAAATGGCTTTCCCAATGAAACCGTTCGCCTGGGAATCGAACCCGAACCCGCACAGCCGTTCCGTTGCCACCCCAGACAAACTGTTCGATTATACCACCCTGGGTTACGTCTACGATGACCTCTCTTACCACGGTATGGAAATATCTCAGCTGGAGGCAGCAATCCAGAAACAAAAGGAGAACGACCGTGTCTTCGCCGGTTTCTTGCTGCACGGTATCCACACATCGGCTGACGTCCACTTGAAGGTCTGCAAGGAAGCTGTCTGCAAAGATGCAGGTGTCCTCTTCGTGCTTGGTGGAGAGACGGAGATGCCATGGCATTTCGACAGGAACTATAAGATGGAAATCACAGACATCTTGAAAGAGATGAAAATATCCACGCAAGAACTCTTCCAGCACAACAGTACGATTCACTTAGAGGTTGAGATTACCAAAGTCGATGGAACCGCAATGGATTCCAAAGCTTTGCCCAAACCATCACTGATTGTTGTACCCGGAAAAGGTAAAGTGTTATTATTTATTATCTGATTATACCCCTTCATTATTAATATCTTAAAATTCTTCTGGGTGTCCTTTAGGCTAGCAGGTAATAGTAGCAGTACTTGTAGTAGAGTAAGAACGAAATATAATTTTTATGACAAATCTGACAATAAAAACATGGTCCCAGTTTGGACAATGTATTTTAGTTAGTAAATATTTATTATTATTATTATTATTATTATTATTATTATTATTATTATTATTATTATTATTATTGTTTAAAAATCCGTCGCCTGAAGAGGTCTCTAGTTACTAGTAACTGACTGCCAGAAACATGCCTATGAATGTGTAGCGACATATTAATGCTTATGTAAAACAAATAATATACGGCTTAATCACGTTTGACACACCGAAGTTAAGAAACGATGAGCCTGGCCAGTACCAGATGGGTGACCATTTTGGACTTCCAAGTGCCGTATGTGCTCTCCGTTTATCTCGGCATTGTTTCCAGTCGTCCTGAACTTATTTTCATTGAACTCAAGCAGTGTCGATTCAGGAGAGGTGTGATTGGAGAATTCGAAAGAACTGCAATGCAATGACTTAGTTTTAAATACCCTAAAAAGTGAGTTTTCCCGAAAATAGATATCTCTTTTATAACCTCTTTTCGAAACGACTCACAGCACCGTAGAAATCATAACGCTCGTTGCGCGTGTGAATAAATTAGACTCTTTAAAAAAAAAACTACTTCAAACTTTATTCTAACTCTTGACATCTTATTTGCAGCTCGCGAGATAAAAGAAGAGAAGCACCACAGAGTCGGAAACTTAATCCGTAAAAATGTGAATCAGCTGACAGACAGTGAAATCGACAACCTACGAGACGCTATGGCCGCAGTGCAAGCCGATAAGACCGAACATGGTTACCAAAAGATCGCCGCTTACCATGGTATGCCTCTTAGTTGCCACTACCCCAACGGAACAGCATACGCCTGCTGCCACCACGGAATGGTTACTTTCCCTCACTGGCATAGACTGTACGTAAAACAAATGGAAGATGCTTTAAGAACAAGAGGATCTCGTATCGGTATGCCTTACTGGGATTGGACAACATCATTCACCAGTTTGCCAACATTAGTCACAGACTCAAAGAACAATCCATTCCACCATGCTCACATTGATGTGGCCAATACCGACACATCCAGATCGCCAAGACCACAGCTGTTCCAGGTCCCTGAAGAAGGTGACCACTCATTCTTTTATCGACAAATAGCCTTTGCTCTCGAACAAACCGACTTTTGCGATTTTGAAATCCAACTCGAGATAGGCCACAACGCCATCCATTCTTGGGTAGGAGGCAGCAGTCCGTATGGCATGTCGACACTCCACTACACTTCCTACGATCCCCTCTTCTACTTGCACCACTCCAACACAGATCGTATCTGGGCTATTTGGCAGGCTCTTCAAAAGTACAGAGGATTGCCTTATAACACGGCCAACTGTGAGATCAACAAGTTAAAGAAACCATTGATGCCTTTCAGTTCTGAAAGCAACGATGATGCTGACACACACGATCACGCGACTGGATTCAAGTCCTTTAACTACCACGAGCTTCACTACGACTACGACAACCTTAACTTCCATGGAATGACGATTCCCGACTTAAACGTACAATTAAAGATGAACCAAGAAAAAGACAGGGTTTTTGCTGGATTCCTCTTGAGAACGATTGGACAATCAGCCGATGTTACCTTTGACGTTTGCCGCAAAGGCGGCGAGTGTACATTTGCTGGCACTTTCGCCATTTTGGGAGGAGAACATGAAATGTTCTGGGCGTTTGACAGACTCTTCTTGTACGACATTTCTGATAGTTTGAATAAATTGAAACTGGATGCGCACGACTCATTCGACGTTAAGGTCACAATTACAGCTATCAATGGCGATGTCTTGCCCAGCAGTCTCCTGCCACCGCCCACTATTACGTACAAACCCGGAACTGGTAAGTTTATTTTTAATGTTTCACTTCGATATTAATGAAATACGTAGCTTTACAATTTAGATGAGAAACTTGATTAGGATCTGTATTCTTTGTTTTTCTCTTTTTATTGTTGATGTCCATCGTTATAATGTGGATTTCTATATATGTAACAATGTATCTCTCGCAATGGAGAAAAACCGTATTTCTTTAGAATTCATACAAGATTGGAACCTTTTGTTTCAAATTCATCATTTTTAGTAGAAAAATGATGCAAAAAAGGAAAGAAATATAGTAAAGAAACGTATTTAATTCCGAATATTAAAGGTAGTTTAATTATTGAATTTTTGAGATGAGGATTGATTATTCGTACTCTTTGGAATCTTTCGACTATTGTTCTCATCTTGAGTCTTATTTATCAATGTTAAAGTCGATGTAACCTCCGAAGTACTTCATATAATTCGGTTTTAAAATTACTCTCTTTTGGAGGCTGAAAGTTTAATACTCACTATGGGCGACGCTTAAAATACAATAACGAATTAATTATGAGTTCTACCCAGTCATGGCTGAAGGAACGAGAGCATGCTACCTTCGTGAATTAAGTAAAGGGTTCAGTTCGAAATCCGGTGCAGATTTTCGAGTTCATATAAAGATTCCCGAGTTCGACAGAAAGATTCCTAAGTTAGACAAAATTCACCTGAAGAAAGTCGGAGGTTACATCGACCGAAACGTTGTGAAAATAACACTCAAGATGAGAACAGTAGTCCGAAAAATATACATAATACGATTATATGTCCTAAGCAAAATTGGCAGCATCAATCCAATCAGAGAAGCTTTGAATTGTAAAAAATTCCAGATAAAAAATGATAATATTAATCCAATCAAGATCAGCAGAACGTAGCTTCTTTCTCGCGTCAAAATGAAAAAAAAAACTATGACTGAAAACTCTGAAGAGATCCAGTAGGTTTTAACTGAATGTTCCGATACCTGATTGGTTGGTTTTTATCACACTTGGCTATAAATAAGATCGCCAAATCTTTGTGATCATACACAGTGTATCATGATAAAATTATTGCAACAAATAATGCTAACCAATACTTTATAGTTTTTTCCTTCTAATAATTAAACTTATTTGATAAGTTATATTTTCTACTGCTTTTTCACCATAAATAAGGTACAGTGCCACTAAGTCGTAAGGGGCTACTATTTGGGATTAGGTTTGCAGGCATCCTATGTAGAGGGTTGGGTAGCCAGATATCTATTCGCATTACACTTGAATCTCTGCATGTCAGTATAGTCAGGGAGGCAGAGGCCTAAGACGGAATTCCAAATTTTAGCAGCATCAATCCTGTCAGAGAAATATTAGTAGAATGTGTTATGGTATGAATCTCTACGGTGTAGAGGTGGGATTTTGCTGCTTGTCTGGTTTGTCAGGAGTATTTATGTCGAAAGGGTACAAGTGTTTTGAGTTCGTTCGAGCACTTACCATTAAAGTAATAGTACAACGGACATAGGGATGCCACATTTCGGCGATGGGACAGAAGTTGAAGTTTAAAAAAAATAATTTATTCAATATAAAAATATAATAAACTTGTAAAGCATTTAATTTTGTATTTGTCTAATCATTACTAATTTTCTATAATAATGCTCCATCCCCGACACCGAACTGAACGTATGTAATTATTTACATGCATACATTGAATACAAAAATTGTTCGTTACTTACAGAAACATATGATCGATTATTCGACTCGATCTAAAATTATTTTTATCTTTCTTTCAGGCCACAACCACCATTAAAGAAACGGATAGGATTACACTGGAGGAAACAATTGAGCTCGGAATTGACAAAAACGATTCGCAGTTAGCTCTACGGCGGTCACGTTTCTGCCGACACTATTATTTTTTACACTTTTATACGAATAAACATAAAGTATCAATATGATCTTGTATTAAAACTGTTTCGAAATAAAAAAAAAATGTGCTATGAACTTCAGTGTTTCATTTTTCTATTTAAAATTTTAAAAAATATTTTTTGCATGCTTTGAAAACTGTTTAAATTTTATTCGTTCAATTTTTTTATTAAATTATTATATTTTTTTTGTAATTCATAAACAAAAATAATTTCTTACATTCTATAATTCTTTAATTTTCTTTTATGTTTAACGATGGCATTTATCAATTATCTGTCCACATTTCGGGTATATACATTTGAGATGAATTTTGATTTCAATGTAACGTGATCATTGACCGAGGCTTGAAAATCGGTATCGCTGCGCCATGGGGGACGTTTCTGGAAATAACTTTTACGTTCTAGTACGGACCGACTAGCTTTTTAGGGATAATAAACGGTAGTCACATACACTTCACTTCAAAGATTAATCCATCGCTAGGCTTGACGGTTCTTTGGGAGAACTTAAGCGTCATTAATTTACTCCTGAGAATTAATCATATGACCTGGTGTTTTATAGAGTACTGCCAGAGGATGCCAAGAAACTGAAACGATTATTATTATGATTGTTTTTTATGCCTAGAAAATATGTATCAAGACGAAAAAGGTATTTTCAGGGTAAAAATATTATGGTAGAAATGTATCGGGAATGCTAGTGAAAAAATGTTAAAACAAAAAAGAATGTTAGAACATAAACAACAGAGATGATTTTGGTGATGGCTTCAGGTGATCTTAATATTACTTGAGTTAATGACGTAATAGGATAGTTTGGTAATACACGTAATGACAGTTTAGAGTTCGGAGAGAGTCAGGAAAGTCGGACAAGTTAACACAAAAGATATCGGCTCCGCGAGAATGACGTAATAAGATTGTTAGAAGAGACACGTACATTTTTAGGTTAGAGTTGGGTGTCAAACTGGAAAATTCAGAAAAATTAACACGACAGATATCGTCTCCGCGTTTAGGAAGCTGTGAGAACGCGACTTTCTCATAATATAAGAATTTCAACGTCTTGCAGCTCTGATGGAAAATAAAGACCGTGAATAAAGTTATATAAAAATATGACTTCGATTTGGCGTTTTCTTTCGGAGAAACCTTCAATTACGCAGCAACCGATAGGAAAGACTTATGTGTCCAGCGTATGTTATTGTCACGTAATAAATGAACAGTCTTTATATGTGTCATCCTGACTCCGCAGCCGGCGACTTAATGAAAAAGCTATATTCAAAGGAATATACAAATTAGTTAATCTTCATATAGTTGCTCGCATAGCCATTACTCATTATATTAAGAAATTTGTTTTAATCATTTTTAAATAGAAAAAGTAAGCTTTTAATATCAATATCAGAGCGAGAAAACTCAACTTTATAAGAATATATACATATATTATGCTCTTACATACGTAACCGAGCACTTTCGTCATTTCTCTCTCTCTCTCACACACACACACACACACACACACACACACACATATATATATATATATATATATATATATATATATATATATATATATATATATATATATATATAGCTTCATAAAAGAAAATATCATACCCCACGCAAAAAAAGCAAATTTAGCACAAAATTCTTTGGAATAAAAATAAAAGTAAAAATACAAATCTTTTCAGTTACTTCAACTTTTAAAAAAATAATGATAATCGAATAAAAATTTAATAACAAAAATAATATTAGACTGTCGTTCTCAACATAATCTGAATCTATCTATTATCTCTTATAATAAGATCATCTATAAAATTTAACATGTACGTAACGCTTTCATTTTTTTATTTTCACAATATTGCACCGATTCTTCCGGGCTAAAACCCAAATATAAAGTGTTGCATGAATTCAAATACCTTATGTATGAAGTTTCACGTCTGTAGACCAAAAACTCTAGGAGGAATTAGGAAGGCAAAATTTGTTAAACAAAAATATATACGTATGCATAAATATATATAGAAACAATTTTGTGTTTACTGTAAACTTATACGCAAATATTATGCAAGTATAAATCATGTGGGATTTTTTCGATAAATGAAACATAAATCACATTTTTAAGTTGATTCATGATCATCTTCATTGAATTATGAAAATATATTTTTCTCATGTTTAATCGCAAACGTCAAATGCCGACAACGGACGGCAATGAGTGCTCTTGTTTTCAAATAGAGACTGCATTAATCATTATTCTATTTATGATGGCACAAGTTTTAGTCAATATATCGATACTTCTACAGTCTAAAAATGCTGGAGAGTTGAAAGCATCCCTGACGCGCGCGCACACACACACACAAACACACACACACACACAAACACACAAACACACACACACACAAACACACACACACAAACCAGCAGCAATACTGAAAAATGAAAGTCGCAAGATTCTATGGGACATTGATATACAAACGGATAAATCCATCCAAGCTAGAAGACCCGATGTCATAAAAGTTTACAAGAAGGAAAAGTCCTGCCAGATTGTAGATTTTACCGTCCCAGCAGTTCAAAGAGTGGAGATCAAGGAGACTGAGAAGCGGAGCAAATACATAGAACAAGCCAGAGAGCTCAAAGGGATTTGGAAAATGAAGAAAGTAAAAATAACACTACTAATAATAGGAGAGCTAGGAACTATACCACAAAACTTAGAAAAATAAAAAGAAAAATGGGAGAGATTAGAATCAGAAGTATGAAAAGATAAAACGAATAACAATAATGAAAACTGCTAAGAAATGAATAAAACACATGAACCACAAAAACAAAACATATAAACACATATAAAAACGTATAAACACATATAAAAACGTATAAAAACAAATAAAAACATATAAAAACGTATAAAAACGTATAAAAACATATAAAAACGTATAAAAACATATAAAAACGTATAAAAACATATAAAAACATATAAAAACATATAAAAACGTATAAAAACATATAAAAAACATAAAAAAACGTATAAAACATATAAAAACGTATAGAAACGTATAAAAACGTATAGAAACGTATAAAAACATATAAAAACATGTAAAAACATATAAAAACATGTAAAAACATATAAAAACGTATAAAAACGTATAAAAACGTATGAAACATATAAAACCATGTAAAAACATATAAAAACGTATAAAAACGTATAAAAACATGTAAAAACATATAAAAACGTATAAAAACATATAAAAACGTACAAAACGTATAAAAACATGTAAAAACATATAAAAACATATAAAAACGTATAAAAACATATAAAAACATATAAAAACATATAAAACGTATAAAAACGTATAAAAACGTATAAAACATATAAAAACATATAAAAACGTATAAAAACATATAAAAACATATAAAAACGTATAAAAACATATAAAACCGTATAAAAACGTATAAAAACGTATAAAAACATATAAAATCATGTAAAAACATATAAAAACGTATAAAAACGTATAAAAACATATAAAAACATAAAAAAACGTATAAAAACATATAAAAACATATAAAAACGTATAAAAATGTATAAAAACATATAAAAACGTATAAAAACGTATAAACACATATAAAAACGAATAAAAACATATAAAAACATATAAAAACATATAAAAACGTGTAAAACATATAAAAACATATAAAAACGTATAAAAACGTATAAAAAGATATAAAAACGTATAAAAACGTATAAAAAAATATAAAAACATATAAAAACATAAAAACACGAATAAAAATATATAAAAACGTATAAAACCGTAGAAAAACATATAAAAACGTATAAAAACGTATAAAAACATATAAAAACATATAAAAACGTATAAAAACATATAAAAACGTACAAAACATATAAAAACGTAGAATAACTTATAAAAACATATAAAAACGTATAAAAACGATAAAAATGTATAAAAACATATAAAAACGTATAAAAACATATAAAAAATATAAAAACATATAAAAACACATAAAAACGTATGAAAACATATAAAAACATATAAAAACGTACAAAACCGTATAAAAACATATAAAAACGTATAGAAACCTATAAAAACCTATAAAAACATATAAAAACATATAAAAAATATATAAAAACATATAAAAACATATAAAAACGTATAAAAACATAAAAAACATATAAAAACGTATAACAAATATAAAGACGTATAAAACCGTATAAAAACATATAAAAACATATAAAAACGTATAAAAACGTAAAAAACATATAAAAACATATAAAAACGTATAAAAACGTATAAAAACATATAAAAATATATAAAAACGTATAAAAACATATAAAAACATATAAAAACATATAAAAACGTATAAAAACATATAAAAACATTTAAAAACATATAAAAAAATATAAAAACGTATAAAAACGTATAAAAACATATAAAAACATATTAAAACATATAAAAACGTATAAAAACGTATAAAAACATATAAAAACGTATAAAAACATATAAAAACATATAAAAACATATAAAAACGTGTAAAATATATAGAAACATATAAAAACATATAAAAACATATAAAAACATATAAAAACGTATAAAAACATATTAAAACATATAAAAACATATAAAAACGTATAAAAACATATAAAATCATATAAAATCATATAAAAACGTATAAAAACGTATAAAAACATATAAAAACGTATAAAAACATATAAAAACATATAAAAACGTGTAAAACATATAAGAACATGTAAAAACGTATAAAAACGTATAAAAACGTATAAAAACATATAAAAACGTATAAAAACATATAAAAACATATAAAAACGTATAAAAACATATAAAAACGTATAAAACCGTATAAAAACATAGAAAAACGTAGAAAAACGTATAAAAACATATAAAAACATATAAAAACATATAAACACATATATAAACGTATAAAAACGTATTAAAACCAATAAAAACGTATAAAAACGTATAAAAACGTATAAAAACATATAAAAACGTATACAAACGTATAAAAAAATATAAAAACATATAAAAACATATAAAAACATATAAAAACGTATAAAAACATATAAAAACGTATAAAAACGTATAAAAAAATATAAAAACATATAAAAACGTATAAAAACGTATAAAAACATATAAAAACGTATAAAAACATATAAAAACATATAAAAACGTATAAAAACGTATAAAAACATATGAAAACGTATAAAAACATATAAAAAACATATAAAAACGTATAAAAACATATAAAAACATATAAAAACGTATAAAAACGTATAAAAACATATAAAACGTATAAAAAGTATAAAAACGTATAAAAACATAAAAACATATAAAACGTATAAAAACGTATAAAAACATATAAAAACATATAAAAACATATAAAAACATATAAAAACGTATAAAAACTGTTACAGACGTAAAACACAAAGGAATATCACATAGAATCATGAAAACTGAAATAGTATAATTGTAAGGTAACCCTATGCACCCCTGCGTTCCAGTCACCCCTTTTTTGTGTACGTGTCTGTGTATATCACCATAAACTAGCACCACACTAAATAAGTGAGGAAGGTCAAGGAGGATGAAAAGATCGAGAAGAGAAAGAAATAGCCAAAACTCCGCTTATTGACACCCAAATTCCAATGAAGACCAATGGTTGCTACCAACGAGAAATCAATGGCAAGTGGCTGTTGCGATAACGCAAATTCTTTTGCAAAAATTATCGAAAGAGGTGGAGTGTACTGGAAATCTGTGGAGACTTGTTGTCACTCAGACTCCAGAGAACACCACAAGTTATACTCACAGAAAATCTTTGATAATGGCCTGTATGACTAATATGAGTAAATAATAATAATAATAATGATAATAATAATAATGATAATGATAATAATGATAATAATGATAATAACAATAATAATAATAATAATAATAATAATAATAATAATAATAATAACTCGATAAGAACCAATCATATCAAAGCAAGAATCGATAAAACACAAGAAAACAGCAAATGCAGACTCTGTGGACAAAGAGACGAAACGATAAACCATATAGTAAGTGAATGCAGCAAACTGGTCCAAAAGGAATACAAAAACAGGCATGACCAAGTGGGGAGGGCGGTGCTCTGGGAATTGTGCAAATTACTGCATTTTGAGCGTACAGACAAATCGTACACGCATAAACCCGCAACAGCACTCGAAAATGAGAATCATAAAATCCTATGGGACATGGACATACAGACGGACAAACCCATCCAAGCAAGAAGACCAGATGTCGTAATAATTAACAACAAAGAAAAATCCTGTCAAATCGTAGACTTTGCTGTCCCAGCTGACCACAGGGTGAGTATGAAAGAAAAGGAGAAACGAAGCAACTACACAGAGCTAGCCAGAGAGTTAAAAGGGATTTGGATGATGAAGAAAATCAAAATAGTACTGATAATAGTAGGAGCACTAGGAGCAATTCCGAAAAACTTCGACAAAAGAATGTCAGAAATTGGAATCAGAGGAATAACTGCAAAAATACAACGCCTAATGATAATGAAAACGGCTGAAATATTAAGGAAACCCCTTGAATGTGGGGAATAACATAAGACAATATAACAAACAGGGAATGAAGAACGCCGAAGCTGCATATCAACAAGTTCTACACCACCATCATGCATCCCCCCATTGTCTCATCACCGTTCCCCCTCCCCAATAGAAAAGTGATTAAGTGAGAAGAGAACTGGGATCGTGGGGAGGCTTAGTGCCACTCAAATTCCAGTAAAAACCAATGGCCACTACCAGCGAGAAATCAATGGCATGTGGCTGTTGCGATGATGCAAATTTATTTGTAAATGCTATGGAAGGAGGTGGAGAGAGCTGGACGTCTGGGGAGACTTGTTGTCACTCAGCTTCCAGAGAACTCCACAGGTCTCCAAACCGATCGTTTGTTGACTTGTGTGAAAGCTCCATGTGAGCCAATAATAATACTAATAATAATAATAATAATAATAATAATAATAATAATAATAATAATAATAATGATAATAATAATTCTGATTTCGTTTATCAACGTCTCTCTGGAAAGGGATGGGATTCATTTCCAGAAAGTTTTCCTCAATCCCGGCTTCAAACCAGGAGCTTCAAAGATCAAGGGTTTTCCTAAGGATGTTGGTGGTACCTACAATAGCAGATGTCTGAAATCCGCCTAAAACATTGGGGATTTGTAGTTTTTTCAATTGTCCTTCCAGACAGCTTTATACTACTCATAGTGTACCAACTACGACCGGGATTATTTGTTTTTTAACCCCGTGTATACGCCTTATCTCCAAGGCCAATGGATCATAATTGTTCCACTTCTCATTCTCCTTCTCTCTCACATTCCTGTCCCAGGGTACTGAAAAGTCCACAATCTGCTAGTTTTTAGAAACTTTGCCAATTACGACCATATCCAGACGATTATGCTCTAATTGCTTGGTCGTTATGACACTTTTGTCCCAACATACCTCTACCTTGCCATCCTCACTTGTTCTCACTTCATAAGGCACCTCTTCAAACCATTTTCCAACACACTTAATCCCAACCCTCTTACAAACCTCCCAATATATCCGGAGTCCCATGTGATCGTGTCTTTTGCGGTACTCTCTAAGGGTCAGTCCACTACACCCTGCTACAAGGTGCACAATTGACTCTGAGGTCTTACCACAAACCCGGCATCCTGCAGCGACTTCCTCTCCTAGAACCACTTTTTTGAACAATCGATAATAATAATAATAATAATAATAATAACATTAATAATAATGATGATAATAACGAGGATAATAATGATAATTATAATAATAATGATAATAATAATAATGATAATCATAATAGTAATAATAATATTAATGATAATGATAATAATAATATTAATGATAATGAGAATAATAAAATTGATGATAATTATAATGATAATAATAATAAAGATAATAATATTAATAATAATGATAATAATAATATTAATGATAATGAGAATAATAATATTAATAATAACAATAATAATAACAATAACAAAATAATAATAATGATAATTATAATAATAATAACAAGAAGAATATTAATGATAATAATAATATTAATTATAATGATAATAATACTCATATTAATTATAATGATAATAATAATGATAATAATAATATCAATGATAATGATATAATGATAATGATAATAATAATAATCATAATGATAATGTTAGTAATAATAACAATAATAATTATGATAATAATAATAATCACAAATAATAATATTAATGATAGTAATAATAATAATAACAACAATAATAACAATAATAATAATAATAACGAGGATAATAATAATAGTAATAATAACAATAATAATAATAATAATAATAATAATAACGAGGATAATAATAATAATTATAATAATAATAACAATAATAATAATAGTAATAATAACAATAATAATAATAACGAGGATAATAATAATAATTATAATAATGATAACAATAATAATAATAGTAATAATAACAATAATAATAATAATAATAATAATAATAATAATAACAACAATAATAATAATAATAGTAATAATAACAATAATAATAATTATAATAATAATAACAATAATAATAATAGTAATAATAACAACAATAATAATAATAATAACAATAATAATAATAATAATAATAATAATAACAATTATAATAATAATAATAACAACAATAATAATAATGATAATGATAATGCTAAACAACCAATGAAAACCTTCCAAAGTTAGTATAAAAATTGTCGAATTCCGGATCCAATGAGTTCGCCGCTAAATACGTTACGGACCGCATTTTATTCTTGGCCGCCATCTTGGTTACTGCCAATTACAGTAAAGACCTGATCTGAACTACGCCGCCATCTTTGTTCAACATAATGTCACGACACTTAACAGGGTATGCGCCCAGCTATCGTCTTTTCTTTGACGGATCGGAATCTAAATTCGAATGGTGGCAGGTAAAATTCTGGGATATTTAAGGATTCGAAAACTATACAAAGTGAGTGATACAATCTCTAGCAGAGAATCCTAACGCCCCCGAATTTCTCGAAAAGAACGCGACTGTGTTTGCAGAATTGATTCATCTTAGATTATAGAACTCTATCTCTGATTATAAGAGATGCATTGGATGACGGACGGAAAGCATTGAACATATTAAGAGAACATTATTTATCAAAAGGGAACCGAAAATTATATCACTATATACAGAACTAACGTCTCTGAAACATAACGACGATGAAACTATTACCAACTACGTTATAAGGGCAGAAACAACCTCCAATGCCTTAAAACTCCCAGGTGAAATAATAAGCGATATCAATGACCCTCAAGGGACTTCCAGCCGATTTTAAACCATTTACAACTGTTATAACGCAAAAAGACAAACCCATAAATTTCAGCGAATTTAAAGTGGCATTGCGCAGTTACAAAGAGACTAATCGTATGTTCGTGGACAGTAGATGTTTCCCCTGATAGTAGCCCCCTACACCAAAGTGGCAATGTGCCTTGTTTGGGGTGAAAATGTAATAAAAAAAAAATAATAATAATAATAACTCCAGCAATATTATGAAGTTCAAAAATGCTTCTCGAAAACAGACACCACCAAATTACGCATCGCAACGTGTTCCCCAAAAGTAATTTTCCCAAGAAAAATAATAAAATTATCTGCTATAATTGTGGACGACCCAACCATAAAAGTTTCCAATGTCGATATAAACGTTATAAAATGCACTCCATAATAAACGTTGAGATCTTTGAGGAAGAACATACATTTGTATTCACATGTAACTTTGACAATACCACAAACAGTAAAAATCTCCTTGTAGACTGTGGTACTACAGCACACGTTATCACCAAGGAATCTGATTTTATTAATTTTGATTTAAACTTTAATCCACAAAGTCATTTTGTCGAACTTGCCGACGGTAGTCAAATAAATGACATAGTCTTTAAAAGAGGCGATGCTAAAATATCACTAAAAAATAATAAAGGCGAAATCTGTAACTGTATTCTAAAAAATGCTCTGTTCATACCTACATTTAAGCAAGACATATTTTCCGTGCAGACTGCCATTAAACAAGGCGCGAATATAAAGTTTGGCCAAAACAAGTCAAAATTGATATACCTTAATGGAACTGTATTTGACATTAAAGAAAATGGCTGACTATATTATTTAAAAAGTATCGTTCCCTCAAAAACTGCCTGTCACAACTTTGAAACCTGGCATAAAATTCTAGGACACTGTCATACAGCTGCTATTAAAAAATTACCAAATGTGGTCAAAGACATGAAAATAATACCTTCAGACGATCTCCCACATTGTGATGCGTGTGCACAGGGGAAAATGACAAAATATATAAGCAGAACGCCAGACAAAAAGGCCACAAAAATTCTCTGACTTGTGCACTGTGACTTAGCAGGTCCGATCAGCCCGATGGGGAGAAATAATCTAAGGTACGTTTTGAACTTTATTGATGATTTTTCCGGTTTAATTCTAGTTAATTTTCTAAAAAAACAAATCCGACACTATCCTAGCCACTAAGAAATATTTAGCTGATATTGCCCCGTACGGCTCAGTAAAATGTATTCGCTCAGACAATGGGACTGAATTTACTAGTAAAGACTTTGAACTTCTATTAATTAACCACCGTATTGAACACGAGAAATCAGCGCCGTATTCCCCCTTCCAAAATGGCACCGCTGAAAGGACATGGCGAACCCTTTTTGAGATGACAAGATGCCTACTTATCGAATCGAAATTAGCGCATAGTTTATAGGCGTACGCTTTAATGGCAGCAGCATATATCAGAAATAGATCGTTCAATAAAAGACTAGGCAAAACGCCGTATGAAACGTTTTGCGGTGTAAAACCTAAAATGAACAGAATGCATCTATTTGGTTCTGATTGTTTTGCATTTATAGAAAATACCACTAAACTAAATACTAAAAGCGAAAATGGTATTTTCTTAAGTTACGATAAAAACAGTCCGAAATATTTAATCTACTTTCCAACCCAAAATGCTATAAAAAGCGTTAGATGTGTAAAATGTCAATGATACATTAAATTTAAAAAATGGCGATCCAGTGGATGAAAAACGTGAAATATTACCCAGCATCTTAATCGATCACAATGAAAATATTAATAACGACGACAATTACAATAGAACTTCTGACGAAAATATAAACCAGACACGTCGATACCCAATAAGGGAGCGAAAACGGCCAGACTTCTTACAAATTAAAAAGATACAAGATTACACAGTGGATTACTGTTACTCGTTGAACAGCACACCGGAAAGTTATAATGAGGCGATTAATTCAGAAAGTCACCAAGTATTTAATTATATTATTAAGGACCTTAATCGTGCAAAACAAATCCTTTGTTACCTAAAAGGAACCGAGGAACAATCTTTAATATTTAAAAAGTCTACATATACTCTAAATTTAGAAGGATTTTCGGATTCAAATTGGGGTAACTCTTAGGATAGAAAAAGTATAACGGGGTATTGTTTTAGACTGTCAAAGACTGGACCTATGGTCTCTTGGAAAACTAAAAAGCAACAAATTATTGCCTTTTCTACTTGTGAAGCAAAATATGTTACCCTAACCCATTCCGCGCGTGAAAACTTGTTGTAAATTTCCTTTTTGTCAAATAATTATTTTGTATTTTTTTTTTTTTTTTTTGGCAAACATTTGTTAAAAACAAAATGTATATTTGTGAATTTTTGTGCATATGTTTATATGTATTTGAAAAGTATTCTGTTTATATGTTTATATGTATTTGAAAAGTATTCTATTTGTATGTTTATATATATTTGAAAAGTGTTTATTTTTATATGCATAAAAAAAAAACTCAATGTGATTTTTAAAAAAATGGCTTCTTTTTGCACACATTATACCATTATATTAACAATTTCTTTTGACCAATGAGAATAAAGACAAATCCTCCCCCTCAAAAAAAAAACAATTATTTTATTGGTTTATTTTTATTTGTTCATTTATTTGTTTATTTTTATTTATTTATTTTAGTTTTTATTTCCTTTTCTCAAGTCAAACCAAAATTGAATCCGAAAGGATTTTTCTATTATATAAAAAAGGGGGTGCGTAAACTGTTTTGACTATTATTTGGGGGTAGAGATTTAATTGCTGCCCACCACAGCAATATGTGGCACAAGGTCGGAAGGTGGGGATCCAACATGGCTCCCCTAAAGGAGGGGCACTCCTGCAATTGCAAAAATTGCCTGAGTAACCCCGTCGGCATTCCCCGGCCGGGGCGCCTCAGGCAGTAAGCGATAAACTTATTCCACTGAAAAGCCCAGTGGCAAGGCCTGGAAGGGTGGACCTCCTAGGTATTACCCAAGCGGTGTACCTCAGTCCGACAGGTGCTGGGCCGGTTCCCGGCCCCTCACCTGTTGGGCTGAGTGTCAAGTAACGAATCCTTGACGAGTACTTCTACCCTGTCTCCCTGCAGCCGAAGCCGCAAGGAGACACATCCCCAATATAGTAAGAATACTATTTGGGGGTATGAGACCAGTGGATTCGCCAATCATTTTTATAACCACCGTCTGTGCTAAACAACCAATTAAAACTTTCCAAAGTTAGTATAAAAATTGTCGAATTCCGGATCCAATGAGTTCGCCGCTAAATACGTTACGGACGGCATTTGATTCTTGGCCGCCATCTTGGTTACTGCCAATTACAGTAAAGACCTGATCTGAACTACGCCGCCATCTTTGTTCAATATAATATCACAACACTTAACTGTGACGTAATCCCCAATTGGGGAGCTTTGGAACCACGCTGAGATAGCTAATCGTTCCCAGATGACGCCAGATAACCCGAGGATTTAAAATAGAGAATATGAAATATATATTTTATTTCATGTCAAAATAGATATTGTTTGAAACCAGAGAAATATATTTTGCAGCTAAAGTTGATGACAGGAAACTTGAAGCATAACATTGTCTGGCCTTGGTGAACTCAAAGTCGCATGTCAGAACTGATTCCAATCCATAGCAGTAATATCAGCGAATTAATGGAAGAAAAGTGGTGATCGTTGCAAATACAAGCGAAAGTTTGTTTTAAAAACGGACCAATCGCTGTTGCATGGACGTTTTCTTTTCTGGGATTGAGTTAGCTTATATATTTTATTTTTTGTTGTTGAATTAAAATGCTTAAGAGAGAAGAAAGAGAAAGTTTTATTGTTTTTTAATGCTAAAACAATTTATTGTAATCCAATTGACGCTTAAACGAATCTTATATTTTTTCTTTATTGAATTAAAAGCTTGAAAGAAAAAAAGAAAGTGGAAGAAGTTTTTATTGTCTTTGCTTAAATTTTTTTTTTTTTTTGGTGATTTGCATAATTGTTTTTGTTATTCTTTTGGTGCTTGCGATTTTCCTTTTTGTGAAGTTATTTGGTATTGCATATATTTGATATTGCATATATTTGATATTGCATATATTTGATATTGCATATATTTGAATATTTTTATATCATGAGGGCATAGAGAGATAAACCAGAATAAGGATGAGATAAATAAATCCTTGCGAGAATGTCTAGTTAAGACGTAAGAAGGAATTCTTAATTGCGATCCTAGCATAGAAGGGTATCGCGTGATGTGGGCATTATAACAACAGGGAGGGGTCACGTCTGGAACGGTGGTGATGGTGGCAGAGGTCAGAGTGGTATTAAATTTTTACGATGAAGGAGAGAAGGCCTTAGCAGCCCTCTCGGCGATGTCGACTTACAAAGATATCAAGAGACAACCCGGCAGGCCAGAAAAATCTCTAGCGGGTCGGAAGACTGGCTTGATTCTGGTTGATGTCACCAGGGCTCAACAACAAAAGGTTCAAATGACCTTGAGTGAAATGTAGTCAAGATTAAATAGAAACTGTAAGATAATATCTGCCTCTTGGGGAGCGAAAAATCGGAAATGGGATGATATGTGGCCCCATGACCCACCCGATGTGAGATTAGAAGGAAAAATGAGTACCCTACCTCGAGAATAGCTTAATACGAGGGTAGAAAGTTGTTCACTTATTTTAAAGTGATTATCCGTTGAATTCTGTTGAGAGCGGGTTAGCTCTGATGCTAATGATTTTTTTTTATTTTAGTTACATTACAATTTTAAATTGTGAAGGAAGAACTCCGACGATTGAGTTTAGTTGAAAACAAAAGTTTTTTGAAAAAAAAACAAAAAAACGAAAATACTATTTTTAAGCAGTTCGTGAACTTTGGCGAAACATCTTGGTTGGATTGATCTGTGTTCTTATGTAGCGGTATTAATCATTGTGGTTGAGAAATTAAAACTTCTGAGAATTGTGTTTTTATGTATCCAAACGAGAATATTTGGAAATATTAAATCTTTGAGAGTTGAATTAATTTTTGAAAAAAAAAAGTTGTTTTTGTTACCTCAGTCTGGAAGGATTACACTTATTAAACTGAACAAATTTTAGTTGAGTTCAGTTGGGAATAATTAGAAGCATTAATTTCGGCGATTGAGCTGACTTTTGGAGGAATTAAAATTTTGCCTCAGTCAGGAAGGATTTCTTAATTGCGAAATAAGAGTCAAAGAGGCCGCAATGAATGAAAATAATTGGAAATAAGTATTAGTATCACTGAGTGAAGTGTGGCACACTCCATTGTGCGCGAAAAGTAATTTATTATTTTTTAGATGGATTTTTCCATGCGAGTAAATCAGGTGCGTGATGTTCGCACCTGGAGATATTAATGAAAAAAAAGCAACAGAATTTCTCGTGCGATAGCAAGGCGTTAACTGAGTCTCCTTGAAGGGCGCAATCTGCGAGGTCGTTAAATATTACGCAGTTTAGTAATTAATTTTTTGTAATTAGTTGAAAGTGATTACGGAGCATTTACGTTGAATTTTGGGAGTCAGAATCAGTAATGATTGAATTTAGCCGATCCTGGCATGACCTCGGGGTGCATTTCTGGATACGGATCCTGGGAGGACGCTGGGGGCGTGTGGATAGCTCCCTGTAATTGTTTTAGTAATCGTCCATAAGGAGACAGATGTTGAAATTGAGGTCGTTGTCTGTACGAGCGTGTGTGTGTCACACGGAGAAAGAGTGTATTATGAGAACATGTTTTGAAATATCGAAATAAATTCGATCAATTAGGGGGCGTATGTAGCTTCCTGTAGTTTTTTATTATTATTTTGACTATCCATGAGGGTACGGAGTATTTTTAGTGAAACTAAATTGGTTGTTTAAAACAGCCTGTGACGAAAAGTTCCTTAACTTTTTGTAAATAGTTGTGTACTGACAGACGGGATTTTCCTCGCTTTGTTCCGGGGATGGACGTGATCAAGCCGGTGTATCTGTGGAGATCAGGAGAGATGGTCTGATAGCAGAGCGGCGAGAGGTAGCTGGCAGAAGGAGGGAACTGAGTAACGTGACGTGGACAGAATCGCGAATTGTAAACCCTCGGTGGCCCTGAGCACCCCGTTCGCTCTGCTTGTGGTTAGGAAAAAATAACATTGATGAACGCTCCGCCTGGAGGACGGTTGGGGAGATAGATGCCTGTCAGTCATAGCTGTGTTAATGAATACAAGAGATATTTGGGGGAGTAGAATAATATACCCGAATATTAAACTCTTGGAGGATGAAACATTAGTGTTTGTGTTTGAATTATCGAAGAGGATTCGATAGATCGAGAAATCAAATATAAGGTTTATCAAGTTGTACCTAATTCACTGGAAACACTCAGGTTAGGGTTGGTAGTCAGTTACAGAGTGGAGTCAGAATATGTAGCGTTTAATATGGCAAGAGATAGGTTAATGCTGCTGAATCAGCGAGAGGCCGGAATATGCCGAAATAATGGTCTTGGAAATTGCCGGTCACAGGGTCCGTTGTATGTCACTGGAGATCATGAGTTGTGTGTGTTGGGATTATTTCAGGAGGATGAGAGAGTGATAAATAGCGTCTGCAAGATTGAAGATGCAAGTGAAGGTCTTTTGCCACTGGCTGTAAGAGTAGCTGAAGGCACCTGGTTGGTATCCACGCAACAGAAGATGGAATTGTCTAAGGTATGCGGTAACACGGTTGTTGGGATAATCAAGATGGGACGACCTTTAACTATGATAGAACTGGACAGGGGTTGTGAAGCCCAGGGAAAGGGCATGGGGTTACCTGCGTATTATCAGGTTGAGGAACGGTATTTGTTAAAAGCATCTGAGGTAGAGTTGGCAAATGACAAATTGACTAACCTCACTGACCTCTGGGACCCCTGATCCATCGTTCACCGCCACATATCCGACTTAGGCTACCAAAAGCTATGGGAGGAGTTAGAAGAATAGATTTGAGTGAATTACAGGCCCGATTAAACGGTCTGGAGATTACAGAAGCTGGGGATTGGCTTCATAAGGTAATGGTTACAGGAGCAGGAGTGAGCACGCTAGTAACAATAATTTTGCTGTTGTTGGTGGTTGTATGGTGCGTGAAGAGAGCGAATGTTAGAAGAAAACAAGGTGATGAGCATCTCGGGACAGATTGCGCAGGTAGCAGGAGAGACCCTGGTTCGAGACCGCCTGTGATTCTGGAAAATGCGGCTGCTGGTGCTGACGAAAACGAAGTGCAACCCAGAGACCTCCCTGATGCTGAAATCCAAAGGAACTGAGGAAGACTTGATTTTCTTTTCTTTTCTTTTCTCTCTGTTTTACCCAAAGTTCTTGGAGGGCGCTGAGCTGAGAACCATCGAAAGAAAATCCCAACGATCATTTATTGAGGTGAGAAAAAGTCCTCAGTGAAAGAAAATCTTACAAGATGATTATAAAGAAGACTGGAATTGTGAAATAAATGAAGGTTCAACTACAACTGCTTAAGGTGAGAAATATTCCCCTAGCTCCATAAAAAGCGGGTCCTTTGAGAACCCTGATTAGGGCTTCATGCCCTTTATTACGAGACTGTGCTGTTGATAGCAGTGAAGTGGAAAAAAAATCCTGTAAATTGTGACTGACACTCTGTGAAAAAAAATTTGATTGAATTGATGAAAAAAAAAGGAAAGGGGGATTAACTCTTATAAAACCTTGAAAAAAAGGGGACAAAACTTTTGAGCAAGGCAAGTAACTCTTATGAGCTAATTGATGGACTTGTTGCATTTTATTGAGTGACAATTCTTGAATGATGATTATCTTATCTTTGAATTATTAATGTGAATTGAAAAAAAAACAGAATATACAAACAAAGAAAAAAATTGCATGTGAAAAAAATGAAGAAACAGTATTAGCCCTGAAGAACTTTGAACTTTTACATTTTGATGATCTTACGCACTTTTTTGAATTGACTTTCTTATGGACTTTTGAATGAAATAGTAAAGGGTGGATATGGGATTGTGTGTATGTTATCTTTTTGACGGGTAATTTGAGGATGGAGAGAGGGGTCTGGGAAGACAAATCTGACGGCGAACTGTGAAAAGGGATAGAGCGGTGTGCTGAGGAATTAGACTCCATTGCTTCGTAGTACCAATATAGTCTAATTGGGTGAATATGACGTAATCCTCCATGTGGGAGCTTTGAAACTACGCTGAGATAGCTAATCGTTCCCAGGTGACGCCAGATAAAATGTCAAAATGTCAAAATAGATATTGTTTGAAACCAGAGAAATATATTTTGCAGCTAAAGTTGATGGCAGGAAACTTGAAGCATAACATTGTCTGACCTTGGTGAACCAATCTGACATCTGACCTTAGTGAGTCGTGAGAATTAGTATGCCTGTAGGACTCAGATCCCAGATTCGCGAATTGCACACACGCAAAACTTAGGGCTTTTCGATTTCGTAGCGAAATCTTATTGGGAAACTTCCACCCCATCCACATACCTTACTACATATACGACTGTCGCGCGAAAATTAGTCAGAACAGAAGAGTTTTTCGAGCGATTGCTTTTTGATTTCGGGGAGAACAGATCGTATAGAGACCGCCGTTCCCTGAGGACCCGATCCTTCCTCTACTTTCTCATTCACCCGCCTGATACTGTCTGTGAAGAGATTTGAGACTTTGAAAAAAAATAACTAAGAACTGAATGATATTTGTAAAAACATTTGTACATAAGTTTGTGAAATCAATTCTGTAGAATAGAGTTTCACGTGTTTGTTCTTTTTCCTGCCTGCGGCTTCGATATTAGCTTTCAGCATACAGGATTCAATGTAAGAACCCTGAGAAAAGAACTAGATAATACGAGCCGAGATTTCCAAATAAACAGGGGTCCTAGCCAGTTTCATCAGAAAAGGGGTTACAAACAATTAATGATAATGATAATAATAATATTAATGATAATGATAATAATAATAATAATAATTATGATAATGATAACAATAATAATAACAATAATAATAATAACAATAAAGGAAGATTATTGCCACCCAAATTACAGCGAAGACCAGTAGTTGCTACCAACGAAATAAACGGCTATTGCAGTAATGCAAATTAATTTGCAACGTTTATCGAAAGAGGTAGTGAATACTGGAAATCTAGAGAAGCTTGTTGTCACTCAGACTCCGGGGAATACCGTAGGTTGTTCTCAAAGAGAAATCTTTGATGTTAAACTGTGTGAAAACTCCTAGTAAGTGAACAACAACAGCAATAATAACAACTACAATAATGATAATGATAATAATAATAGCAATAATAATAACAACAATAACAATAATAACAATAAAAATAACAATAATAATAATAACTAATAATAATAATAATAATAATAATAATAATAATAACAAGGCAGAGAAGCAGAGCAAATGCGCGAAACTGATTCATTTTGAGGAAGCCCCATGTCTTGACAAAGTTTCTGGGACTGATATTCACTCTTGATCTGAAATCGAACACATGCATCAAATCTGTTGCCAAGATCCCTGGGAAAATGATTTGATCATTCTACTGATCCAGCCGATGCTATTCTCTATATAAGAGCCAAGTAGGTCCTAAAATGGAGTACTGTTACCACATCTGGGCAGAAGTTGCTCGATTCTCAATCCTGTCTTGATAGAGGTCAAAACCGGCTTCGAAACCTAGTAAGTGATGCCCTTTTCTCTTCCCTGACACCTCTTTCCCACAAAAGAGACGCTGCAAGCTTGTCACTGCTCTAGTGTTATTTTTAGGACACGTGCTCGTCTGAGCTCCAATCTATGGTTCTCCCTCTCCTTGCCAAACTTTCACAAAAAAACACTCGACTAGTTACAACCACGATCAACAATTTCCTCCCACTTTCTATCTTTGCCTACATCTAAACGCAGATTCCATGAACAAAGTTTATTTCCCAGAACTACCCACCTGTGGAACACTGTTCGGTTATCCTGCTTCTCGATTGAATACAACATGGTAGCCTTCAAATCCTATGTAAACAAGTTCTTGTTGAATCATGACTTTAAATAATTAAATTCTATCCAATTTATACTATTAACGATTATAACACTACCACTTTACATTCATTAACCTTTATCCTCGAGTGGCATTTAGGGTCTTGATAGGTGATTGTAAAAAATAATGGCTCTCAGCATGTAACCAGCAAGGCATCTGATAAAACCTTCTGATGTTCCAAATTGTAGGCTTTTAAAATTTGTTGCCAAAAGGATTTTCAGGAAAATTAAATTTTAATATCATCTATATATTAATACTGTAGTACCCTTAGCATACGTATGTACGTGTGTCACGGTTTCCAGATTTTAAGTTATTCGATTAGGACGATTAGGAGATCCTATTTTTTAAAAAAAGTTGGTTAGAAGGTGAAAGCATACTACGAACATTAAATTGCTAGATAGGTACGCTAATTTAATTTTCGTAGTATGTTATCACATTCTAACCTCCTTTTTAACAAAAGGCTCTCCCAATCACCGAAGACATAATATAAAAAAAAAAAATTTAAATAATAATAATAATAATAATAATAATAATAATAATAATAATAATAATAATCGCGATAATGCAAATTTATTTGCAAATGTTATTGAAAAGGTGGAGAGTACTGGAAACCAGGGGCGACTTGTTGTCACTCAGCTTCCAGGGAACACCACATGCTGTTTTCAAAGAGAGATCTTTGATGACCTGTGTGAAAGCTCCTTGTAAGTCAACAACAATAATAATAATAATAATAATAATAATAATAATAATAAATGATAATAATAATAATAATAATAAATGATAATAATAATCATAATAATAATAATAATAATAATAATAATAATAATAATAATAATAAACAATTATGATTTCGTTTATCAACATCTCCCTGAAAAGAGATGAGATTCATTTCCAATCCCGGCTTTAAACCAGGAGCTTCAATGATCAAGGGTTTTCCTAAGGATGTTGGTAGTACTTACAATAGCGGAGGTATGAGGGCCGCCTAGAACATCGGGAAATCGTAGTTTTTTGCAATTGTCCTTCCAGACGACTTGATACTATTACTTGATGATGATGATGATGATGATGATGATGATGATGATGATGATGATGATGATGATGACGACGACGACGACGACGACGACGACGACGACGACGACGACGACGTTTTTGATCCGTACGTGAAACTAAAGTATACTTTCTTGGTTTTCTGGCTAGGATCCAAGAGTAGTATCTGTTCTGTTCAAAAATGCTATAATGTTATCATCGGTTTTCTGTTTGCACTGGGCGTCCATACAATGGAAAAATGTCATAGACTCCTATAAGGATATTCGAGATAAACCGTAATAACCAGATATATTCTTACACTATATGAACTAGATTATTTAGGTAAATACTTTTTCAGTTTTAACAAAAGGGCTACAGTGTTATCGTGGGGTCTCCATTGACGCTAAACATCCACAAAACGCCCATCAGCAATATATTACATATGCCGCTGTGGAATTTTCACAGGTCCCACTAGCCTTTTGAATCTTTTAATATGAAAGTGGCTCTATGTCTCCGACGGGATTTGAAACTTGCATGCCTAGATCAAAGCAACAACTAAACCACAAGGGAACAATTATGAAACGAGGAATAATTATCATCTTGTCCCCTATCCATACCCGCAAAATAAATTTTGGTTTAGTTAATGTATTTTTTTATCGTAAAACTGTAATTTTACACACAGTAAAATGCGACGAGTTTTAGGGCCGGGGGTTTAAGCTAAACAGGATCTTTTGGAATAAATACAGAAATGTGTTAAACCAATTTGTCGATATAAACAAGTCGGGAATGCAAACAATTGTGGTCAGATTATAAAACAACACAGTTTCGTATTTATAAACATGTTAAACGAGTTTAGCAAAGAACTGGGACGAGAAAGGAAAAGAGAAAGCGTCAGAAAAAATGCTCTTTGAAATGACAGGGGCGCATGAAAAGTTGTATCCACTTTCTGAACTATTATATTATAAATATTCGAGTGAAAGTGTTTTTATTTTGTTTATCGTGGTTTTCATGGTAATGTCTTCTAAGTTGAGTCTTTTATACAATTGGATATTATTTTCGTATTATTGGTGCCATTTAGATCGGATATATGGCACCAATATTCATCGGATATATGTATCCTATCTAAACGGCACCAATAATACGAAAATAATATCCAGTTGTGTGTGTGTGTGTGTATATATATATATATATATATATATATATATATATATATTTTATTTTCTCTCTCTCTCTCTCTCTCTATATATATATATATATATATAGAGAGAGAGAGAGAGAGAGAAAGAGACAGACAGACAGACAGACAGATATTGCAAACGTTGCTTTCATATAAGTTGTACCGCCTTAAGAGGTCTCTAGTTACTGGCAACGAGCTGACCGAAACATGCTCATAATTGTGTAGCAACATGCTACTGCTTATGTAGAAACAAAAAAAAACAAAAACAAATATATATATATATATATATATATATATATATATATATATATATATATTTATATATACACGTACTCAATTTTTAATCATTTCCTTCACTATTTAGATCTGATTTCCGATATGGATGGGTTCGAATCTCATAACCGGCAGGAATTGTTAGCCAACATGATGATTGCATAAGTATGAAACACTGGTGTCTGGAGGTATAAATGAATAGTTATTATTTAATTATAAATTATTCAGCTCTCAAAAAGGAATGAAGATTCACTAAAGCAAAATAGAATTTGCTAGATATCCATATGCAGCGCTGATATCACAGATAAGACGCTGGAAAGCCAATGTAACGCGGCCGTTAATCTTTACACAAAAATAAAACTAGAAATAAATAAATAAATAAATAAATAAAATCCGGGTCAGCATTTTTTTTTTTTAACAAAATTTTTATTTTCATTACTTTCGGCACCAGTTAAAAAGTATCTTGCTTCTACCTGTCCATTTTAGCCTAGCACATGTTTCCCTTTCTTCCAACCGCAAGCTGTGCACAGCCGGCCCATTCTCGTCTTCGACTTCACTTGTCCATTTTCTTCTTGTTTTAACAAAAGTATTTATTACTCTTCCCGGTCGAGATATGAGTTATTCCGTTGTGGTAGTGATGATCGGACACTTTGGACTACAAATGTTTCTACAAATGTCAGGTTGTAGTCTGTCGAAGTTTTGTCTAAGCTTTCTACTACATTGCCCAGTCTTTTCATCGATAACACGTAATTATACTGCCCGTGTTGCTGACTGTTCTTTCATGACCAATCAAGTGACAAAGATGTTTGTATATCATTAGACGAATCTTTTCTTTTCAATCTTTGCGCTGACTATCCAGGACCCAACTTTATCTTAATTGTTATCAGTCATCTTTAAAAATGAACTAGCATGGATACCGTCCATTTCACCCGATGTACACTTTTCTTCTACCTCCAAACGCATGCCAGCTACAGCCGGAACATTCTCGTCTTCAACTTTACACGTCCATTCTCTTCGACGTCCACTTTGCTCCTTCCCTGAGCACATGGTGTATTTTCCTCTCCTTTTTTCCTTCTTCTTGTGCACACCTCCTAATTTGTATATGTGTTTTTTTCTGCTACTGCTGCTGCTAATATCTTCACAAGCCAGCCATTCTTCGCAGCTGCTGATATTTTCCCACGCACTCATATGCACTTTGTTACACCAAGCCGCGGGCACAACCAATATTGGATATCTAAGCAAATGAGTAGATTAGTTAAAACTCTCCAGGATCAAATTTCCACCGGCAGGCAGTTCGGAAGAATGATGTATTCTTCACGACTTTTTTTTAACAAAGGATTCACCACTTATCAAGGCATGGATGCCACTCAAGGATAAGTGTTAATGATTCTACAGTAGTCAGTAGGACAATATCGTAGAAAGCAGGAAAACAGAACACAGTTCCACAGGCATGCAGTTCTAAGAAAACTTTGTTCATGGAATCTACGTTTAGGTTTATGCACGGGGAATTAGTGATAGTGGTTTCAGTTAAACGAGTGTTTTTCGTGTCAGGTCAGAGTGAACTATAGATTGGAGCTAAAACGAGCACTTGTCATGAAAATAACGAAAAAAGCAGAGATAGGCTCGCAACGTCTCTTACGTGGGAAAGAGAATAGGGCATCCCCTACCAGGCTACGAAGTCTATTTTGAACTCTGTTTTGGCGGAATAAGCTGCTGCTTCTAGCATCTCCTGTCCAGATGTGGCAACAGTACTCCATCCTTGGACGTACCTGGCTCTTATACAGGTAGAGAATTGCATTAACAGTGATATCTACTGGAGCGGTAGAATGATCTCACTATTTTTCCAGTGACATTGGCAACGGATTTGATGTACATGTTCCATTTCAGATCAGGAGTAAAGATCAGACCCAGTAGCTTGTCAAAACATGGAGCCTCCTCAAAACGAGAGCCATTCAATAAGCAATGCACTACACAAAGAGCTGTATAGAAAGAAGGATGATTAACCATTGAAGAATGCGGTCATATTATATACCGAGTTTGGATTGGATTGTATGGTGAGAAAGGAGAATCAACTAAACCACAAGTCAAGGAAAACAGAAAACAGACGCGGGTGGCTGATCTATGAAATAAGAAAATACATTTGAAACGAGAGCTCCGCGTTTTAAATTCTTATGAGTATGATGGTTTATTAAAGATCCAGAATGATCTCAAAGATAAATACAGATAGGCGGAATGTGTCAAGAAGAAAAAAACGACTGAGACGGAAGAGAGACGGTGAACGGTTCTTTCAACAACAAACCAGGAGTACTAAAAACGGAATAGGGCGTTTTTAAAATTGATTAAAGACACGCATACTCGGAATACAACCGACACATCCAACTGGAAACAAAATAGTAGAATGACATGACCAGAAATCAGCCCCAAGAAATTCAAAATAATGCAGGAAGGGGCAAAGCGTGTTGCCAACAAAACCAGAAATAAATCTGCACTCGAATAGCATACCCTTCTTACTTTATAAATGATGCTCTAAAGTGCTTAAATAGTTATATCAGCGTCGTTTTTAACTTAAAAAGTTGAGCAGTTGTGACAATGAGAATGAAACCATTTAAGCGATCGACTTTTTGTGCTTCCGAATTTCTTTCTCTACATAGTCACCATCATTCTCTATGTATTTTGGTATTTTCGGGTGTGAAGATATTCACAATTTCTATCTTCTACATTTTTAACTAACAAAAAAATTGGATGAACAAAAAGAAAAACGTTTCATTATTTAAAAACAAAACTTAAATTATGCTTTGAAAATGCTTAACTTTCTTTTGAGGCAACATAGAAATTTTTGACACAATTATGGGATCGTGATATCTCTTGAAGATTATTAGATTTTGTTATAAATAGACATCGTCCCTCTTTTGTGACCACTTTTAGTCTCGACGGTCTTGCCCAGCAGATCAGCTCAAAATAAACAGTTACCTGGGACTCAATCTGTTGTATAAGAATCATCCGAATTTTTACGGTTATTTCGTGTGAGTCTTGAGAGTTACGCATGATGATTGGTCGAGGTTAGGAGATAAGAGCACATTGCAAACAGAGGTATGGTGAGCAGTGCACTTAGAATGGATTTTGTTATAAAATCCAGCTTTTTTATTTAGCAAACTATAATTTCCGAATATGGCCCTGCTTGTATTGTCGACTTCGACACTGTACTGACGATAAGAGATTACCTTAATTGCATGTCTGATAATATTCCACCAACAACCTAGTATATGCATATCTGTTGTAAAGTGCCTTTTCATTATTTAAACGTTGCGATAGTGTCTTTCTTACTACCTTACAGTTGAAGGATAATATACTATAATATCGATAGGTATACCCTGCGTTAATTCCATGGGGTATTTTGTTACCCCGATTTTGCTTAAGTGCTCATAATTCCTAGTTGGCAACTTCTTTTTCTCCCTCCGAGTACTCTCCTGACTCAGTGACGTTGTATGGCGCAATTTTATTTCAGTTTTCCTTGGAGATAGACGTCGGTTTGTCCTTCTGAGGTGACCAGTCGCCCCAGCTGACAGTATGTATAATTATATGGCATATATGTTTGTATTTTTCCAGTGGGAATGAAAGTTTGTAGATATAAGCGCATATTATGTATCATTAGGTTAATTTGTAATATTTAATATAAAATTAATATATTTTGGTATTTTCTTTATCATAAGTTTTTTTTTTTTTTTACACAGTGATCACCACTTATCAAGGCCCGGAAGCCACTCAGGGATAAGGGTTATTGCAAGTACATTACGTTAGTGTGGAGATTTGATGAAGTGTTTACTTAAGGGGGCGGTTCATTAGGAATTTGTTAACATTAGACTTGAAGACATCCAAGTTGTAGTCCGGAGGGAAGCAGGCAGACGGAACAGAGTTCCACAGGCGTGCAGTTCGAAGAAAGAAGCTTTGTTCATGGAATCCGCGTTTTGATTTAGGCACAGATATAGAGTGGGGGAAATTTTTGAGAGTGGATTCAGCTAGACGGGTGTTTTTCGTGAAGGATTGGCGAGGCGGGACCAGGGATTGGAGTTCAGACGAGCACCTGCCATGAAAATAACGATAAAACAAGGATAGGCTTGCAACGTCTCTTCTGTGGGAGAGGGGGTGCAGGGTAGAGAAAAGGGCATCCCCCACTAAGCCACGAAGTCTATTTTGTACTCTGTCAAGGCATGATAGGCTGTTTTTGGCAGCTCCTGCCCAGATATGGCAACAGTATTCCATCCTTGGACGTACTTGGCTTTTATATAGATAGAGAATTGCATCAATAGTGAGATATCTTCTGTAGCGGTAGAAGGATCCCACCATCTTTCCAGCGACCTTGGCAACAGACTTGATGTACGTGTTCCATTTCAGATCAGGAGTAAAGGTCAAACCCAGAAGCTTGTCAAAACACGGGGCCTCACCCAGACGAGAGCCATCCATCACAATTGATGCCAGATGGGGATCAGAGCGTTGATGATGTAAGGATAGGAGTTTGGTTTTAGATGCATTAAAGGTAACTAGCCACGTCTTCCCCCACTGAACCACGCGCTCAAGATCAGAGGAGAGAGAATCAGAGAGAACTTCGTCATTTACAGCCTTTGATGTGTTGCCGTAGATGGTCGTGTCATCAGCATAGACGTCAACGAATGATTTAGGTATGTGTTTAGGGAGGTCATTGATGTAGATCAGAAAGAGAGTTGGGCCCAGGATTGACCCCTGAGGGACTCCAGTATTTATATTGCAGGCCTCCGATTTTTGTCCATCTACCACTACTCTTATGAGCCTACCGGAGAGAAATGATTTAATGATTGAGAAAACATTTCCAGTTATACCGTAGCTGGAAATCTTGTGAAGTAGACCCTTATGCCATACCTTGTCGAAGGCCTTTGATATGTCAAGAGCAATTGCCCTAGAAAGGAAGCCTTTGTCAAGAGATTCACTAATCCTGTGGGATATTACCGTCAGCACATATGCGGTAGATCTTGCAGAGCGGAAACCATATTGTGTGTCACTAAGAAGGTTATTCCTGCTGAGGTGGTTGACTATTTCTTTATTTAATATTGATTCCAGCAACTTACTCATAACACAGAGAAGACTTATTGGTCTGTACTGAGAGGGATATAACTTATCACCTGAATTCTTAAATACAGGGCAAACTGATGAGGTCTTCCAGGGGGTCGGAAAGCACTTCTCCTTAAGGCAGCGCTTAAATAGTTTCGTAAGTATGGGAGCAAGTTCTGGTTGAAGCTTTTTTAACACTATAATTGGGATGCCATCAGGGCCAGTTGCTTTACTGGAATCTAGGTTTTTTATAAGCTTGGCAACCTCATGCACGGATATTTGTATGTTACCTAGCATGTTCTGTGTTATAGGAGGAAATATGGGGAGTTGATGGCCTTCGTCGCATAGGGTAGAATTAGCTGCAAAGTTCTTTGCACATAGTTTGGCCTTGTCTTACGCTGACGAGATGACCTCTGGTCCGTTGATAATGGTTGGGATAGAACGCACACTTCTGTTCAGGATCCTATTTGTTATTTTTCCAAAACTGGTGGGAACCAAGCCGCTGATCAGCTACCTTGGATTTAACAGACTTGGCATATAGCTCTCCTGCATTTTTTATTACTCTTTTACAGTGGTTGCTGGCAGTCCTGAAAGCAGCTTTAGTCTCAGTGCATCTATTACGTTGGTAGCTATGGAAAAAGTGATTTCTGTGCGCGATAGCAGCAGCACATTCTGGGGAGAACCATGGCTGGCTGTTAGGTTTTTGTTGGAATTTTTTAGATGGTATGAATTGGTCTATGCCTACAATTAACCATTCGGTCAGATCTGATACTATAGAGGACACTTCCTTTTTAAACATGGAGTGCAGAGGTAAATCAGATATGAATGTACGGAAGCTATCCCAGTCAGCCATAGAGTATCGGTATACAGTACGGTGGAGGGGTACGTCTGGGGGCTTCTTACATTTCGTTTTTATCTTAACTGATACGATGGAGTGATCGGAGGATCCTAGAGGAGAATGAACGGTACATGAACATAGCTCAGGGGAAGTTGAGAGAAATAAGAGGCTTGCATATTGATTGGGTGTATCGGGCACACGGGTGGGTTCGCGAACAATCTGAGTGAGGTCATAAGCAATGGCAAAATCATGACAAAACCTCCCCTCATCATCTGTCTTATTTGAATGGGTCAGCCATTCCACGTTATGGACGTTGAAGTCACCACAGATGTGGATGTTAGCCGAGGGATGTGAAGACAGTGTGTGGTCTATTTTCTCAGATATGCTCTTAAAGATAGTAACTCCGCTGTTGTGGGGCCTATAGAGGGCAAATATAAATGCAGTGGTGTTAGCAAGTGCAACCCTGAAGCACATATAGGGTAAATTAGGATCTTCTCTAGAGATATCCCTGCCACATGGGAAGCCATCCTTTATGTAGGCACATATTCCATGCCCATGGCGATCTTGGGTGTCAGATTTAGCTGTTAAATTGGAGTATCCATTAATTATGAACTCATCTAGGGAAGTGGTTGGCCCTATTCCAGTTTCACTTAGAAATAATATGTCCGGTTTCGCCTCCTGTAATTGGGTTTCAACTTCTGAAAGGTTGGAACGTAGACCCCTGATATTGGAGAAGGAGACCTGATAGTAGGGGTCTACGTTGGAAGATGGGGTTCTAGGTTTAATCGAGTTTTTATTCTGGAGATATTTCATGTTGAGGTTTTGGGATTTGTGGAATAGGTCGGCATACTTGGTTAGAGCAGTACAGAGAGGGAAAGTAAGAGAGAAAAAGACAGGAAAAAAATTTTTATTTGTAGCACACGAAAAGTTAAAGCCGTAAAAATTACCCACTAGTATGGCATCGAGAGGCCCCACCAGAGACTACTGCATGGTCCAGATTCACTCACCAAATGGCAATACAGCAGTCCCAGTACTTTGCGCCTGCTGATAGGACAGCCTCCTTAGTGGTTAATCCAAGGTTCAGGTCCCTGACTATCAGGCGGATAACGTCAGCCCAGACAAAACGTTTACCTCCAGCACCCTTACTAGTGACATGACCACAAGGACAGACAGAGACAGAAAAATTTCCGACATCTCAGACTACTGGTCACCAAGTAGTACCGACCTTTAAGCAGCTTTTTCTTCACCCTTTGTCAGAAAAATCACTCATTGAATGAGGACTGAATGACAAAATAGGAGAAGCGAGAGTTACTGGAGCTGCCGATAACACATCCACTGTATTATCTACTCTCCATTAAAAAAAAGGGTGGGGAGGAAGGGGAATGGGTACAAGTGACTTATTTATATCTAAGTAGTAAGTCCGGTGCGAAGTTAATAATTCATGACACTTTTGATGATAATCTCCCCTCCCATACTAATGGGTGGAAGTTTGTCGTTATCTATCTAGTTTGAATCATTAAAGTTTCATCTTATAATTAATTAAAATCCAATAATTAACTATTATCAATTTGTAAAGTCTGCTTACTATTAATTTACATTATAGTTTAAATAATTATTCAAGGTTTTAATTTAGGAGGTTCGTTTTCATGAGTGACTGTTTCTTTGCACTGTATTATATTTCGAATGTACTTGAACATAAGGCTAACTATATAAGATAGTATGATTCGTCAGCAAGAAGAAAGTATTTTCAATACAGGCAAGCTTGAAGTAATAGTATATATTAAGTATACTACTTAAATAAAGTCCTAAGTTTATCTACTCTAGAGAATAATTTCCGGCATTTTTTTTTATCGTTAGTTGCCGGCATTTTGTTTGTTTTCATCGTTCAGCTTTTTAGCAGGAGGGGGGGACGGATAAGGCGGAATACAGACAAAAAGACAGGAGAAATACAGACAAAATACATAAAACACGAAAAGCAAATTTAAAAACAATGTAACAAAACATTTAGGATTAGTTTAGAGAAAAAAAATAAAAAATATTTAACGTTTTTGCACTAGAAATTCCGCCCGCGGTCTTTTTATCAACTTGTTAGCTAGCATATGCCTTTCTAGAGTGACAGAAGATTTCTATTTCCGGATAACTTGGTCGAGTGGCTATCTGTAGAATAAAAGTCGTAACGTTCCTATGTGTAAAGAATATCTAATTTACATTTTTTTTTTGTTAAAGAAAAAAAAAAGTTCTAGCTTTTTTTTTTATAAAGTCCTAAGTTTATCTACTCTAGAGAATAATTTCCGGCATTTTTTTATCGTTAGTTGCCGGCATTTTGTTTGTTTTCATGGGTTTTGATGGGATTATTATTTTATTTAAAATTTATTACTTTTTCAGTCTTGTAACTATGAGCTTAATATCTTAATATTTTTTCTTAGTTTTATAATTTATTTTATTGTATTATTATATATTAATATCAACAGGGACTATATAAATATCCTGAACCAAAATAATAACATTATAAACGTTTTTGCATAGGGATGTATAAATACCACTAATTATGTTTGGAACACTCAGGTGATTAACGCAGGGTTAAAAGCTCTTTATAATGTCTTTTATCAATTCGTTGTTTGTAGAAAATGCGTTCGGATATGGAAAAAGTAGTGGAATAGCTAATGAAGTAAAAGTTGCACGGAAAATGAACAGTGACCTTACAAGGACGTGTTTAGTAATATATCTGAAAAAAAATTACTTAAATTCTTAAGAATAGCGTCTGCACACATTGATGAAAATCGGAATTTGGCCAAGACGATGAGGAAAAGTGTTGAAAGCGTGTTTAGTGGAGAAAGGATAAACCAGTGTAGGTAGCATGTAGGATAAATTGTTTCTTAAAGCGTCCATGCGTATGTGCATCATGTATATGTGCATCATGTGCATCATGTGGAGTCGAGCTGTCAGAGTGAGGGAGAAAAGAATCAAG
The DNA here is from genome assembly GCF_053919585.1 of Euprymna scolopes. Taxonomy (NCBI): domain Eukaryota; kingdom Metazoa; phylum Mollusca; class Cephalopoda; order Sepiida; family Sepiolidae; genus Euprymna; species Euprymna scolopes. The sequence goes on from NC_136511.1 coordinate 36,609,961, forward strand.
ATGGCGGCGCCCACAACTTTTATAACTGGGCGGTTTCGCAAAGTAACGGAAAATCTCGTGGCTCATGTGCAAAATCTCGACGGTCGGCTACATAAAAGGAGGCCGCGGGGACGATCAATGATGAAAATCCTTGGAGAGGGTTGTACGGGAATTCTTGGAGAGATGGTCCGTGTGGCTGACTGTCTTGCCTTTTTTTAATTACTTTTTTCCTTCCTTCTTTTTTGTGTTACAGGGTATATTTCTGTCCATAAACCCTCCAGCTCTGTTCGATTTATCACATTAAAAAGTCTAGCTTATAAAATTATCAATGCCAAACTTCACTAGAAAACTCTGACAAAAGTCCTAGTAAAACTTTCACTGTACATGCAGTGGTCCAGGAAAGTTCTTTTGCTTTATCAAATATGTATTGGCTCGAAACAAAATATAGTTTAATAACTTGCGGCCTTCCGTGACCAAAAACTACAAAGTGTAGCAATGAAATTCAAACCATGTGCATCATTATGAAAAGACTAAACAAAATATGGTGCGTAAAAGGTTTACCAATGACTATGAAGTGCAGAAATTGAATGAATTTTTATTCGTAACGATGTATAAAATATTTAAAATGAGAAGCTAATAAAAAAAAATGAACGATCGGCTTGATTGGAAGGCGTTGGCTCAAATTACCTGAGAATAGATAAGTAACTCGTGCTTACTCCTATTTAACTCTACTCTGGTATAGGGGTGGTCGGTTTATATATAAGCCTCATAATTGCATCTCGGGACGCATTCACGTCGTTCAGAGAGCCGGCCCTCGTTACCGGTTGTTTGTATGGAGAACTGAAATCCAGGCAAAAAAACAAAAAAAAACAGTTGAATTTTCAGTGTATTCTACGAAGAATTTTTGCTTCACACAAATTGTACGATATTCCATATATAAACTGATCGAACGTTATGTTACAACTGCATTGATGGTTTTTCCTTTGTATACTTTCTGTCTTTCGACCGACTTGAGCTAAAATATTATTCGATGACATGCAGATTTCCATGATCAAAGGACACAACGTAAGTTGGTGAAAGTTAAAGTCAACGAGACCCAATGACAAACTAGGTACGGGAAACTGACTCTTCAACCTTAAACAGGTTACAACCAAACTAAGCAATATGTTTATAGAATTGAAGACAATTCTATTTTTAATAGAGTAATAGTTATTTAGGTTGCATGGATTGGGGGAAGGGGCGTCTGTTTATATTGCGTCAAATGTTCGCTTTTACGGTGCATCAGCCCTTTTAAGGGGTTTATAAAAACGAAGAAAAACGTACCTTATATATCTTCTTCGCATCTCTTGATCGTGCCCTCGAGTGGTTTGTTTCCCGACGTCGGCTTACTTAGAATAAAAGCTCTCTCATGCATAAAAACAGACGCGTCTCATTTCTGTGGACAATTGGATCTTTATTCAATTTCGTGGTCGAAGTCATGTCCTGTTCTCTGCTCATCCTTAGAAGGAGGGTGGGAATTTTGCTATCGACTTATCTGCCATCCATCCCAATTTCTCGCCGCTTCAACAAGAAGTCTTTCATCTTCTCGGAATTGTGACAGACTCTAGACTGTAGACTGCCGAACTCAAGAATTTAAACTCTAAAAAACGCATGTGCGTCCCTATTTCAAAGTGTATGTGTGGTGCGGTAACCCCCATTAACCGGCTTGCACTTAAAACACACTGACCTGCCTCGTAACCCTTTGATGGGATCCAAGAGAGGTTTGAAGTGTAACGAACACGATTCAAGCTTAACGGTCACTTTACACTCACAGCAAAATATCAATTGGGTGTTCAAAATCATTATAATGAGGTTTATTGATTTTGCCCTTTTCTCAGAGACCAAAGTTTTAAGTTGTTATCTCAATACTCTTTCTCCACTGAACTAAGACGTGTGATAGATAAACGCGGAGTCGAATAAGTTCACATAAAATACATTTTTGATAATAACTCATTTAACTTACAATAAATCATTCTCTATCTTTTTGACAGAATGGTCATTATTGACCATTTAGCACTCTTCACAAATCAGCGGCATTGACTCCAATCCTGCACCATTCTGAGCAACTCAGCCATGCTAATGTCCGCAATGTCCTTCAGGGGTTATACTAAAGAATAGATCTTTTGTTAGGCCGTCTGTTATAGCCACGTCCAAAAAATCGCAATATCCTGTCATTGTTTGTACGTTGGTCACACAAAGAAGTCTGCGATTTTCCTCTTGTCGAATTTCTTCAAGACCTAATATTCTGCTCCGTATGTTCCTGTTGAGAATACCAAAGCTTGCAGGAGTCGTTTCTTTTGTGTGTTGTGAAATGAATCTGTCTTTCCAGATATTGGTTAGTGCAATCATTCTCTTCAATGAAATCACAAATATTATAATCGGTTACAACTCGTTGTAACAATTATTACAATCATTTGCTGTGTAGTTATTTCTGTAGCCATACATTCATTTGCATCTTTGCCTGGGACAAAGTGTACTATCTGTTCTGATGTGATACCACGTGACCCAAATAACAAGTCGTTGACCCCAACTTTGTGTGCCGTGAATTTTTCCTTCATCTTCTTATAGTCATGTCGTCGTCTTTTACGACCGTCGAGTGAGAACGCACGAGCTCACAAGTGTAGAAATAAAATAACATGGGAAAAGAAAACGCAGACTCCGATGTTTTACATATATATCTGTTGGACTATAGATTTATGTGTGTCTCACATCAACTCTCTACACGCTAAGGCCCAAAATCACGTCCTGTCAAAGTTGTGTCCGTCTATTGGCGAAAGTTTATCTAAATCTCCCTAAACTTTTCCGACCTGGCCTAAGATACGATCTGCTATCTTCTGCGTCTGAACTTCAACTCAACTCCTAACCATTAACTGTACTGTCGTAAACTGGACTTTTTTCGACCGTAAATAGTTTCAATTATCATTAAAATCTCATTGAATGTCGTTAAATCCTCAGCGTCATAAAACTCACTGTAAATTCTGAAGTACCCATGGAAGACTCTGTCCAGTTTCAAAGGACAATGGGTATAATCTGTAAGTGTAGCTACGTGTGTAATTGTAAAGTACGTGCTGCGAAATCCCAAACTACACCTCTCCTAAATCGGAATTGCTTGAGTCCAGTGTGAATGAGATGTTCAGGACGACTGGAAACGGAGAGCACGTATAGCACCTGGAATTCCCAAATGGTCACCCATTTTAGTACTGCCAAGGTTCAACGTTGCTTAAAAGTAAATGGTACTTTATGGGTACTTCAAAGTACCCACAAACCAAATCTAAATATATCTACATGTCCATTATTCGATCCCTTCATTAAAGTCATTTGTCACACCCTAATTTCTCCTTTGCGTTAAGAACAAATCCCTCTTTATTGTCTACTCATAAACTATTTCCTACTTCTTTTGTCGCCTTTCCCTTTTCTTTTCTCTCTTATTTCCTAGCACTTGGACTCAGTTATCAAACTGATACTACAATTCATTTTTGCTATCCTCATTATCAGTTTTATAATAAGAATAAGTTTCCAGACTTTTTTCGTATGGTCACTTTTATTGATAGTAAACAGATAAAACTCTAGTCCCCTTTGAAGTCATCTTCTCCGGCTGCAATGCATTTGTTGCACCGTTCCAACAATTTCTGGAAGGCCCGTGGAAGTCCGTTTCTGTGAGCGTGTCAATGACACTCGTCACAGCCTCTTTTATCTCGTCAATTGTCTTATGAGCTTCTAAGGTTTTTCTTGAACTTAGGGAATAACCAAAACTCATAGGGAGCAAGGTCTGGATTATAGGGAGGGTGAGGAACTGTCTTGATGTCCATCTTAGTCAAATTATCTGTAATAAGGATGGAGTTATGGACTGGTGTATTCGCGCAAATCTTCTGCATCTTCAGTTCCTCGTGAATAGCTGTTTTTACAGTTCCCACACTGACATCAAACTGTGCACTTTATGTCTCTATGGACATACGACGGTCCTTGTCGATGAAATTCTTTATTTGGCCAATCAACTCTGGTTTTTTGACTCCCTTACTCGTCCTATCCATCTCCCACATCTCTCATCATCCCTCACAAACACCTTGCTTCTTTGAATCTCTTATGCCACTCAAAAACTGATGCTCGATTCATGCAATATGGTCTAATAGCAGTTTGAAGTATTCCATACGTTTCTGTGACATTTTTTCAAGTTTAAAACAAAATTTTATTGCATATCGTTACTTTAAAGTGTCCTCACGTCCACATTGCCTTTTTAAAATTCACCAGCTGTGACAATCAGGTTTTAGTAAGGTATATTCCAATTCCTGCTGTAGCTGTTCATTTGACTGTGAAATCATAAAATTTGGTCAATCATCTCATAAGATGTATAGCGATAATATACTGAATTTTCAGGAGTCTACAATAATTTTAAATGCTTGTACAAAAATTCCTACACAAAAATAGTCTGGAAACTTATTGAAGGCACTTCGTATTCCTGAAGCATCATGAGATAAATGCAATGTTTCCACTCTATGATGAATGTGATGAGAGCAATTGAGGCAAAGGAAGAGGTGCTGTCCGCCTGCAGCATCCAACACGTACATCTTTATGGTGAGTGGCACCTGTAAAGCTAGAACACTAGTGTTGTGTCGTTATTCTCTTCTATTTTCTAATGTTCTCCATGTTTTATGCGCAGGTGGGGAGGGGTAACCCATGATACTACACGAATAGGCAGGTGTGCTAACGAGCACTAAGGCGATGGTAATTCTTTTCACCTCATTCCAGGGAGCTGTCGCAGCTGTTCCTTAAAATGACATTTTGAATTGAACCTTCATTCAGATAGATATAGGATGGAGGAGCACACATACTAGGAAATTGTCCACTAGTGCTGAAATCAGCTGTAGCAAACTGATGCAGCAAGTATTCATTAAGCTTCTCTAAATGGAAAGAGAGGGGTTAGGTGAAAACAGGAACTTGCGTGTTTTATGTTTTAGGCTGATGAGAGAGATGTTTTTTTTTGTTTGTTTTTTTTTTTACACAGTGATCACCACTTATCAAGGCCCGGAAGCCACTCAGGGATAAGGGTTATTGCAAGTACATTACGTTAGTGTGGAGATTTGATGAAGTGCTTATTTAAGGGAGCGGTTCATTAGGAATTTGTTAACGTTGGACTTGAAGACATCCAAGTTGTAGTCCGGTGGGAAGCAGGCAGACGGAACAGAGTTCCACAGGCGTGCAGTTCTAAGAAAGAAGCTTTGTTCATGGAATCCACGCTTTGGTTTAGGCACAGATATAGAGTGGGGGAAATTTTTGAGAGTGGATTCAGCTAGACGGGTGTTTTTCATGAAATATTGGCGAGGGGGGACCAGAGATTGGAGTTAAGACGAGCGCCTGCCATGGAAATAACGATAAAAAAACGGTTTAATGATCAGTTTAATTATAAGGCAGGTTAACAGTCGTAGGGTCATTTTGTGCTGAAACCGTGCATATGTCAGAGTGGAGAAGTGATAAGAGAAGTATGACGCCACATTCATCAAATCTTTTTAAGCTTGGGCCTCAACATCAAAGTCCGTATCATACCTATATATATATATATATATATATATATATATATATATATATATATATATATATATATATATATATATATATTATTTTATTTTATTCATTTGAACATGGAATACGCACGGGTTATTGTAATAGGAACCAGATATATAGGAGGTAACTTGGAGGAGTTGGGGAAGCAAGATGTTCGGTTATATCCAATTTAAATTTTTATATGTTGGTAGGGACGAGAAAAGAGTAAGCAGGAAGGGAATTCGAAAAGCCAGAGGTTCAAGGAAAGAAGCTATCAGAGTAGAAAATTTCCCGGCATTTACGCGCCACTATAGTGAAGGGGTTTTTTTTCTGCTAGTCTGGTGAGTCAAGGATATTTTTGCTGAAGGACATTTTGATTATATGATAAAGAGGAAGAAATATGACAGGCGGAAAAGTTGAATTTGGTGTTTTGTTCTCCTTCAAGCAGGGTCTAAATAGAAAATATTCCGTCATCATATCTACAATGTAAATAAGATTTTATTGCTATTCCGGTGGGTTGAAAAGGTTTACATTGAAATGGGAGTGTAAAAATGCAGAAAGTTCTTTGGCGCACAGATACAACACTGCAGCTTAGCAAACAGCGGAGAATCTATTAGTTTAGAAATCCTTTCTTGCCGAAGTGGAAAAGGTTGATGGTTGGTGGATCAATACAAAAAATTCCAACAAAAACCTACCAGCCAGCCATGGTGCTCCCCAGAATGTGCTGCTGCCATTGCGCACAGAAATCATTTTTTCCATAGCTACCAACGTAATAGATGCACTGAGACTAAAGCTGCTTTCAGGAACGCCAGAAATCACTGTAAAAGAGTAATAAAAAATGCAAGAGAGCTATATGCCAAGTCTGTTAAATCCAGTGGCGGCTCGTGCCTGGAACTGTGGAACTGCAGCACCCCCAAGTCATTTCTACTCATTATTATCGATACACGTTAAAAAGAATACGTTTATTTTTTTTTCTTTATATTTATATATATATATATATATATATATATATATATATATATATATATATATATATATATATATATATATATATATATATATAATCCTGAAGCTTAATGTCGATAATTGTCCCCATACTCATATAAGCATAAAAGCAAAACTTTGCTTGGGACTGCGAAATTCACAGTTACACATTCTTAGTGAAATTCGCTTGTGCGCATGCCCGATCTAGAACGGTTAATATGAGTCAAATCGGAACTGTATTTTTCGCAGTTCCAAACGCGGTGTTTGCACGTTTTCGCTTTTTTTTTTTTAAGAAGCTTTGTTTACAAATGTTTTCTTCTTATTATTATTATTATTATTAAAAAGTGTAACGTGTTCTTGTAAATAAAATCTCCACCTTAAAAAAAAAAAAAAAATCCCACACTTTTAAATGCGATTTAAGCAGACAAAAATATATAATATGCCAAACTTTTTTTTTTAATTAAAAGTGTTCGGGCTTTTAGCCTTGAAGTTACAAATGTTAGTTTTTATTTTACCTATATGGCTTATTTTATTTGTATTTTTAAGTAGTTTAAAATTTATTTATTTTGTAGTAGTTTAACTTTACAGAATAAAAAATATTTACATTTTTTTATAGAAAAGCGAAGAAAAGTTTATTTCTTAAAATACATTTTAGTTAGAAATGTTTTTGCCTTATATATATATATATATATATATATATATATATATACATATATACATATATATATATATACATATATATTCACACGCATATACACACACAGACACATATATATATATATATACACACACATATATATACACCCACATATATATACATACATATACACACACATATATATATACACACACACATATATATATACACACATATACACACACATATACAACACATATATATACACACACATATATACACACATATATATATACATACGATATATATATACACATATATATACACACATATATACACGCACATATATATACACACCCACATAAATATATATATACATATATATACACGCATATATATATACACACACATATATATATACACACACATATATATATACATGCACACACATATGTATACACGCACACATTATATATATATACACGCACACATTATATATATATATATATATATATATATATATATATATATATATATATATATAAAGCTTTAGCATTTATTTACATCCCACGAGGACAAAGCAAGAAGTTTTACACTTTGAACAAAGTTTTTTAATTAAAATGTGCAATAACAAGACGAGTATGTAAAGCCGTTTTTATAATAAGCTTAGTAAATAGCAAAGTTTGTTTTTATTTTTATATAAAAAGTTGTAAAAAGATTTGTAAATAAAATTATGTATCTTTAATTTTTGTTTGTTTGCTCATAGTACAAACATGTAAACTTTTTTTATTCTATATTTTATTTACAAAGTTTTGTTATAAACACACATTTTTAAATTTTAAATAAAACTGTTATCCAATAAAACCATTTTTAAATGGTAATCTCCTAAATTTACCATCGTTTGCAGGCAAAGATTTTGTTTTTATGAAAAATAAATTATTAAAAAATTGTAAATAAAATGTATTTAAACAATGTTTTCGTTTGTTTGCCTGCGGTAAAATTTTATTTAATCTGTAAAGTTTAAAAGAAATATATTTGTATATTTTTTTATTACTCTGTAAAGTGTATACAATTTAAAATAGTGTTTTTTTATTAAAATGTTTTTGCGTATTACCCCTTTTTCGACGGCTTATAATGGCAAAGTTAAAAATATTTGTATTAAAAAAAGCAATTTTAATGACAAGCTTATTTTGTTATACGCCTATTTTTAATTAACAATAAGCTTTTTATAAATAAAACCGTTGTTAAATAATAAAACTTTTTTCGTTAATAAAAATCTGTGACCTAAAAGTTATAAAAGTATGATTCAACTCAGTTAGAACTTCTGGTTCAGTTGAATCGCAAAAAGAGGATCACATAAACATTGTATTCCTTCTACCCTAATTGATATTCTACTAATAGACTACCTAGTACTTACCTTTCGCAATACAATTGATATAAAAAGAATTTAACCATGGTCTCCTTGCACCCCCAAGAAATAACTTCTGCGACGGTAAATGAACTTCAACAGATTGAGTTTTCACAGCAGTCTCTACATGATAAAGTTGTAATTAAGAAAAGAAGCCGTTCAACGCCTGATATTCAAATATCTCAGCCAGGCATTAGCAACAACAAAGTGTATATTCGTAGCTTTAATGGTACCAACGGAAAAGTTAGCTTTGCGGCTGTGAACTAAAAAAGGGATTGTTCTGCTTTCCTTGTTTGTTGTTAGGGGGTGATGTAACATGGACAAAAGATAGTTTCAGAACTATTAGCAAAATGAAAGATAGAACTGAAAAGCATGAGAAGCACGTTGACAATGTAGTTTCCCTATCAATTTTGGGGACCATATATATTAAAGCAAAACTTAGTGAGGCCTGCAGACTTTCAATCAATCATCATAACATGAATGTTAAGAAGAACCGTGAAATTTTATCTAAAATAATAGATTGTATTTTCTTTTGTGGGAACTTTGAAACTCCCTCACGAGGACATGATGAAAAAGATGATTCAGTAAATCCAAGTGTATTTAGAGGATTTTTAAATTTTGCATCTTAATTAGATCCAGATTTAAAGAATCACTTAGAAACCAATAATGTCTTCAAAGGTGTTTCCAAGACTATTCAGAATGACGTACTTGACTGTCTTTTACAAATATACCATAATGAAATAAGGGCAGAAATTAGCAAAGCTTCCTTTGTAGCTGTCATGGCTGATGAAATAACAGATGTGTCTGAACATACACAAATGATCATTGTTTTACGGTACGTCTTGGATGAAAAAATACTTGAACGCATTTGGGGATTCTTTATTCCAGAAAACCAAACCGCTGACAGGATATCAAAATGTATTCTACAACAATTAGATATAATCCTTCAAGGGAATCGCTAAAAACTGATAGCTCAGACATTTGATGATGCAAATGTCATGAAAGGCAAAAAAAGCTGGTGCTCAGGTGAAAATAAAAGCAGTTTATAGTAATGCGCATTTCACTCACTGTTATGTGCATCAACTTAATTTGATAATGAGGAATGCAGCAAGCATTACACGAAATGCTAGAATATTTATCTCTAACATTTTGGCTATTCCGACTTTCTTTTCTAGACCACCACAGCGTCTGTCCATTTTTCAAGAAGCATCTGGATGTAAGCATTCTACGTGTATCCGCCACAAGGTGGAACTTTATCATACATAAATAGAGTTCATGAAAATGTTCAAGCATAAAAAAACTGTCACTGAAATTCAGTCAACATCATATGTAGATGAGACCGTTGCAGAAGCGACAGGAATTCTGAAATATTTGAACGATGACAATTTCATATTTTGGTTTGAGCTATTCCATAAAATTATGTCTCATTTTGAAATTATTTCTCGGGAAATTAGCATATATAAAGTCAATGAATACGTAACAAATTTCAAAACTGCTATTTTAGAGATAAGAAACACCAAATACTGTGAAAATTCTTCACAAACACTCAAGGGCGAAGCTAAAGAACTGTGTGACTATATATCTGTTGATATAACGGACAGATATTCTTCAACTAAACATTTAATACTTGCTAAATTGTTTTACAAGATAAGCTTTGCTAGTTTTAAGAAAAAAAAAACTACCTACAGAAGAGATATCCTTGACAACTGAAGCATATCCCATGATTGACAAAGAAAAGTTTGAAACTGAGCTAGAAATATTTTATAGTAAGTCAGATATCCATGAGTATTGCAAAGTAATTGATCTCCTGAAATTTATTTTGGAAAACAATTTAAACGATGTTCTTAGTGAAATCACAAAACCCATAAAAATTATCTTGACAATTCCCATGACTACATAAGAGATAGAACGTTGTTTTTCAACTCTGAGAAGAATAAAAACTTTTCTAAGGAACACCATGGGTTGCGAAAGACTAAATGCACTTGCAGTGCTTTCAATTGATAAAAAAAAGTTCTTCAGCAGTCATTCAGAAGTTAAGGAGAAAATTATCAATCTTTTCTCACAAATTAAAACAAGAAGAATGGAGTTTACTTTCAAATGAATGTAATAAGTAAAATATTTAAAATATTTACATCTATTTAGGATTCCTTTAAGTTATTGTATTTTTATACGTGTGCATACGTATAAATTATGTATAATTTTATGTTTGTTTTATTTTTACACAATATTAAAAAAATAGGTGTTTTCTTTATAACAGCACCCCCACTAATCTTAGGCACGAGCCGCCACTGGTTAAATCCAAAGTAGCTGATTAGCGGCTTGGTTCCCACTAGTTTTGGCAAATAACAAATAGGATCCTGAACAGAAGTGTGCGTTCTATCCCAACCATTATCAACGGACCAGAGGTCATCAACTCAGCTTCAGACAAGGCCAAACTATTTACCAATAACTTTGCAGCTAATTCTACCCTATGTGACAAAGGCCATCAACTCCCCATATTTCCTCCTATAACACAGAACACGCTAGGTAACATACAAATATCTGTGCATGAGGTCGCCAAGCTAATCAAGAACCTTGATTCCAGTAAAGCTACTGGCCTTGACGGCATCCCAATTATAGTGTTAAAAAAGCTTCAACCAGAACTTGCTCCCATACTTACGAAACTGTTTGAACGTTGCCTTAAGGAGAAGTGCTTTCCAACACCTTGGAAAACCTTATCAGTATTCCCTGTATTTAAGAATTCAGGTGATAAGTTATATCCCTCTCAGTACAGACCAATAAGTCTCCTGTGTGTCATGAGTAAGTTGCTGGAATCCATATTAAATAAAGAAATAGTCAACCACCTCAGCAGAAATAATCTTCTTAGTGACACAAATTATGGTTTCCATTCTGTAAGGTCTACCGCAGATGTGCTAGCGGTTATATCTCATAGGATTAGTGAATCTCTTGACAAAGGCTTCCTTTCCAGAGCAATTGCTCTTGACATATCAAAGGCCTTCGACAAGGTATGGCATAAAGGCTTACTTCACAAGATCTCCTGCTACGGTAAAACTGGAAATATTCTCTCTATCATTAAATCATTTCTCTCTGATAGGCTCATAAGAGTAGTGGTAGATGGACAAAAATCGGAGGCCTGCAATATAAATGCTGGAATCCCTCAAGAGTCCATCCTGGGCCCAACTCTCTTCCTGATCTACATAACTGATCTCCCTAAACACATACTTAAATGATTCGTTGACATCTATGCTGATGACACGACCATCTACGGCAACACATCAAAGGCTGTAAATGACAAAGTTCTCTCTTATTCTCTCTCCTCTGATCTCGAACGAGTGGTTCAGTGGGGGAAGACGTGGCTGGTTACCTTTAATGCATCTAAAACCAAACTCCTATCTTTACATCATCAACGCTCTGATCCCCATCTGGCATCAATTGAAATGGATGGCTCTCGTCTAGGAGAAGCCCCATGTTTTGACAAGCTTCTGGGCTTGACCTTCACTCCTGATCTGAAATGGAACACGTACATCAAGTCTGTTGCCAAGGTCGCCGGAAAGATGGTGAGATCCTTCTACCGCTCCAGAAGATATCTCACTATTGATGCAATTCTCTATCTATATAAAAGCCAAGTACGTCCAAGGATGGAATACTGCTGCCATATCTGGGCAGGAGCTGCTAAAAAAAGCCTATCCTGCCTTGACAGAGTACAAAATAGACTTCGTAGCTTAGTGGGGATACCCTTTTCTCTTCCCTGCAACCTCTCTCCTACAGAAGAGACGTTGCGAGCCTATATTTGTTTTATCGTTATTTCCATGGCAGGTGCTCGTCTGAACTCAAATCTCTGGTCCCCCCTCGCCAATCTTTTACAAAAAACACCCGTCTAGCTGAATCTACTGTCAAAAACTTTCCCCACTCTTTATCTATGCCTAAATCAAAACGTAAATTCCATGAACAAAGCTTCTTTCTTAGAACTGCACGCCTGTGGAACTCTGTTCCGTCTGCCTGCTTCCCTCCTGACTACAACTTGGATGTCTTAAAGTCCAACGGAAACAAATTCCTGATTAACCGTCCCCTTAAGTAGACACTTTAAATATCCACACTAATGTACTGTACTTACAATAACCCTTATCTCTGAGTGGCTTCCGGGCCTTGATAAATGGTGACCACCTTTTAAAAAAAAAAAAACTCCACACATGGATGAAAGGTGGCTTGATAGAGATATAGGATAATAGCAGGTGTGAGAAAATTTTTAGACCAATAAAGGGAACCTACATTCTTTACAGCATACTTGGCAATAACATCTATGTATTTATTCTGATTCATGTGATCTAAGAATATTAAGATGAGGAGTCCAACGTTGGACTTTCAAAAAAAACGTTTTCGTTATGACAACAAGTGGTGTATAGGTTTCCCATTCTATTATAGTACGGAGATCATATTCCAAGGATATAGTCATTGCCTTGCTTGTGTAGGCATTCGATTTCCCCTCATGAGATGAGAATAGACCATGGTGACATCACTAAATACACCCACGTTAGAGGTGATTGCATTATTAACGTGTAAACCGTGGGTCTCCCTTTTATTTGAAATATAATAAGCAATCAAAACTTCAGACACTAGAGAGAACCCATCTTGTTTTTCCCAGATGAGGTTGTCTGAAGATACTGACTTCCTGACCTTAAATGCACCAAACATTATTATTGGGTTCTTTTTCCTTTTTTTTCTTTGCAAAACTTAATTATGTTCTGCAAAGCCAAAAACCAAAACAACAATTTTCCTCTAAAAACAAAACAACCAAACCAAACACCATGAATTGAAAATATAAATAACTTAAAGCATAAAAACTTGTTTTCCAAAATTACAGGATTTGACATTAAATGGCTTGAAAAAGGTTGATATGCCGTAAAACCAAACAACCAAACTATCACATTTTTCTTTGATGAGGTTAATTTTCTCTTTGATAGGGTCATATATTTTGTAGGTTTGTTCTTGCTATTATAGTAGTTTATAATTACTTACGACGTGAGGTCTTTATTGGATAAGTAAACATGGCAAGCGAATTGACAGACAGACAGATAATTTTTTTTAATTTTATATATAGAAAAATTTCAACACAACAAAAGAGTTCATTTTGTCAAATATTTTATTATCAGAAAATGATCGAAAAATGAAATTGCTTGACATTTTGATGAGTTTTTTCTTTTTATGACTTTTTTGCTTTATTGCTTTGTCCAAATACATTGTAGATTTATTTGGAAATTTTCGACAATATAACGTCGTCATCAGAGTTACAATATAGGTTATACCTTATTTTTTGTAATATTGTTTCATTCAATTTTAATTATTTACCCCCTTACATGGAAGTCAGACACAAGGTCAAGTATTGGTTTGTTAAAATTGGTTTTGTGGAACAAACTGGATTTGAACTTGGTCCACTCAGGTTTTCAGACCATGTCGTTAACCACTTAACCACCGTCACCTCACTGCTCTTCTTCTTCTTCTTCTTCTTGTTCATCATCATCATCATCATCATTTCGTATGAACCAGATGATTATTCATATTATTTGGTTGGATTCATCGGACTGCTGTTTTCATCTTGAGTGTGATTTTGATGAAAAAAATCACACTTAAGATGAGAACAGTAGTCCAGTAAATCCAAATAATACGAACAACTAATCCTCATCTCAAAAAATCATAAACGTCAGATGATTATTGTTGGTATTCGTTTCCCTGTTATCTTTCTAGTTTTAATTCTTTCGGGTACTTACGGGAGGAACTATGAGAAGGCTGCCAGCATTCCTAAGTGAAAAGCGTTTCTGTAGAATGAACTGACTTTGAACTTGCTACACTTAGGTTTTCAGTCCGTGTCATTAACCATTTAGCCCCAGAAATTTTTTGTTATAAATCTGTATGATGTTATGACCATGTCTGGGTGAAATGTAAGGCCAAGAGGAGACTTCGTGTTTTTTTTTTTCTTACCTCTGACATCTTATATAGCAACCCTCATAACACCATATGGATTAATAAACCATTATGAACCAAAACCAAATGTTACTAAAAAAAAAAAGAAGATATGAAATGTCTGCTAACGACGTTATATCGTCGAAAAATTTACATTAAAAACAATAATAAAATATTTTATATAAAAATCATATTGTTTGGCTTTTCTACTCAGCATTTTAATAATTCCAAATTTCAATAATTCTTATAAACAATAGACATTCAACAATTACTTTTACGTCGTAGCATGTTTGGTTTTCAACTTCCGGTTCCGTCTATCCATGACTTCAAACAACCTCAACCCACGTAAATATAAATTAATAAAACTTACCTTCCAAGTATTTATTCATAAGCAATCATATTTTATCAGTTACGAAATACATTAATCACTAACGATACTCCATGTTTTTCTAGCTCTCCTGAAAACAAGCCCAGTCTGTTATTTGAATTATTAAGCTAACCGTTCTTATCTTGGATGTTATTATCAAAATGTTTCTGCAGCTGTAACCTCTAACTTCTTTTTAGATTAATCCGTGACGCAACGGATATAAGTGCTAAGTTAATCAGGTCTAAGTGATTGCTTTTGGGAGATAAAATTTGATTTTCATTACAGGCGACACTAAGAATTTAATTAGGAATTCTTTTAAGACTTGTACCTACTCACGAGAGGAATTTACTTCCGTTGATTAAATAAAAGTTTGGCTCGAAATTCCATACAGATTCCCGAGTTCGACATAAAAATTCTCGAATTCGATTGAAACATTGTGAAAATAAAAGTCAAGATGAGAACAATAGTCCGAATAATCTAAATATTATCAATCCTTATCTAAAAAGTTCGAAATAATAATAATAATAATAATAATAATAATAATAATAATAATAATAATAATTCTGATTTCGTTTAGCAACGTCTACCTTAAAAGAAATGGGATTAATTCTCAGACGACTTTTCTTCAATCCCGGCTCCAAACCAGGAGCTTCAAAGATCAAGGATTTTTCTAAGGATATTGGTGGTACCTACAATAGCAGAGGTCTGAAGGCCGCCCAAAACATTGAGGATTCATAGTTTTTTTCAAATGTCCTTCCAAACGACTTGATACTACACCTAGTGTACCAACTACGACTGGGATTATTTGTGTTTTAACAAGGCCAATGGAGCATAATTGCTCCACCTCGTTCTCCTTCTCTCTCACATTCCTGTCACAGGGTACTGAGAAGTCTATAATTTGCCACTTTTTGAGACCTTGTCAATGTTGACCAATAATAATAATGATAATAATAATAATAATAAGAAGAAGAAGAAGAAGAAGAAGAAGAAGAAGAAGGAAACATAATAGAAATGTTTTGTGGCTGAAAGATGTAAAGAATGAAATGTACCAAGTAAGTTAACGCGACCCCAAGATATGGTGAAAGTGAGCAAGGAGAAAGTGAACACAAACAATGTAAGAAAATTGGAAGGCTCCCGGACCGGATATTGTACCGGACTATTCGATAAAAAACGTTATCAACTCGCATGGAAGGATTGCATCTCAAATTGATGGAATGATGACAGGAGATGTAATTCCTGAATGGAGCATGCGTGGAATAATATTGCTCTGACAGAATAATGCATCAAAGGGTAGTGCAGTTGATACCTATCAGCGCAATGATGGAGAGACTGCTGACAGGCATTTTAGCAGATGAGATTTCCCAATACCTGGAACGGGAAGAGATCTTACCGGAAGAACAAATAAGATGTAGACGAGACAGTAGAGGTGCCAAGGATCAATTGGTTTTTGATATGAAAATAGTTTGGGATTGTAAGAGAATCATGTTAAGAAGCATGAAACAATGGACAGGAAGTTCATGTGAAGAGAGGGATTTTTAAGGAGACAGCCTGTCGCCATTGTTGTCTGTTTTGAGTATGGTACCCTAGTCGTTCATATTACGAAAGATAAATGCATGTTATGAGTGTGTGAAGGAGTACTGGATGAACCAAGTATTATTTATGGATGACTTAAAGTTGTATGCAAAATCAAAATCCAGCAAAGTATGCTTGTGAGGACTGTTCAAATGTTCAAATGTTCAAATGTTCAAATGTTCAGTAATGACGTATGAAGAAATGTGATGCCAGAAATTGAAAAAAAGGAAAATTGTTGAAAGTGAAGGAATAAAGTTTTTGACTAAAGAAATAATAAAAGACGTTGGAGGAGAAGGATGCACCTACTTAGGAATTGTGGAATTAGATAAAACAAAAGAAACTGAAATGAAAGAAATAATAGGAAAAAATACAAGAGAAGACTATGGTTGGTTCTTAGGTCAAGATTGAATGATAAAAAACAAAATATCTGCAGCAAACGTATGGGCAGTGGTTATATTTCGATATGAGCCGAGTATTTTTTTTTTTACACAGTGGTCACCACTTATCAAGGCCCGGAAGCCACTCAGGGATAAGGGTTATTGCAAGTATTC
Organism: Euprymna scolopes; assembly: GCF_053919585.1. Lineage (NCBI taxonomy): Eukaryota > Metazoa > Mollusca > Cephalopoda > Sepiida > Sepiolidae > Euprymna > Euprymna scolopes. Next base: position 36,626,994 of record NC_136511.1, read on the forward strand.
AATGGAAAGAAAATGAGCTGAAAGATATGGTCAGGAAGCAGCATACCAAATAGTGCGTGAAGAGTCAAGGTGAGTGAAAAGACCGAGGAGAGGAAGTACCAACTAAACCTTCACTGGATGAGTGTGAAAAGGACTGAGACCTTGGCGAAGCTTAATGCCACTCAAATTCTAGTTAAAACCATAGTTGGCACCAGCGTCAAATCAATGGTAAATTGCTGTTGCGATAAGGCAAATTCAATTGCAAATGTTATCGAAAGAGGTAGAGAGTACTGGAAATCTGGGAAGATTTGTTGTTATTCAGAGTCCAGGTAATACCACAGGTTGTTCTCGATATTGATATATTGATATATTTAAACAAGAATATATCCCACGTCTAAAAATATTCATACAAGATATCCTTTCAATACTTGAAATTAAATAAGAAGGAAAATGTAACAATCAGGAAAATCAAAAATAAAAGAAAAACGTATAAATCGGTATTATTATAAAGAGAAGAAGGAAAAATGTTTCCTAATAGATATAAGTACGGACAAAAATGGTCAGGAAAAAAAAACAAGACTACGGTTCTCAAAAGAATCTTAGCATAATTATTTTTAGTTTACGTTTAAATTTTGATTGTGCTTTGAAGATTAAAAAAAAAAACAAAGGTAATCTCTAAAATGAAAAATGTATATTTACGCGGTAAAAAAATTACAGTTAAAAATGGTGTCACGTGATTTTAGAAAAATAATTCAAATTAGTTCGAATAAATCATCTTTGAAATATTTTAGAAAAATAATTCAAATTAGTTCGAATAAATCATCTTTGAAATATTTTGGAAAAATAATTCAAATTAGTTCGAATAAATCATCTTTAAAATATTCTGGAAAAATAATTCAAATTAGTTCGAATAAATCATCTTTAAAAAATTCTGGAAAAATAATTCAAATTAGTTCGAATAAATCATCTTTAAAAAATTCTGGAAAAATAATTCAAATTAGTTCGAATAAATTATCTTTAAAAAATTCTGGAAAAATAATTATTCGTTTTCTGAAAATATTCCAACAATAAATAGTAGATGAAATTCATAAGATACTGAATTAAAAAAATGTTTTATTCTTACGAAAAATGCATAATTATTTTTAAAAAATGATTCACGTTAAAAATCATGTTTAAAAATGTCTGCAGACCAACGAAATAAAAAATGTCTGGCTTCCAAAAAAGTACGGAACACGCGAAATGTAGCAATTTCACGTTTCACTGAAGAATAAGTTACGCTCAGTATCTTTAACTTTGTGGACTAGATTTCCAACTTTTTGTAAAATCGGAAGGATCAATGGAAGATTAGGATTATTATACAACGCGAACTGAAAAAATATATTGGCTCTTGCACAAGTTATTGCGTAAATAATTTTTCAATAAAACAGTTACAATATATATATATATATATATATATATATATATATATATATGTATATATATTATAATATATACCAATCCTTATTTAATAAGCTTAATGTAATTACAGAGCAATACAGATAATAAATGACAAAAAACTATATTCCAAAATTCATGATGTTGGACATCTTATAGTTCATTCCTTGTAAAATTGTAAAAGTCAACTGAATTAAATTATAAGATGGTCAACATCATTAATTTTGGAATATAGTTTTTTTGTCATTTATTATATATATATATATATATATATATATATATAAGTAGGTTGTAGTTTGCTTGAAGCATTGTTGAAGAAAATTATAAGGTAAAATTAAAAGCCAAGAACAATGCGAGATTTTTTTTTATATAGAGTAAAATTAAATGCAAACAAAAGAAATAAAGTTCTTTTTTTTGTTGTTTGTTTTTTCTTTTTCACACAAATTTTAACTCTAAACAACAGTAATTTTTTTTTTCTGTTGTATTCAATGGTGATATAAATCTCAATATATTTCAGACTTATTAGTCCATTTTCAAGAGAAGACAGCGGAAGAGTGTTCAAAATTGGAAAAGTAGCCGCAGAGTTTGCCACGTGATACCGCGAAATATAGAACAAAAAATGACGTTAGGAGAACGTTAAAATAAATCAGTTGATGTTTGAAATACTTGTTGCGTTTGTGAATCAAGGGAGATGACTATTCAAGCAAGGTTTTTTTTTTTTTTTTAATTATTGTTTTTCTTATGTTTTAAACTTATATTATAAAAGCGGAGCTCAATTCCAGTCTATTGTTTAGTGTGGGAGTATTTTTTGAAATAATTAAAGATTCTAGGATACGAAGTTGACCTACGTTTCTTGAAGAAGCAAGAATGTTGATGTGAAAATCTGGTTCTGAATTAATGCAAGTGCGAATATGTTTATAGAACGACGAAGCAGTAGTGTTTAAGTGCTCTTTAATGCGGTGATGAAGCAATCTGGTAGTGCTTCCGATGTAAGATGCACTGCATTTAGCGCATTGTAGGTCGTAAACAACGTGGTTCTTAAAGCATAAACCTGTGTGTGATATTGGGCAATTAGAGAGTGAACAAGGGGAAGGTGTATGCGATGGATGTTTTCGGTTGAGCTGTTGTCTTAAAGTAGATCCAGTGTGGATGAGTTGAATGTTGAGCCCCTCGCTGCGGATGGCTTTTCGGATTGAAGATGAGATTTTGTCACTGAGGAAGGGTAGTTTTAGAAAACAATTGTTAGAGAAGGGTCGGGTGTTGCGTTTTTTCTTTTTAAGTGAGGATAGGATCGTATTAGGGTAGCCGTTTAGTGAGAGGGTCTGTAGGAAATTGTTAGTGTGTGTATGTTTGTCGGAGATGTTAGTGCATTTGTCTTGTATGCGTGAGATTTCGGCATGTGCGTAGTTTAGTTTGTCCTTGAGAGGTAGCGCAGATTTGAAATGTACGAAGAGGCGTTTGCTGGCGGGTTTTCTGTAGAATTCAGTGCATATGGCACCATTTTTTTTTATTTGTATTTTAAAATCAAGCAGAGAAACCTTGCTTGAATAGTCATCTCCCTTGATTCACAAACGCAACAAGTATTTCAAACATCAACTGATTTATTTTAACGTTCTCCTAACGTCATTTTTTGTTCTATATTTCGCGGTATCACGTGGCAAACTCTGCGGCTACTTTTCCAATTTTGAACACTCTTCCGCTGTCTTCTCTTGAAAATGGACTAATAAGTCTGAAATATATTGAGATTTATATAACCATTGAATACAACAGAAAAAAAAAATTACTGTTGTTTAGAGTTAAAATTTGTGTGAAAAAGAAAAAACAAACAACAAAAAAAAGAACTTTATTTCTTTTGTTTGCATTTAATTTTACTCTATATAAAAAAAAAATCTCGCATTGTTCTTGGCTTTTAATTTTACCTTATAATATATATATATATATATATATATATATATATATATATATATATATATATATATTGGTTTTATTGATCTTTATTATAAAGCAAAGTATACATATTTTATATTCTATATTTATTCCCGCCATTTGTCATTGCTGGTTTTGCATTATCAGGTTGGACTAGCGTTTAAAAGAGATATAAACATAAAATATACAAAACCAACGGTGACAACGGCATATAATATTGATGATGATGATGATGATGATGATGATGATGATGATTTTACACAGTTTTCTGCTTGATTCCTTCCGCTGATTGAAGTTTTCACACTGTTCTCTGTCTCCCTGTTTTTTCTATTGAACACATTTAGAGACGGCCCTTTTTGCCTCCTTTATTTCGATTCATATCTTTGATTCTACGTTTATATCCCGATTGTCACTGCTGGTTTGGTCTTATGAGAAGATATTAAACACCTCATCACGGTAGCCCTCCCCCACAGTTGCTGTCACTTCATTCTGTACTGATGATGTTCTCAAAGCGACGATAACGTTTTGTCCTTAAATGCGCTGTATCGAACTTACTTTTGTGGATATTCACTGTCTTAACTGCAAGTTGCTTGTAGCCATATCAAGCATGATCTTCCACGCCTCTCTATCAAATTCTAAACCGGAACTGACATCTTACTTCAAATACCTTCTACGTCACATGATTAAACTAACAAGTCAGATATGAAACCGCGAATGATCTGAAAGATAGTTACACACCTGTTACACCCAATGGGCCGATCTATACTTAACTGCCGAAGTATATATTCCTGCAAAGTAATAGGTAACAGGTGTTTAACGAAAAATAAACAGAAAGATCGGGTTAGGGTTAAAATAAGGGTGAGAGTGAGAGTAAGGGTTAGGGTTAGGATGAGAGTGAGGGTAAAGGTTATATATAGAAAACCGTAACGAAAAAATAATGACTTTTCATATATAGATACTTGTAAATGTCATCGATAATTCGATCGATAGTAAAAAGATAAAATGCAATAAAAAATAAAAAAATAAATAATTAGCGAAACTTTATATTCATTTCTAAACATTCGTCTCATGATGTCAGCGGCGTTGACCACCTGAAAGGTAAAAGGATAACAACTGTTATTAGTTTTTATATAAGCCAATGAAGCAATAAAAAACTGTATATAAACACACACACACACACACACACACACACATACATACATATATATATATATATATATATATATATATATATAAATATATATATATATATATACTAGCTGTACCCGGCCACGCGTTGCTGTGGCTCAGTTTGTAAAAATGGAACACATGTGAAAGTAGAGAAAAGTTTGATTCTTTTTTTCAAGGGAATGTACAAATTATTTTTTTAACAGATGTTAAGAAAATAAACAGAAAAATACTTCCATCATTAATTATGCAAAAAAATAAATAAAATGTTGATTTAGTGTTTCAATATGCTTATAAATTACGATAAAACTTGCTGAGTATGCACTGTTTTACGGTTGTTGTAAAAATGGAACGGAAACTTAAATTTCTCTTCATTTTAATCTTTCTTAATTTTTTAATTGTGCCCTCCCCAAACGAATATAATCAAAACAGTAACATTCAACAATTGTACTTTATGTATATGAAACAAAAAATATTTATTAAAAAAAAAATTTAAAAAAAAAAAGTTAATAACGAAAGGGAAATAATTCCATTTTTAAACGAGAAGTCAGTTTACCTAACTTACTGTATTAATGCTATTTTTTAAGCAAGAAAAAAAAGGTAAATATCCAGATACGCTACTACAGAACACCGACCACTCTAATTTGTTTTTTTTATAGGTAATTGAGGTCGCTGACAACGAATCTGATAGTCAAACTTGGGGCAAATTTACCGTTTGCATGGTATTTACCCCTGAACCCACGAACTTCTTTCCACCATTTTGCAGCTTCCGTTTATGCTACGCGCATGCACGCTGTAGCATAAACGACTGCTTCACCAAGCAAACTACGTTGGGGGGGAGGGGATTTTTTTTTTCCAGGACATAGAATTTTCTAATTTTCAAAAATACATTATAGCGCTTTTTGGGTGGAAAATTTAAAATTAGCTGAAAAAGAAATGAAATAAGAAAAGGAAAGCACACCAAGTTGGAGTAGGGGGGGTAATTTATCTGTTGTTGTTTTTTTACCAGGAATATCGAATTTTCAAATTTTCCGTAAGTAACGCACCGACATTTACCAATTAGAACACCATTTAACATTTTCCGAAGATTTTACTTTGTACATTGGGGGCGCGAGCAGGGGGGGGCGGATGTGATGTTAGAGTGGTCGGTGTTCTGTAGTAGCGTATCTGGATATTTACCAAAAAAAAATATTTAGGTTTGGCTATAAATTTCTAAACTCATTTCACCCTAAATAATTTAGGTGACTGAAATAGGAATCTAATTGAATATTTAATTTCCTGAATAGTATACGATAATTCATTTTTCTTCGAGTTATATCGAATACATTAATACGGACTTTAGGGGCTTTTTTCGTAATGTTACTGTAAAAATTATTTTTTATTGTTACAAATTACGATGCTTTAAAAAAGCAAAAATAAATTCTTGCGTTTTTTATTTACTACTGAAAACCATAACTTTAGTAAAGGTATTTTTTGTTTAAACAAAATAAAACATTTTCACTAAGAGTTAAGTAAAAAAAAATAATTAGTTCATTATATTCTGCGATCATTATTTGAAAAATACTGCAATTTTCATTAAAATTCGTTAATTTCCTGATTTTTGGTGAATTTTTAAGTAAAGGGAGGAGTCAAAATGTGTATACACTTTGAGCGTCGGCATTCATTTTGCGACCACATGTGGTTAATTTAAATTAAAGTTCAATCACATGGTTACATTATCAATAATAATGTAATTAAACCCATTGAAAATTTACCGATATTGTAAACACATTCTGTTTACATTAAGCCTGTGGTGATTTTTAGTGATGCAATGTTGTCAACTGAGATTTAAAAAAAAACCCGCGAGATCAGGAGAAAGAAATGTCCAGAAAATCGCTAGATTTTTAACTTATCGTCTGAAATTTTCAAAAATCGCTAATTCCCCCCCCACCAAAAAAAAACTCCATAATGTTCCGTCTTTTCTCACTATGGGTTTGTATTACTGTACACATAGATTCGAAAAAGTTGTCAAAAAACAAATATATAACAAATAAATGTTATCAAAGGCAAGATAAGTTACTTTTCTACCTAACTGGATATATTTTTCGTGTTTTTATTCAATGTAACATGTTTATTCAGCTCGAAAACCATACAGTGTTTACCGATGTATTGGAACATTCAAGATGGAGTCTGATTCTCTCTTTAACACGGTAAGTTTGGGAAAAGATGTTATAAATAAAAAAAACGGATAAAATACTGTTAAAAACTCGCTCAATACATGTTACTGTTACATAGGTTGACATATATTCGGCGGGTTTTTAATAGTATTTTGTATAGTTTTTTATTTATAACACCTTTTTCCAAACTTACGGTGTTAAAGAGGGTGTGAGACGCCATCTTTAATTTTCGAATACATCGGTAAACACTGTATGTTTTTCGAGCTGAATAAATATGTTACATTGAATAAAAACACAAAAAATATATCCAGTTTGGCAGAAAAGTAACTTATCTTGCCTTTGATAACATTTATTTGTTATATATTTGTTTTTTGACAACTTTTTCGAATCTATGTGTACAGTAATACAAACCCCTTCGGGGAGATTGGAATGCCCCCCACCTAAAATGTACTTGGAAAAATCGATTTTATAGTGAGATTTAAGAATGGTTAGTCGAAAAAAAGGTGAAAAACAAAACAAATAATCAATAAATAATTGTTACCAAAGGCAATAAATGCTACTTTTTTTTTTTACTTACATGAATGAGTTTATTTTATGTTTTAAAGTATTTTCAAGCGAATCTAATGCGGGTGTGTGGGTGCCAAATATCTCCAGATTTTCTAGAATTCCCCGCTAGATTGCAAACGAAATCTCCAGATCTAACAGGAAAACCGCTAAATTGTAACACTGGTCACGTGACAGGAAGCGGTAATAAATAATTGTCCCTAAATAAAAAATGGCCTCTCGATACAAAGAAAAACACCTATTTAACATAGAAAAATTAAGTGCAATGTTATAATTAAAAAGGAATATATAAAAACACACATGGATATAGTACACATATTATACCAAAACGTGGAAGCCATCCGTCCAGTGGTTTTTTAGACAATTAATTCCGAACGAACCAACAGTTACATTTTTATATAGATAGATATATATAACTACTTCATTTACTCACATATAATTAATATACGAAAGTATAAATTTATGCGTAAACTTTAAGTATTTACTTCAAAAGTGCTCAATACGTAGGTAGAACTAGTTAGTAAGTTATAAAATATATATGGCGATTAACCTACACTGAATATTCCGCGTTTCATCCACTCTAGGACTCGCATACAGAGTCCTAGAGTGGATGAAACGCGGAATATTCAGTGTAGCTTAATCGCCATATATATTTTATAACTTACTATATATATATATATATATATATATATATATATATATATATATATAATTATTTTCTACTATAATAATTAAATACCTACAGACACTAGTGATTCATCCTTTCGGGAATCTTCAGTACAGTGTGTCACGATTAATACCAGTCGAACGATTCGAACCCCGTATCACGAGACATCTCTGGCACGATTAGCGGAGACCTAATCCATTCGGCTACCATTAACCGCTTGAAATAACGTTGAATTTTAAACATCTTAATTTTAAATGTTAATTTACGTCAGTCAGACAGTGATCTAATCGTTATACGATTATCTACGCATAAGAGCTAAATTGACCAACTTTAATTGAACTGAAAGTGCTCAACGATAAGATACGAATTTCTTAAAGGGGCTGTCATAATCATTTTCTACTATAATAATTAAATAACTACAGACACTAGTGTTTCATCCTTTCGGGAATCTTCAGTGCATATATATATATATATATATATATATATATATATATATATATATATATATATATATATATATATATGTGCATATATATATTATATGTATATATATATATTATATGTATATATATATATATATATATATATATATATATATATATATATAATTAAATAGGTTAAATCGCAGATTAGATAATCAAATGAGATGTCTTATTAAATATTACAGCAATATATTTTCCAAACGATCCTAGCCAAAAAAAAAAGTAAAGTTCAATATATAAAAAGTAGAACACAGTATAAATGTAAGAATTGAACTTAAATTCTGTAGATTGAAATATACATAGAAGTATATCACAATTTGAGAATTTATTGTTTGAGACAAGGAACATATGGGAAAAGAATTATATGGATTTTCAATAAGGGATCATATTATCAGAGGAAATGAAATGCAATTAGCAAAATTATCTCTACAATTATATAAATGCAACTTTGTCTGTGTTTGTATGAGTTCGTTCCTTATAGACTCCGAAACGGCTGAACAGATTTTTTTTTGAAATGTACAGAACTTCAGTGTATAAGTCTGGGAGTGATTTTAGTTAAGTTTTGTCTCAAAATATCCCCGATAATTATCGATAATCGAAATCGTTATTTTAATTCATCTATGATCAGTAAAGCCATTTTTCCATGTCATCGCTTTGCAACAATGATAGAATAACGGGCCGTGAAAATTCTACTGTTGGTAAGTTGATAGTGTGTTTTTTTTGTTTGTTTGTTTTTTTTTATTTTGATTGCATGACGTGGTCTGTAGGTTCAAATCTCGCACGTAAATTTCTTAATATTTTTTTGTTCGTTAACTGGAAAGAAGTTTATATAAAATAATTTTATAAAAGAAACAGCATGTTCTCTGGGGGTGCAATATAGAATAACATATTTTCGACAAGTTATTCCGGGGCAATTTTACGGATTTCGATGACAATAAAAATATAGGTGTGTGAAATATTCGTTGATGATCATTCAATTCCGGGTAACGTGGGTTTCCCTGCTAGTCAATAATAAATAAACACATTTTTAATACATAGTTACCAAGCCTGTTATAAGTTCTGCCTTGTGACATACGTATTAAAGTATTTTGTTTCAGAATCTATGTATCATAAATAGATGAAAAAAATGTTTAGTATTCAATGTGATAATTATACCAAATATGATATTAAAGCATTATTTTATTCATATAACAATTCTCTGACATTTGTTGTTTACATTATATATTCCAGAATAAGAAGACGCGTTCATAATAACTTCAGAAACCACAGAACAGTTTTTTTTATCATGACTATTATGAAAACTATATAAAAACGGATACCCCAGTACCTTATTAAACTTAGCAATTTTTTGTTTCCGTTAGCAGAGTTAAGTATCGATTTGCAAATGATTCGTAATTAGATTTTTAAATCACCCATGCTGAAGATCGAACTGATTACAATTGGCATTTAAATCCGTTACGCTACGGGTCCCAGCGGATTTCTACCCGGTAATGGATGACACAATAATAGCAACCTATCTACTCAGATTACATAAATGTTCCGTTCGAAATCCTGTACAAACTCACGTTAAGAAGCTCCTGAAGAAAGTCGTAGGGTTTATCGGCTGAATTTTTGTGAGAATTATATCCAGTATTCGTATTATTTGGATTCCACGGACTACTATTATCATCTTCAGTATTATTTTCACAGCGTTTTGGTCGATGTAACCTCCGATCTCATTCAGGTGTATCGTGTCGAACTCGGGAATATTTCTGCCGATCTCAGGAATCTACACGGAAACTTATTTAATTCACTGGGGTAGCATGCTCTTAGAATGCTTTCGTTCCCTCAACCATGACTGAATAGAAGTCCTAAGGAATTCGAAATTGTATCTTTGGTGGCGCACACTGACGATTGAACCTTCAACCTTCAGAAGCAAGTTACTTTTACAACTGAATTTTCGCAATTATTCTAACAACTGCTCCACAGTTCCTTGCAGACAATTCTAGTACGAATTTTAGGAGCCGTCAATCTCTTTTATTTCTAGATATAAATATCACTGTACACATTATTAATAATCTATATATCCATAAAAGTGAGAATGTGTGAGTGTGAGGACACTTCTCAACCTATATACTCAACTAATTTTTGATCTACAGATTCAAATTTTGGTATATAGTCTATTCAGACATGTGGAAAACTTTTTATTTGGTTTTTTCGTTTAATTTTAGGCACAGCAAGAGAGTGAATCAAATTGTTGAAAGTTATTGCAGTGAGGTGAACATTTATGGCGAATGTTTTACTTAAGGGGGGCATAAATAAAATATCAATCAAGCACCTGCAATAAAAAAAATAAATTATTTTAAATAGGGATCGAGCAAAGACAAGCTCAGGCCGTCTCTTGTATGTAAAAGAGGAAGTAGGGAAATGAAAAAATCTTTGCCATCTAGATTTCGAAGTCGTTATTTTTGTACCCTGTCAAAGCAAGAAAGTGTATTCTTAGCAGATATGGCAACACTACTCAACTAAGGCAAAAGTAAATACACCTGTATTGAGTTAAACAACTATCATCATCATCTAATAGGTCAAAATTAAAAAAATTGTTACATGGGGGGGGTCGGATTTTTATCTGTTTGTCAACTTTTTCACGGCTGCGCATGCGTGAATCGTTCCCATGACAGATTACTTATATTAAGAAAAAGTTGGTTTGCAAACACTTCTTAAAATCGTAACAAGCTGGCCTAATGGTTATCATACTTGACGCATTATCTTTAGGTTTTAATTTCGATCTCAGCTCGAGCATTTTTTTTTTACTTATAAGAAGTGAACTGCTTAGAAAAAAACATACTACTCGCATGCACATGTCTTAGTTTCTTTGGGCTTTTTTTTACTTTTTTAAAAAAATAATTTCATGTTATGATTTACACGTAGAGTATTTCTGTTTATAATAAATAAGCATTTTACGTTAATTAAAATATGATATGCATATTTTACGATTAAGCAATGCTGGGCGGCTTGCTAGTATTAATAAATGGTTAAAACCGAAACGTGTAAAAATAACACTCAAGATGAGAACAATAGTCCGAACATTCCAAATAATGCAAATTAGTAATCATCACCTAAAACACCTGGATTTGTAATAAATTATAAGTAAAGGAAAACGTAAAAAATTCACTTACCTGTTCCGGGTCGGAACATGACTGTTGGCGGAGAAAATAAATTGGAAGGCAGTTCTCTTCCATCGATGCCAATAATGGTTACTTTGATGTCAAAATCATCATGGACATCGAGACGCAATTGTAATAAACTCTTGGAGATGTCATACAAGAAGAGTCTGTCAAACGCCCAGAACATTTCGTGTTCTCCTCCCAAAATGGCGAAAGTGCCAGCAAATGTACACTCGCCGTCTTTGCGGCAAACATCAAAGGTAACATCGGCCGATCGTCCAATCGTTCTCAAGAGGAATCCAGCAAAAACTCTGTCTTTCTCCTGATTCTTCTTTAATTGCACGTTCAATTGAGAAATGGTCATTCCATCAAAGATAAGGTTGTCGTAATCGTAGTGCAGGCCGTGGTAGTCAAATGATTTGAATCCAGTCGCGTGATCGTGTGTTTCAGCGTTGTCGTTGCTTTCAGAGCTGAAAGGCATCAATGGTTTCTTTAATTTGTTGATCTCACAGTTGGCCGTGTTATAAGGCAACCCTCGGTACTTTTGAAGAGCCTGCCAAATAGCCCAGATACGATCTGTGTTGGAGTGGTGCAAGTAGAAGAGGGGATCGTAGGAAGTGTAGTGGAGTGTCGACATGCCATACGGACTGCTGCCTCCTACCCAAGAATGGATGGCGTTGTGGCCTATCTCGAATTGGATTTCAAAATCGCAAAAGTCAGTCTGTTCGAGAGCAAATGCTATTTGTCGGTAGAAGAATGAATGGTCATCTTGTTCTGGGTCATCGAACAACTGTGGTCTTGGTGCTCGTGTTGTGTCGGTATTGGCCACATCGATGTGAGCATGGTGGAATGGATTGTTTTCAGTTCGAGTGACTAATGTTGGCAAACTGGTGAATGCTGATGTCCAATCCCAATAAGGAATACCAATGGTTGCACCTTTGTTTTTCATGGCGTCTTCCATTTGTTTGACGAACAGTCTGTGCCAGTGAGGGAAGGTAACCATTCCGTGTTGGCAGCAAGCGTATGCTGTTCCGTTGGAGTAGTGGCAGCTGAGTGGCATGCCGTGGAAAGCGGCGATCTTCTGGTAACCATGTTCGCCTTTGTCAGCTTGTACAGCGGCCAAGGCGTCTTTCAAGTTTTTGATTTCTGAAGGTGTCAAACTGTTCACGTTCTTTCTAACCATCTTTCCATGGACAATGGTTTCGGTTTTTCGCTTTAAAAATCCTACAAAAATAATTTAAGACATGATAATCGAGTATATAAAGGAGAGTATTCTGTGTGCATGTAATAATATGTAAAATAAACAAAACATTCATTCTTTGACCATAAAGTGACGCAGATTTCGGCATGGGTTGGCGATAGATTTGTCAGAGATTTTATATACTAACTATTATATATTTTATATACTAACACTTATATATTTCTCAATTAATTACTTCTCTCATACCGACTCATTCCTTGATGAATCCATATAAAGGAGAACTGTCTTTGTATGAGTGTTTGTGTCTCCAAAAAAATGAATGGGTTGGGTGGGGAATAAAGGGTGTGGAGGCACGATGAAATGGGGTAGGACTAAAAAGAAACGGAATAACAGAGTTGAGAAAATAGAAGTTTCAATTCAAATATGTTGCCCCGGGTAACGGCGGATAGCCCTGCTAGTCTGCATATTATACGAAGATATATGCATATGTTTATGTCTGTACTGTCACTGTTGGTGTTATATTGTTGGTCTCTGAGAACACCGGAGAGTAAACTATATGATTATTATTATAATTGTTTGAGATGTTTTTCAGCTGAATAATATAACAAGATTGCTAATGTTGGGATTTTTATCATAACAGACAGTCAGGAATTTTAGTTAACAATTATGTTTTCACTTGGAAATGGAATTTTAGAATCAATAGCAAGTTAGGAATGTAAACTGACAATTATAATAACTTTGAAATTCTTAGATAAATAGAAATACGATACAACAGATCAGGTGATGATTAAATAATAATGATGTAATTAAAATGGAAGATAGTTTGATACACACGTAGAGTTTAGTCTAGAGATAGTCGAATGGAAGCAATCGGGGGTAAAACGTCCTCACATGTTAAACACCTGTTATATACATATCAACTCGAGTAGGATTTTGAACACTGGACGATTTCAAACAATAGAGAATCTAGACGATCACGAACATTAAAGACTCTCATATATATATATATATATATATATATATATATATATATATATATATATATATATATATATATATGCGTTTGGAAGCTAAATCATAATGCAATATTATAAAAATAAACAAATATTTTATTTGTAAGAAATTTATAATTTTGTGCATTTTTTCTTTCTTTTTATTTTTTTCCTCTTCTTTCTCGTCGTGTTATGAGACGATATCCAGAAATATTTCTCGATAGTTTTTTGTAAATATTGAATGATAAGAGGATATCGTTTCCGAAACGATCGTACATATAAACATAATTTTTGTTATGTTTCTCCCTATGAAAACTAAATTGGTAATTTCACACAATTTCTATATATAGCTCTAAGTAATTACATCTATTGAGCTTATCATAACTGCAATACTCAGAGCACAGCACCTTTAAATCTATTTTATTTAGACTTTGCTCATTAAGACCCTGTCTATTACTCTCTCTCTCTCTCTCTCTCTCTCTCTCTCTCTCTCTCTCTCTCTCTCTCTCTCTCTCTCTCTTGATTTTTTTTTTATCTTGATTTAATTTGAATAAAACAAAATGCGTATAGGATACGTTTGAAAATCACAACGCAATATCATGAAAAAAATATTATATTTGTTTGAAATTTATGATTTATATATTTCGGAGTATAACTCCATCCTCAGAATTTTGTGCATTTTTTACTTCCTTTTTTTTTATCCCCTCTTCTTTCTTGTCATATTGTTAAGTTGGAGAAAAGAACAAAATCAGTAAAACTCCGCGTGTTGCATCTCAGCAGTCGTATTTTTAAGTACCGGAACGATGCGTTGGTTACGCGTGATTAATGATAGAAGCTTTGATTTAATTTGAATAAAATAATATACGTATATATCGTTCCGGCGGTTCATAATACAAGCGCTTAGATACAGCACGCAGACTTTTACTAACTGAGTTTTTCACTTTTCTCCAACTTAACAACATGACAAGAAAGAAAAGGAAAAATAAAAAGAAAAAATGCACAAAATTATAAATTTCAAATAAATAAAATATTTGTTCATTTTCATAATATTGCGGTGTACTTTGGCTTTCAAACGTATCCTATGCATATATATATATATATATATATATATATATATATATATATATATATATATATATATATATATAAATATATATATAAGCCTGAATCCTAGAGTGGATGAAACGCGGAATATTCAATGTAGCTTAATCGCCATATATATTTTATAACTTACTATATATATATATATATATATATATATATATATATATATACTCAACATCCTAGACGACCATAGACACTGTCATGAATATATATATATATATATATATATATATATATATATATATATATATATATATATATGCGATATACATTATTAATTATATAGACGACACAGACACATTGCTTAAACAAGTGTTATATATCCGCAGTATATAACAGATCACGATTTGATTATAGACTCGTTATAAAGATGACTATATAACATTGGGTTTTGAAATCCATATCGTGGTCATGAACATCTGATCTAAAGCGCAATGAGCTTTATTGTAAAGCAGCTTTCGTAAATCTTGCGATTCTTGCCAGATGGTCAAACTACAATGCAGTAAGAGGATACAGTATAAGATTGTAACAATATATGTATATATATAGTAAGTTATAAAATATATATGGCAATTAAGCTACACAGAATATTCCTCGTAGCTTAATTGCCATATATATTTTATAACTTACTACCTAGCTCTACATACGTATTGAGCACTGTTGAGGTAAATACTTAAAGTTTACGCATAAATTTATATTTTCTGTATATGAATTTATGTGATTAAATGAAGTAGTCATATATAAATATATATATATATATATATATACACACACACACACACAGTATATATTGTTACAATCGTATACTATATATCAAGAAAAAATAAATATGAAATAAATTATAATTAAGTTTATAAAATTTATAAAAATGTATATGGTTAAATTTATATTTCACTTCAATACAGAAAACATGTAGAGATGACGATATTATATTAATACTTTATACAATGGCATTTCGAAGCTTAACGTTACTCGTCAGAAGAGGCGAAAGGAGCTAAGGTTAAAGATATATATTTACGACGTCTAGCATATGTTATATTAGCTTAGAAATGGAATATTTATATTGAAAATAAAATGAAATAAGATATAGGGGGGAATAGGCTATTTACAAGTATTACTTTTTATTGTCTTTTTCATTGGATTTATCGGATGCAGGCGTAACTATCATCAAGCGTAACAATGCGACTCAAGGAAGATACTGATGAAAATATTTAAATAAAATAAAATCACCAAAAAAACTTTATAACGAAAATAAAAAGAAACAACGACCTACCGTAACAATTTCTGTGTCATTCTTGTAAACAAATTTTTGAAAGTGAAAAATTAAACTTGCATTTTTCAACCAATTTTTTTTTTTGGTCAAATAAAACTAAACAAAACTAACAAGAAAATCAATTTCTTCGTGTTTCATATAATTTTTAACAATTTTTTTTTTTTTGCATTTTTTTCTTTATTTTTGTAAGTAATGTAAAAACAAACTTATTTTTGTTAATTTTTTCCTGTAGAGTGGGGCTGGGTAACCGATTTTACAAAATTAAATTAAATTAAGACAGCTGGGATATTCCCTTAGGATGAGGTACACTTTTCTACGGTCGTGTCACATGATGTCAAAGTTCGGTGAGAAGAGACAGCCGATGTGGAAGAAACTTCGCCAACTGAGTAGCTTTCCGATATATGTTTTAAGATGGAGGCAAAAAGATCATTACCAAATTTCTGTCTTCATATAAATCCGAAAAGCTAACTCTCGAGAAACTTTCGGCTAGTCCCGTTAATTTCTAATACCTTCAGTCTGTTCTTTTGCCGCGCATTGATAAGCGTCTTACGTAATATTACAGTCAAACCCGAGCGCATGACGTCATGTTACGTCTGTTAGTTACATCTGGTTCAAATTCTGCACAAGTACCGATTTGTCGGATTCTATGACATTGGAGCAGATCAGAGGATTTATCGAAAACCACCCGAATGTCACGAACAGTGAGCTGCTCAAATAACTTTCAGCACAGCACGTTGAATTTACTAATTCCGTCGATGTAATCATGGTTTTTATCTATATATATAAAAACGAAAATGTGTGTTTGTATGTATGTGTTTTTGTTTGTATGTATGCATGTGTGTTTGTATGTCTCGCAAAAACTTTCCACACGGATTTTTACCAGATTGGTATCATTTTAAACTTCCAACCTTCGCCCGACAAATATCGAAATATTGACCAAAAACGTTAATTTTTCCACCCTGAAATCATCACTTTTCTACCGGGGGGGGGTCAGAAAAACCCGTCCTCTCATGACGAGTTCGGGTCTACACATGCGCAAAGACTTCGGAACCTGATTTAGTTTAAAGATTTAAAAAAAAAAAAACGATCTAATTTTGTGGACGTCCTCTTAGCTCCGAATCGTGGTGTGAGATGTCTTTCTTTTTTTTTTCGATTTTTAAAATTTTAATATTGAAGCAGGGTTATTTAAGCCATTTTTCACGTAACGTTCGTTTTTCTGTTTCGCGTTTACCTTACGTTAGTTTTTTTACTTCGCTTATTCTTATATTCTTAGGTTTTCATTAACACCCCCACCCCCATCGGACACACACACCCAAAAATACCCGGGCAACGCCGGGTACCCCCCCCCCGCTAGTTATAAAATAAAGCCGGATCGATGCGAGTGGACTTAGCTAGCATGATGAGTCGACTAACTTGGGTAGCGTATAAGGATGTCGAGTTAAGAGAGGGTTCAGCTTTATAAGTACATTTAGCAGAATTCTTTATTGACGCACTGAGTAACCTCTTAATTAAAATTCGCTAACTTCATCGAAAACTCAAGACAATGTTCGACTGCCGTTCCAAATGGGAACTTTGATTACAGACAAGAACAGATGATAACATTAATTTTTTTATGAGTCAACGTTAAATGAATATATTTCCTATCCCGATATCTACTATTATATAAAAGTCACTGTGTGTGTGAGCGTGTGTGTACGTTCCTTCCTCATAGTTTCCGAAACGGCTGAGCCTATCTTTTATAAATTTCACACAAACTTAATTTATATGTCTGGCAGTGTTCTTAGATATATTTTGTACAGAAATTCATCCGATAAGTATCGAAAATTAAAAAAGAAATCGATCTTAAAAATAGGTTTTCTCTCTTATAGCTAAAAAAAATTATTTTTACAGGGGAATATTTTACGTTGCACCGACAACCGAGAGATAATAAAATTTCAGCAAAGCATTTCTTCTTAAAAAAAAAAAAATGAAGCAGATTTATTATAATCTGGAGCTTAGTGTTAGAGGATTCGACTACACATCGAATGATCCCCTGTTCAAGCCCGCGTGTACCTCCCGATTATATTTTAATTTTTCTTATTAATAAGTTCAATTTACGATAAAAGAAGAGGCATTATTTAAAATCGCTGCAAATCATTTCTTCGTTTGCATATTTAAAAAATAAACATTAATCAGAAGTAACTTTTCCGGGGCATTCATCGTCAAACCCAAATATCAGCTGACGTTATACTGTAAACAAAGACAGATGGAATTTGATGAGCGACATTTTCATTATCATTTTTTTTTTTATGCGAATTAGTCAACCGGGCAAATTATTTCTCGTAATATTTAATATTCAATAGAGGACTGATTTTATAATAATACATGCACAATCTGCAAAAATTAAAATAGCATGTTTAAGCGTATTGTACGACAGGGCAACGCCGGCTGGCAGCTAGTGAAGCTAATATATTTTCTACCGTATATGTTATGTCAGCAGATGAAAGACCGACGAATATATTTTCAGTCACTGCAGACCGACGAATATTTTCCTACGATAACAAACAAATATGATATTTCCGATGGTTATAGAACGGAAAATCTATTTCCGCAGCCGTTATATTTGGAATTTAAGCTTAACTGACCGAAAAACCTGCTCCTTCCAACTAAAACGCGGGTGACCGACTTACGGACCGACCGGATGTAGAGATGCTTGGCCGTATCTAATAAATAAATAAAAGAACAGAAAATAATTCTCTTTTTACTTACTTTTCTCGGGCGTGTAAATAAGCGAAGGTCTTGGGATGACATTAGCGTCCAGTTGCTTTCCTTCCACCGACTTTATTCTGACCTTCAGATGAATCCTGCTCTCGGGTTTGAAGAGATCCTCGAGTGGGATCTCCATCCTATGGAACACACTCGTTATATCCATCCTGTAATTGCGGTCAAAACGCCACGGCATTTCTGTGGCGCTGCCGAGTATGAACAGAGCACCAGCGTCCACACAGTCAACGTCGTTACAAATGTCCAGGTGCACACCGGCTGAGGTCTGAATGCCGTGCAGCAAAAATCCGGCAAAAATGCGATGTTTCGTCTTCTGGTTTCGAATAGCCTCTTCCAGTTGTGTGGGACTCATGCCATGAAAGTCCAGATTGTCGTAACTGTAGCCGAGTCCCCGATAATCGAAAAGGTTGTTAGGGGTGGAAGCCACTCTGGTGAAAATGTTGGGATTCGAACCCCAAGAGAAGGGTTTCATGGCTATGGACATCTGATCTAAAGCACAATGGGCTTTATTGTAAGGCAGCTTTCGTAAGTACTGCAATTCTTGCCAGATGGCCCAAAGACGATCCACCTGCATTGAAAGAAACATGATTAAATTGATGCAATTAGAGAATAAATCATTGTGACAATATATATCTGGGGGGGGTAAAATAATGCAAATGATGAGTAACAAAATTTATAGTTCACATATTATTGATATCCAGGTCATCTACATCTGCCAATCCATGAGGCACACTGCTCATTCGAGCCAAAACACTGAACATTCACCATCAGACCGAATTTGAGGGGTGGGGGGACGGCGCACTCAAATGTTTACAGGCGCATCATCTGATCAATCAATTCACCAATGAACAGTCACTATATCACAGTACCTGAAGACGGCCTATGTGGGTTGAAAACGTGAGTACGTTTGGCAAATTTCTCTCGCAGAAAGGCGAAAAAGTTAATCCACCATATTAAAAAAAAATGGACAAAAAATGAATATGCAGAGCTTAGCGCCGATATTCAACCAGACCTGCATAAATGAAAGAAGGCTGCCTAATTATACGAATTTTTAATCTATCTATCTACCTATCTCTCTATCTATCTATCTATATATATATATATGTGTGTGTGTGCATATATATATATATATATATATATATATATTCGTAGCAGTATTGACGGTGAAATAAGTAACACCCTCTTCGAATCAATAAAACAACTTAGAATTAAACTAGTTATTATTAAAAATTAAATTAGCAATTTGGGGGCTGTAAATTTATTTAAATATTAATTCAATGGATTTTGTCATCTGACACCCTAAGTTCGTAGAATCCATGCTGACTTACTTATTTTCCTACTTCACTCCCTTGTCTAAATGTTTTTTTTTATCCATAAATGCAGCAGTAGACATATGCCCATCGGAGTGAAACACTCTTGGAGCCATGGATGGTTTTGCTGTCAGAATAATAATTAGAGGATATATAATATTTTATTTATTCAGACACCCAAGAATACAACGCATGAATTATATGACATGGGCAGCATAAGTGATTAATAACAGATGCGGGTTTAACCCATGGGTAATAAACCAATTCTTCGGGATTCAAAAACATAATTTATATACTTAACTTGTTAAATAAGCCATCGTAGCACGTTCTGGACCTATATGATTAAATTAATTATTAAATCATAGACGCGTTCTAGTAATTAATGAACCGTAAATATCAAACAGCCTGAATTACCTTCCTTTAACCGTTATAGGAAACAAAAATTGACCCAGTTTCAAACAGAATTAACTAGCAGTACTTAACAACATAATTGGATTATCTCCCTTCATAATTATCCTAAGAAACGATACAAAAACATTTTTCAAGTAAAATAACAATGAATTTTAAAACATTAAATAATTAAATAATAATAAGTAGATTAGAACACTTCACCCGAAATATTGTACAAGGATTTATATATATTTAATACACCCATTTTATTTATTCTCATATTCAATTAAACTTAAAACCTAAAACGGTCTTAAATCCAAGTGCCAATATAACGATAATCTATAAACATTACTTGCCACTAATACAAAACTAAAACTAACCATAACGCTTTCGAAAGGTTGTTACGGCCATAATATAAATATAGAAACAAAAATGTAAAAAAATTATTTTTATAAAAAAATCAACTACTGGGAAATAAAGGAATAGCAGGATCTAATTTAGGAACCCAACGAATGGGATATATAAAAAAAAATTTTTTAATGGCTTAGGGTTCTCTGTAGAAACTTCCAATTACTCTGTTCTTAAATAAGGATACGAAAATTAATATTAATATATTAATATTTAAATGGGCTTTTCCGTAACCACAGACAAGGTAAATGTTTCTCGCATGCTTTTCCCGTTAGGGATTTTCTACTTTTTTCTTTATCTTCAAAAAATGCTCCATTGCCGAAAGTGTGTTTATTCATAAAGTCTGACGAAATGCTGGTTTTTGAAAATTTTCAAACGATATAATGCTTGAAATTGTCGAACTGGACATGGAAACAATTGTCACATAAAATGAAATACACTTTTCGTTGTCATCAACACCTTGTCTTGAAGTCTTGATTTTGCACACACAGTATATTAATGCTCAATTATGAAATGTGATAATTTTGTAGCTTAATTCTTAAGTCAACCTTTTTTGGCTTAAAACCTATTGGTATATGAAAATTTACTGAATTACACGAATTCAGTATATTACATATATATATATATATATATATATATATATATATATATATATATATATATATATATATATATATATTAGTGATGGAACGATTCCAATATTTTTCCCGGTTCCGATACAATTACTGATTCCGTGCTGAATTCCCGAGTCCGATACAGTTACCGATTCCGATTCTCTATAAATCTCTTATTATTTAACTAGAAGATTTTTGATTTCCCTGATTTTTGTAATAACACATGTTAATATGCAGATATTTTCCTAAACGTCAAAATACACTTGTGAAGGATGATCTATTGATTTTAGCTTTACTGGTAATTTCAAATCAATAAATATTTACTATTTTATCATTATTACTAGCAATGGAAAATGTTACTTTAAACAAAATCAAATAAAAAAAAGATAATTAAAAGAATCGTTTTGGCATCAGAAAATAGGCATCAATTTTTCCAATTTCGATACCGATTCCGATACCCCAAAATCTTCCGATTTTTCCGATTTTTGATTCCGATCCTGATTAATCGTCTAAACATTCACACACACACACACACACACACACACACACACACACATATATATATATATATATATATATATATATATATATATATATATATATATATATATATATATGGTGTACAGAAAGTTGTTAGATGAGAAAATTTTCTCCCAAAATTAATCAAAATTCCATACCACCAACGGACTTTATATGCACCGGACATACCAATAACTTGGTTGCAAATTAATTATGTAATGAGGTGAGGAATGATAGATGAATAAACAGTTAGACATTTCTTTACTTGAACATACCTGCTTATTTTTTTTGTTTGTTTTTCTTTTATTTACTCTTTTGATTCTGGTCCTTTCCCCCGTTGCTTTTGGCATTTAAAAAAAAAATATATATATATATATATATATATATATATATATATATATATATATATATATATATATATATATATATATATATATATATACTGGAGTTACCAAAGTGTAAATCTTTAACAAGGCAAAACTTATCAAGATAAAGAAAAGCTCAAGACTATTAAAAAGAGCAAACAATGATATTAAATGAAAGATGAGGAATAAAAGTTACATATAACTTTATTATATCATCAGAACAATAAGGAAAAGTTATTATTTACCATTTTATTCTATTCTTTTATTCTATTCTCTTATTCTATTCTATTATTTCCATTTCATTTCTAAATGTCACTCAGCCAGTTTTTTAGGGTTTTTTTTCTATATTTCTAGTCCTTCTCCTCTTCTGATGAGAAATATTTAGCTTCGAAATGCTATGACTTAAAAAGTTTTTTTCCTTAATTTTCCCTTGACTCTTCCTTATTATTCTATGGATATAATATATATATATATATATATATATATATATATATATATATATATATATATATATATATAACTTTTATTCCTCATCCTTCATTTTATATATATATATATATATATATATATATATATATATATATATATAAAAGCTGAGAGATTCTGCACCAGCGGAAGCAATGAACCTGGATAAATCCTGGGAAATCCTGCAAACTGCGATGCATGACGCTGCAGTCACATCCTTTGGAACCAAGCGGCCGCCTTGCGAAGACTGGATGGCTGAGAATCCAGAAATCTTGGAAGCTCTACTACTGTCCAAAAACGATGCTCATAAGGACTATGTAGCAGGCCGACACGCAGCACCTGGTTCAAGCTGAAAGAGGCTCGCAGTCAATTCCAGAAAGTTGCTCGACACTGTGCAAACAACTACTGGAACAACCTGTGCGACGAAATCCAAACTGCTGTTGACTGCGGTAAACTACGTGTGATGTACCGTGGACTCTGCAAGGCAACTGGACCGAACGCAAAGAAAGTTTGCCCTTTAAAATCTACTACAGGGGAGCTCATCACTGATCCTATGAAGCAGCTTGAACGCTGGGTGGAGCATTACTCTGTACTATATGGCGAACCGCGCAACATCACAGTCACAGCTTTAAATTCCACTCCGAACTTCAACACCCTAGTCGAACTGAACAACATTCCAACTATGTCAGAACTCGAAGTAGCTCTCCAACACACGAATGTAGGGAAGGCCCCTGGTACCAACGAGATTCCAGCAGACCTGCTCAAGTGCGATAAGTTCCTGCTCCCGCACTTGTACGACCTCCTCTGCACCAGTTGGCGCAACGGGAAATTTCCAACAGCTATGAAAGATGCTAAAATTGTCACTTTATTCAAGAAAGGAGACAAAGGAGATTGCAATAACTACCGTGGTATATCTTTACTCAGTATCACCGGCAAAGTCTTTGCCAGAGTGCTCCTTCCAAGGCTCCAGCAGATTGCAAACCGCATTTATCCAGAATCGCAATGCGGTTTCTGCAGCGAGCGCTCAACCACGGACATGATATTTTTAGTGCGTCAAATCCAGGAAAAACGCAGAGAACAACGTAGACCTCTCCATATCGCATTTGTGAACCTCACGAAAGCTTTTGACATGGTCAGTAGAGATGGTCTTTTTGCTATCTTACAAAAGTTGGGCTGTCCACCAACTCTTCTTAGTTTGATGATCACTCCATGATAACATGACAGCCGCAATCTTCCTCGAGGGCGACATGTCTGACAATTTCTCCGTGTGCAGTGGAGTCAAGCAAGGTTGTGTGTTGGCTCCCACACTGTTTGGCATCTTCTCAGTTCTTCTGTACCACGCTTTTGGAAATCACGAGGACGAAGATAGTGTGTTCCTTCATACTCGATGGAGAACTTTTTAACTTGGCTCGCTTTAAAGACGCTGCCAAACGGAATCTGATCGCTTTTGGCATCGATGTGAATGTGTGGGAGGAGCTAGCCGAAGATAGACCAGCATTGAGTAAGGGTGACGAAGGACTTGAGAACCTTTGGTTCGAGAGGCTGGCGCAGAGAAGACAAAACTAGTGACTACGTTTACTGTTGCTTGCATTAATCTTTCGTAGATTGCTTGTCTTTATTATATATATATATATATATATGCGCGTGTAAGCTGCAAAACTAGGAAGAAGACGATACTTAAAATCGTGTATACTTACCATGGAATGATGGATGTAAAAACTCGGATCAAAGGAACTGTAGGCGAGACTGGACATGGCGTATTTTTGATGGCCACCAATTAGGTAGTGAATAGAGTTATGGATGACCTCAAGTTGCACTTCGAAGTCGCAATAGTCATCTTGTTCAAACATTAACATCACCTGCTTAAAGAGGCGAGATTCTCCGTCGCCGTTGCTGTCGTGGTATAATTCAGCCTGCACGTCGCGGACGGTATAAGTGCTTTCATTTTCGATATAACCCCGCAGGAATGGGTTCTCGATGACGGCTACCCTCAACGCATCGTAATATTCCGCAACGCTAATCAAGGGCGGTAAGTGCGTGATCGGTAACGTCCAGTCCCAATATGGAATGGCTACGTTAGCTCCGTGTCGACGGATTGCTTCTTCGAAATGCAACAAGTACAAACGATGCCAGTGTGGAAATGTCGGCATCCCGTGAAGACAGCAGGCATATTTCGGATTCTTTGGATCTGGGCACATTGCGGTGCCGTGATAACTGGCGATTGTCTGGAATCCGTTATCGGACTCGTCATTCTTCAGGCGTGTCATGGCTGACATAAGATTTTGGACATCACGTTCTTCTAAGGAATGGAGATTCTGTCGGATTCGGTTCAGAGGAATAGACACGCCAAGATTTTCATCTGTGAATAAAAACGATAACAGAAATGTTACACTGAATAACTAGAAGAATATTCACCCCCAGTCAAGCAATTCAAGGGAGTAGAAGGTTTTCCTGTATCTAGGGACCTCAAGAGTTTAGGGGTGGGATTTTGCTTTTTGTCTTAGTCGGGAGTCTGTTTGTCGAAACGGCACAAGTGCTATGAGTTCATTAGGGCATATTTCATTAAAGTACAGGCACATGGATGCAATATTGCGGTGATGGGACAGAGGTTGAATATTGGTCGATAGTGCGAAACCTATTATATTTGGAGCACTTTTGGGGACCCCTCTAAGAGTGAGTTACTCGTGGTAGATGCACTAACTCAGATGTGACAACAATACATATCGCATGGACGAATTTTGGCTTTGTAAAGATACTCTCCGATGTATTTTTCTAGCACGTTAAAGGGAGCCAATCTTCTTTGCAGCAACGTTGGTTCTCAGTGTATTTGTTCCAATTCATGTTGACTGTGAATGTTGAGCCTAAAAGTGTGAAGGAAGGGGTCTCGGTTGATATTTGTTATAGCAATTAGTGGTTGAGAGGGTTTTCTGCAGTTGTTAAAGTAAGATGCTTAGTGGCATTATGACAAAATTTACATAATAATGTATCCATGTTATGTCCTTGTTATTTCGAATGAATAATGCATATTGCTAAGTCTATGATTTTAACAAGAACAGACATATCATTGGTGTTCGTGCCTGGATACCGATCTTTTTAGAATGTATTACTTAAACTAAAACTTTGATTCAAAGTAACTGTTTTCCACAGTAAATTTTTCGTATCTAACTTATTTTAAAAGTTTTGGTGAGAATGATAAGAGTTTGAGTGGGTGCAACAAAATCAAAACATAATGTGCCCATGATATTCACTGTGTTGCCGAAAATATATATTCCAAAATCCATAATGATCAGTTGATTAGTTTAGTAGTTTATTCTGTACGCACACAAACACACACACACATATATATACATGTATATATGTATATATACATATATATATATATATATATATATATATATATATATATATATATATATATATATATATATATATACACATATATATAGAAAGCGGAGAAACCTTCGGTTACAGTTGGAACTATTTGGTGGGACATCTAAGGCTTTTTTTTATTTTTCGTTTCTATCGCTTTCGTTATTATTACAATTCTACAAAAAAAGTTTCTGTTCCTTCTTTCAGACGTATATCCTCGAAAAGTCTGTCTGACGAAAAGCGCTTCGGGTTCTATTACATTTCGTGATTTTTTTTAATCGACTTATTTTATAAAATAAATAAGTCGATTAAAAAAATCACGAAATGTAATAATAATAATAGAACCCGAAGCGCTTTTCGTCAGACAGACTTTTCGAGGGTATACGTCTGAAATAATGAACAGAAATTTTATATATATATATATATATATATATATATATATATATATATATATATATATATATATATATATAAGTACATACAATCTCACAAAATATATACTAGGACTATACTAATTAGATTCACTTACAAATTTCATAGATTTTTTTAAAATAGCAACTCACGTTCGGCAGGAATTCGGATAATAGTTGGTTCGGAAAGCGTTCCCTCTGGAAAGATGGTTCCATTTGGCGAAATTGCCCACAGTCTGATAACAAAAAGTGAATCGTAGTTGAGATTCATACGTCGGAGGGGGTCGGTAATTTCCACGAGATACATCCGGTTAAACGCCCACGGCATTTCGGCACTTCCTCCCAATATCGAAAAATGACCCGCCATACCGCAATTGTCGTAGTCGATACAAATCTGTTATCAAATAAAACATAGATAAAATACATATTTTATATAACAATTAATATATCTATCTATATATCTATAAAAGTGAAATTGTCTGTGTGTGTACATTTCGCTACCAAACTACTCTGTCAATTTTCAGTCTACAGACTCGATATCGTGATTTGGGAAAATCTTTTTAATCGGTTTTCTGCCAGAAATTTGGCTATCAAGTGGTCAAAGTTCAACGATTTGACCTTTGAAAACTCAACCAAACTCCTCCGCTAATTTTGGGTTTAAACACTTGAAACTTTAAATGTAGATTAGTTGAACATGGATCAAATTTTTTTATCTGTATTTGGGCCCAAAACAATAAATGTTAAGGGGTAAAAATTGGGGTAAAAATTTAAAAAAATTTTGACTTCTGCAGTCTCTACCAAATTACTCAGTCAATTTTTGGTCTAAACATTTGAAATTTTACATAAAGTATATTCAGACATAGGGCAAGCTTTTTAATCGCTTTTTGGCCAATAATTTAGCTGCTAAGTGGTCAAAATTCAAACTATTTAGCCAATTTCGAGTCTAAACATTTGGAATTTTACATAAATCATATTCAGACATGCAGCAAGCTTTTTAATCA
The DNA here is from genome assembly GCF_053919585.1 of Euprymna scolopes. Classification (NCBI taxonomy): domain Eukaryota; kingdom Metazoa; phylum Mollusca; class Cephalopoda; order Sepiida; family Sepiolidae; genus Euprymna; species Euprymna scolopes. Next base: position 36,654,699 of record NC_136511.1, read on the forward strand.
GTTTTGGGGCGAAATTTTTGCTGTCAAGAGGTCGAAAGTGAAAGAGTTGACCTTTGCAGACTCTACCAGACTCCTTCGCCCATTTTGGGTCTAAAATTTGAAATTTTAGATCTAGATTACCTGGACATGAGTCAAACTTTTTAATATATATATATATATATATATATGCACATAAAGTTATGAGCAGTACATAGGACACGAGCAAACCCGGGCTGAACTGCTAGTTATCAATGAAACGCTTTACATCTAAATGATGTGTTCCAAACTTCATAATGATTGGTTAATCAGTAAAGGAGTGAATCGTGTACATAAAAAATGTCAGCAAGAGTTGTTAGAAGACACTAAATGGAAAATAAATAAATAAATAATAAAGAAATAGAAAATAAATAATACAATAAATAAATAAATAAATAAAAAATAAAAAATATAAAATAAAAAAATAAAAATTATTTAAGAGGAGAGGATGGCCGGTATCTGCAAATTCAGGAAAAAGCAAGAAAAAAGTAAGTAAATGCATATAGTAAAATATAAGTAAATATGCATACAAGATATGAAAGTGTGGGTAGATTGATATATTAGATAGATAGGAAAGTTTAAACAATAAAGCAGAAAATGCAGATAAAAAACCGGCCATGCAAAGAAGAAATAAAGAATTGAAATAAAGGATTATTAAATTATAAATTATCAAGAAGTATGTAGAAAAACGATAAAGTTAAAGAAAAAATTTTATATATCTATATAAAAGGTAAAAGTAATAACTATGTAATTTCAAAATTGCCATAATTAAATTTGGACTTATGTTTACAGAAAGAGATCAGTTCATTTTTAGAATTTATTATATTGTTACTTTGAGGGGAAGTAATTATAGTTATAGCTTCGGTTGTGCAGAGGCGACAGACTATCCATTCACGTGTAATCACCTTTTTCTTCACCATATTCCCTCTGCTTTTTTTGTTATCAAGTAAGATCTCCAAATTGTACGCCTTATTTACGAGACAAGATATGAAAAAACAAATCGTTATGTTTGGTCTCTTATGCTATGATCACAACGTAGTATCTGTTTTGTGTTGTGGCGGGCAATGCCAAAGGTCTGAACGATTATTATTATTGATTTGTGAACTGTTTTGTAGAAACAGATATGCAGGGAAAACGTTTTAAAGGAAAAGAATGTTTAACTAAAACTATTTATGTTAAAAATCTAACAGAGGAATTTTAACTTAGATTTAGGAATGTTTATTAATAAAATATTACAGAGATATTTATGTAATAAAATAAATTTAGGAATTTAATTTTATAAAAAAATAAACAATTAGATTGACCTGGTAATAAAGTAAGAGTATGTTTTGCTATATAGACTAGAGATACAAGTAAGAGGGTCAGAACGAGGAAGCCGTCCACAATAGGTGGTTGACTGTCAGTCGTAGTGTTATATAGCGCCAGGACCCCTAGGTTGGGAACGGTCGTTGTTAGTTAGTTCCCCGCTGCAACAAAACCAAGTAGCCGTCTTTTATTGATCTTCTATGTTTTCTGATTGTTATGGTAACGGCTAAGACTGTAGAAGCATTCGACTGAACGACTAAGAGACGATGTTAGGACTAAAGGGGGAAAGCGTTGTAAATCCCTGACTGTGAAAATGAGGATAAACGAGAACAAACAAAAACAAATTCTTTTGTTACTGCTTCACAGTGAGATGTGTACTTGCTTTGTCCAAGAGACGAAGGGGGCCACAACTCAAGATTAATAATCCGTTATCAATTGTGTGCTTATGCGTCATGTTTGTTGAATCCGTCTCGAATTAATGACTGTTACCTTGTCCATGTTACGTGAACTCTGTTTGAATACGTGCAAACACACACAAATACACACACACATACACACACATACACACAAACATTTATAATCACTAGACGATACACGAGCATCGGTTTCATGCACACATATATTTATATAGACTAGTCTGCATGAATGCACTATATACACTCGTTATATACAACCTCATTATACAACAGAATTGTCGATAAATAACTGTTACCAAAGGCAAGAAAGGTTACTTTTGTACTTACCTGCATATTTTTGTTTGTGTTTTAAAGTATTTTATTAGATACTCACTGCAAAAGTAGCATACGCTGAATGACCAAATCCTTCCAATAGGAAGCCAGCAAAGACACGGTCGTGTTGCTTCATGTTCCGGATGTACGATTCCAGTTGTGGAATGGACATTCCGTTCATTTCCAACATGTCGTATTCGTAATGGAAGTTTTCTTTGTAGTTGAACACATCGGTCGGCTTGGAGTACTTGTGTGTCATTGGGTTCAGATTATACGGGGGTCCGAAAGAGAATGGCTTTAATGGCTCGTTCATCAACTCGAGAGCGCAATTCCACTCGGAAGGAGGAAAACCGCGGAATTTCTGCAATTCTTGCCAGATGACCCAAAGACGATCAACATTGGCATGGTGCAGGTAAAAGACCGGATCATAAGCGGCGTAGTGTAGATGGTTCATCGAGTACTGTTCACTGCCACCAATCCATGTATGGATGGCGTTGTGGACAATTTCGAATTGGATTTCAAAGTTGCAATAGTCCGTTTGCTCCAAAGCCAGAATAATATTGTCAAACAACCACGTCTGTTTTCCAAGAATCGGTCTTTCAAACAGATACTCGCTTACATTTCGTTTTGTTATCGTGTCGGGACTAACAAAAGATATATTGCCATGGTGAAAGGGGTTTACTGTCACAACACCAGTGAAGGGGTTCATGTATTGTTCGGAGGCGAAAAAATTAGGCACTTCATATATCGGGTGTGTCCAATCCCAGTATGGTACGCCTATTTTAGCGCCGTGCCTGTGTAAAGCCTGCTCAAACTGGACGACATGCAACCGATGCCACTGGGGGAAAGTTGGCATGCCGTGGAGACAGCAGGCGTGTCGTTTCTTCGCCATTGGGTCGGGACAAAGGGGAGGTAAGGCATGAAAAGAGGCGACTGCTTCGAAGCCGTCGGATGATTTGTCGAGGTGCATTCGCGTCATAGCGTTTACTAATGAACTTATCTCATGCAACGACAGGCGCTCGACATTCTTACGCACGAGGTTGCCATGGAGCGACTCAGGGGTTTGCGTCGGCTTGGTCTTTTCTGAAAAAAAAAAAGCAGAATTAATCATGATATATATATATATATATATATATATATATATATATGTGTGTGTGTGTGTGTGTGTGTGTGTGTGTATATATATACTCCAAGTTCAAGAGTGATAACTCCTGAATTTAACGAAGTTATTAGATGTGCTCGGTAAAATAAGAGCAAGAATATTTTTCAAATATATATACATACAATTATTTCTTTTATACCAAGACACTAGCGACACTTTTGAAATCAGCAATGCTGGAAGCAATAATTACTAATGGTTGGGATATTCGAACCCAGTTATGAAGTCAACCTTTAACTCCATTTTCCAGTGTGTTACCTCTGGGCCAGTATCAATTAACACGAAAACTAAGATAAATTAAACTCCTATAAATGGCAAATGCGTGCATAGCAGAAAAGCAGTCAGAGAGTGTTTTAACGATCGAAATTTCTGACGTTGTATATCGCCTTTTGTTTATTTCCTAGATAGAGCTACCCTATGCGACGAAGGCCATCAACTCCCCATATTTCCTCCTATAACACAGAACAAGCTAGGTAATATACAAATATCCGTGCATGAGGTCGCCAAGCTAATAAAAAACCTAGATTCCAGTAAAGTAACTGGCACTGATGGCATCCCAATTATAGTGTTAAAAAAGCTTCAACCAGAACTTGCTCCCATACTTACGAAACTATTTAAGCGCTGCCTTAAGGAGAAGTGCTTTCCGATTCCCTGGAAGACCTCATCAGTTTGCCCTGTATTTAAGAATTCAGGTGATAAGTCATCTCCCTCTCAATACAGACCAATAAGTCTTCTCTGTGTTATGAGTAAGTTACTGGAATCAATATTAAATAGAGAAATAGTCAACCACCTCAGCAGAAATAACCTTCTTAGTGACACACAATATGGTTTCCGCTCTGCAAGATCTACCGCAGATGTGTTCTGACGGTTATATCCCACAGGATTAGTGAATCTCTTGACAAAGGCTTCCTTTCTAGGGCAATTGCTCTTGATATATCAAAGGCCTTTGACAAAGTATGGCATAAGGGTCTACTTCACAAGATTTCCAGCTACGGTATAACTGGAAATGTTTTCTCAATCATTAAATCATTTCTCTCCGATAGGCTCATAAGAGTAGTGGTAGATGGACAAAAATCGGAGGCCTGCAATATAAATGCTGGAGTCCCTCAGGGGTCAATCCTCGGCCCAACTCTCTTCCTGATCTACATCAATGACCTCCCTAAACACATACTTAAATCATTCGTTGACATCTATGCTGATGACACTACCATCTACGGCAACACATCAAAGGCTGTAAATGACGAAGTTCTCTCGGATTCTCTCTCCTCTGATCTCGAGCGCGTGGTTCAGTGGGGGAAGATGTGGCTAGTTACCTTTAATGCATCTAAAACCAAACTCCTATCCTTACATCATCAACGCTCTGATCCCCAGCTGGCATCAATTGTGATGGATGGCTCTCGTCTGGGTGAGGCCCCATGTTTTGACAAGCTTCTGGGTTTGACCTTTACTCCTGATCTGAAATGGAACACGTACATCAAGTCTGTTGCCAAGGTCGCAGGAAAGATGGTGGGATCCTTCTACCGCTCCAGAAGATATCTCACTACTGATGCAATTCTCTATCTATATAAAAGCCAAGTACGGCCAAGGATGGAATACTGTTGCCATATCTGGGCAGGAGCTGCCAAAAACAGCCTATCATGCCTTGACAGAGTACAAAATAGACTTCGTGGTTTAGTGGGGGATGCCCTTTTCTCTACCCTGCAACCCCTCTCCCACAGAAGAGACGTTGCGAGCCTGTCCTTGTTTTATCGTTATTTTCATGGCAGGTGCTCGTCTGAGCTCCAATCCCTGGTCCCCCCTCGCCAAACTTTCACGAGAAACACCCGTCTAGCTGAATCCACTGTGAAAAATTTCCCCCACTCTATATCTGTGCCTAAATCAAAACGCGGATTTCATGAGCAAAGCTTCTTTCTTAGAACTGCACGCCTGTGGAACTCTGTTCCGTCTGCCTGCTTCCCTCCGGACTACAACTTGGATGTCTTCAAGTCTAATGTTAACAAATTCCTAATGAACCGCCCCCCTAATTAAACACTTCATAAAATCTCCTCACTAAAGTGATGTACTTGCAATAACCCTTATCCCTGAGTGGCTTCCGGGCCTTGATAAGTGGTGATCACTGTGTAAAAAAAAAAAAAAAAAAAAAAAAAAAGCTAAATTTTAATAATCTTAAAGCGGCTTATAATTATAAATATTAATAATTCTTTTTATACCTGCAGACACTAGTATTTGATGCGTTTGCAATCTCTTTCTTTTCCTTAATCTATCTATCTTTTTTCCTCTTCTCTGTCCTTTGTTTATTGATTATTTCTTATTGACCTCAACCTCGCATCTTTCCTTCCTATATTTGCTATTCTTTTTTCTTGCCTTTCTTTCTGCATCAATATTTACCTATATTTTGTTTTATATTTATTAAATTTTAGATTTTGATCATATTGTTAAAATTTCATACAAACTTATAGTAGTTTCATATTCACAAAAGGTCTCCACAGAAACTAAATATAGCCCATATTACACACATGTAGACAGCTTTATTAATTTATTTATCACGGACATTTATCCTCATCTTTCTTGGTTGTTGTTTCACGAAGTTTCGGCCAACTATTCCTCTGGCTTTCGTCAGGTGGTAACCGCGACGGGATAGAAACATTGACACAATTTCTGACACAAACATTGACACAATCTCAGATACAATCATTGACACAATCTCCTATACAAACATTGACACAATCTCCTATACAAACATTGACACAATCTCCTATACAAACATTGACACAATCTCTGATATAACCATTGACACAATCTCTGATATAACCATTGACACAATCTCTGATACAAACATTGACACAATCTCTGATACAACCATTGACACAATATCTGATGCAAACATTGACACAATATCTGACATAACCATTGACACAATCTCTGATACAAATATTGTCACAATCTCTGATATAACAATTGATACAATCTCTGATAAAAACATTATCACAATCTCTGATACAAACATTGAAACAATATCTGATACAACCATTGACACAATCTCTCATAGAACCATTGAGACATCTCTGATGCAAACATTGACACAATCTCTGATACAAACATTGACACAATCTCTGATACAACCATTGACACGACCACTAACCAGTTACACACTCCATCATAATTTTATTAAGTGTAACGTTTACTTACTGTGCTTTGGAATGTAAATAATCGTGGGCGTTGGGAAAATAGGTCGGGAGACAATGGAACCATTAACGGCGATAACTTCGGTTGTGATTCGAAAGTGACTCTCCTGATTAAGACCCAATAGTTGTAATTCGCCGGTGATTTCATAGCGAAAGAGACGATCAAACTTCCACGGCATTTCGGAATCGCCACCCAGAATCGAAAAAATCCCGGCGTAATTGTTACAATCCTCCTCGGTGGGGCTATGACGGACGCAGATATAAATCCGGACGTCAGCCGAGGCCTGGACACCGTGCAACAAAAACCCAACAAAAACTCGATCTCGATCTTTTCGCTTCTCCAGGGTCATCGCAAGTTGTATTATATTAAGACCATTAAAGGACAGGGTGTCGTATTTGTAATGCAAAACGTTCTGATAATCGAACACGTCGTTCGGTCTGCTGTGCGTGAATGTCAGCTTGTCCTGGTTAGCCGTGCTGTTGCTAAATGGCCGCATTGGTTGGTTCATCTGGGGTAGAGCACAGTTGGCCTCGTTGAATGGCAACTTCCGGTAACGCTGAAGCTCTTGCCAAATCGCCCACAAACGATCCACATTACTATGGTGAAGGAAGAAAACGGGATCGTAGGCAGCGTAGTCTAGGGAAGACATGGAGTGGGGATCGCGACCGCCAAGCCAGGAATGGATTGTGTTGTGGAGCACTTCGAAATGAACCTCAAACTCACAGAAATCGGTCTGTTCAAATGCAAACAGCGTGTGATCATAAAGATATCTGTTATTAAACAACTGCGATTGAGGATCACGATCAGTTATGGCGTGTTCGAAGGTGATCTCGCCTTTAAAGAAAGGATTCGCCTCAATATGGAGAGTACGGGAATTGTAGTAAGAAGCCTCGCTGAAGAATTTCGGCAAAGATTCAAATGGTTCTACCCAATCCCAGTAGGGTACGGCCACTCCAGAACCGCGGGCCAACAATTCGTTTTCGAGTAAAGTGACGTAAAGACGATGCCAGTGTGGAAATGTAGGCATGCCATGCAGGCAGCAGGTGTAAACCGTGTATCCGTATCTATCAGGACATTTGGCCGGAAGTCCATGGAATGAAGCTATTTCCTCAAATTTGCCGTCCTTTTTCATACGTTTCAGTGCACCACGAAGCGAGTTGATTTCGCCGTTGTTTAAAGCTTTCAAATTCTTTCTTACTTTGTTGGCCTCGGTAGCAACTTCGCTCCATGCATTACCTTCTCCATGCACAACTGAAACGATATGATAAATTAAACAATTATTTAAACAATTATTTCAAATAAGTGTCTACTTTTCTTCAAACATGACGGAAAAACATTCATATAAAAATGGTAGAATTATATCAATAATTTATTTTTTAATATATAAATTAGTATTATCAGTTATGATGACCAAGGGAAAAAACGTGCATCTTGAATTTCTCTCTGAATTCATTTCAAATGGTGTGGACTATCTTATTTGCTATTTGTTTTTGCAGTGTAAGTCTTGAAATAATTTTATTTTATTTTGATAAGGTAGGACTGAACTATCGCGAGTAATTCTTGATGATCTAACGGGAAAAAATAGTAAGAGCCGATTTTGCATTTTTATTTACTTCTTTCGGTTGTTGGTATGTGGTGTGGCTAGACATTGCAAAATGACGCTTGATGTAAAAAAAAACAAACATCGACGATGTAAGCGGCTAAAATGAAATTGGAAAAGTATAATTGTCGCTCAGTTAAGGATAAAAATAGGAAAGAAAGGTAGTTAAAAATGGAAGACGTATGAATCGATATTGAAGCAGAAAAGCAAACAGAAAATAAACACCTGCATACACTGGGCAGAAATTCTTTTTTTTTTTTTTGCTCTCGAAAAAAATAGCTGATATTGAGTACTTTCAAGCCGCTGAACATAAACACAAAGTCAATTTAACCCGATCTGTTAAAGATTTATTGTCTTTAAAATAAACTTATTTTAATGTATTGGCTTATAGTACAGTACTCGATGACTTACTTGTATGTGTTATCTCACCTGGAGTTATACTTGTCTACAATTGTGTTTGTTCTCATACTTATACCCATATTGTACTCATAATTATACTCATATTTGTACTCATAATTATACCAATACTTGTACTCATAATTATACCAATACTTGTACTCATAGTTATACTCATACTTGTACTCATAATTATACCAATACTTGTACTTATAATTATGCCAATACTTGTACTCATAATTATACCAATACTTGTACTCATTATTATACCAATACTTGTACTCATAATTATACCAATACTTGTACTCATAATTATACCAATACTTGCACTCATTATTATACCAATACTTGTACTCATAAGTATACGAATACTTGTACTCATAATTATACAAATACTTGTACTCATAATAATACCAATACTTGTACTCATAATTATACTCATACCTGTACTCATAATTATACCAATACTTGTACTCATAATTATACTCATGCTTGTACTCATAATTATACCTATACTTGTACTCATAATTATACCAATACTTGTACTCATAATTATACTAATACTTGTACTCATAATTATACCAATACTTGTACTCATAATTATATTCATACTTGTACTCATTATTATACCAATACTTGTACTCATTATTATACCCATACTTGTACTCATAATTATACCAATACTTGTACTCATAATTCTACTGATACTAGTACTCATAATTATACTCATACTTGTACTCATAATTATACTCATAACTGTACTGATAATTATACTCATACTTGTACTGATAATTATACTCATACTTGTACTCATAATTATACCCATACTTGTACTCATAATTATACCAATACTTGTACTCATAATTATACTCATACTTGTACTCATAATTATACTCATAACTGTACTCATAATTATACTCATACTTGTACTCATAATTATACCCATACTTGTACTCATACTTGTACTCATACTTGTACTCATAATTATACTCATACTTGTACTCATAATTATACCAATACTTGTACTCATAATTATACCAATACTTGTACTCATTATTATACCAATACTTGTACTCATAATTATACTCATACTTGTACTCATAATTATACTAATGCTTGTACTCATAATTATATTCATACTTGTACTCATTATTATACCAATAGTTGTACTCATAATTATACCAATACTTGTACTCATAATTATACCAATACTTGTACTCATAATTATACTAATACTTGTACTCATAATTATACCAATACTTGTACTCATAATTATATTCATACTTGTACTCATTATTATACCAATAGTTGTACTCATTATTATACCCATACTTGTACTCATAATTATACCAAGACTTTTACTCATAATTCTACTCATACTAGTACTCATAATTTTACTCATACTTGTACTCATAATTATACTCATAACTGTACTGATAATTATACTCATACTTGTACTCATAATTATACTCATACTTGTACTCATACTTATACCCATACTTGTACTCATAATTATACCAATACTTGTACTCATAATTATACTCATACTTGTACTCATAATTATACCAATACTTGTACTCATAATTATACCAATACTTGTACTCATAATTATACTCATAACTGTACTCATAATTATACTCATACTTGTACTCATAATTATACTCATACTTGTACTCATACTTGTACTCATAATTATATTCATACTTGTACTCATTATTATACCAATACTTGTACTCATAATTATACTAATGCTTGTTCTCATAATTATACCAATACTTGTACTCATAATTATACCAATACTTGTACTCATAATTATACCAATACTTGTACTCATAATTATACTAATACTTGTACTCATAATTATACCAATACTTGTACTCATAATTATATTCATACTTGTACTCATTATTATACCAATACTTGTACTCATAATTCTACTCATACTAGTACTCATAATTATACTCATACTTGTACTCATAATTATACTAATAACTGTACTGATAATTATACTCATACTTGTACTCATAATTATACTCATACTTGTACTCATAATTATACCCATACTTGTACTCATAATTATACCAATACTTGTACTCATAATTATACTCATACTTGTACTCATAATTATACTCATAACTGTACTCATAATTATACTCATACTTGTACTCATACTTGTACTCATAATTATACTCATACTTGTACTCATAATTATACTCATACTTGTACTCATAATTATACTCATACTTGTACTCATAATTATACTCATACTTGTACTCATACTTGTACTCATAATTATACTCATACTTGTACTCATAATTATACTCATACTTGTACTCATAATTATACTCATACTTGTACTCATACTTGTACTCATAATTATATTCATACTTGTACTCATACTTGTACTCATAATTATATTCATACTTGCACTCATACTTGTACTCATAATTATACTCATACTTGTACTCATACTTGTACTCATAATTATACTCATACTTGTACTCATACTTGTACTCATAATTATACTCATACTTGTACTCATACTTGTACTCATAATTATACTCATACTTGTACTCATACTTGTACTCATAATTATACTCATACTTGTACTCATACTTGTACTCATAATTATATTCATACTTGCACTCATACTTGTACTCATAATTATACTCATTATTATACCAATACTTGTACTCATAATTATACTAATACTTGTACTCATAATTATACCAATACTTGTACTCATAATTATACCAATACTTGTACTCATAATTATACTCATACTTGTACTCATAATTATACTAATGCTTGTACTCATAATTATACCAATACTTGTACTCATAATTATACCAATACTTGTACTCATAATTATACTAATACTTGTACTCATAATTATACCAATACTTGTACTCATAATTATATTCATACTTGTACTCATTATTATACCAATAGTTGTACTCATTATTATACCCATACTTGTACTCATAATTATACCAAGACTTTTACTCATAATTCTACTCATACTAGTACTCATAATTTTACTCATACTTGTACTCATAATTATACTCATACTTGTACTCATAATTATACCAATACTTGTACTCATAATTATACCAATACTTGTACTCATAATTATACCAATACTTGTACTCATAATTATACTCATAACTGTACTCATAATTATACTCATACTTGTACTCATAATTATACTCATACTTGTACTCATAATTATACTCATAACTGTACTCATAATTATACTAATACTTGTACTCATAATTATACTAATACTTGTACTCATAATTATACTAATACTTGTACTCATAATTATACCCATACTTGTACTCATAATTATACCAATACTTGTACTCATAATTATACTCATACTTGTACTCATAATTATACCAATACTTGTACTCATAATTATACCAATACTTGTACTCATAATTATACCAATACTTGTACTCATAATTATACTCATAACTGTACTCATAATTATACTCATACTTGTACTCATAATTATACTCATACTTGTACTCATAATTATACTCATAACTGTACTCATAATTATATTCATACTTGTACTCATAATTATACTCATACTTGTACTCATTATTATACCAATACTTGTACTCATAATTATACTAATGCTTGTACTCATAATTATACCAATACTTGTACTCATAATTATACCAATACTTGTACTCATAATTATACCAATACTTGTACTCATAATTATACTAATACTTTTACTCATAATTATACCAATACTTGTACTCATAATTATATTCATACTTGTACTCATTATTATACCAATACTTGTACTCATTATTATACCCATACCTGTACTCATAATTATACCAATACTTGTACTCATAATTCTTCTCATACTAGTACTCATAATTATACTCATACTTGTACTCATAATTATACTCATAACTGTACTGATAATTATACTCATACTTGTACTCATAATTATACTCATACTTGTACTCATAATTATACCCATACTTGTACTCATATTATACCAATACTTGTACTCATACTTGTACTCATACTTTTACTCATAATTATACTCATACTTGTACTCATAATTATACTCATACTTGTACTCATAATTATACTCATACTTGTACTCATAATTATACTCATACTTGTACTCATAATTATACTCATACTTGTACTCATACTTTTACTCATAATTATACCAATACTTGTACTCATAATTATACTAATGCTTGTACTCATAATTATACTAATACTTGTACTCATAATTATACCAATACTTGTACTCATAATTATACCAATACTTGTACTCATAATTATACTAATGCTTGTACTCATAATTATACCAATACTTGTACTCATAATTATACTAATACTTGTACTCATTATTATACCAATACTTGTACTCATAATTATACTAATGCTTGTACTCATAATTATACTCATACTTGTACTCATAATTATACCAATACTTGTACTCATAATTATACCAATACTTGTACTCATAATTATACTAATACTTGTACTCATAATTATACCAATACTTGTATTCATAATTATACTCATACTTGTACTCATAATTATACTCATACTTGTACTCATTATTATACTCATACATGTACTCATATTTGTACTCATACCTATAGTGATAATTGTACTTATATTTATACTCATACTAATCCTCATATCTAGTTAATATAGTTCTTTCAGCTTGATACACAATTTCTTTTGGGAACTCAATTGATAAAATTATTAATTTATTAATTAATTACTTAAGTATTAATTCTATTAAATTTTTCTTAATTTTTTTTCTTTAGTTTTGTGACAGAGAGCGGATGCGCGAATGCAAATGCATGCGAAGTAACGTCACCAGCAAAGAAAAAGACTATAAAGGTAGATAGATAGATAATATATAATACACACATATACATATATATATATATATATAGACAGATAGATATATAGATAGATATATATATAGATAGATAATATATACTACATATATATATAGACAGATAGATATATAGATAGATATATAGATAGATAATATATAATACATATATATATAGACAGATATATATATATATATATATATATATATATATATATATATATATATATATATATATATATATATATAGATAGATACTGTTATAATAAGGAATATTGTATTCTGTGTGAGTTCCCTATAGACTCGGAAAGGGTGAGCTGATTTTTTTTCAAGTTCACACAAAAGTACTTTGTGTGTCTGTTCTTACATTAGTTTTGCTTCGGAATGCGTCTGATAAGTATTGAAAATCGATAATTGAAAAAAATCTGATTAATGAAAGAAGTACGATTTTGTTGATTTAGTCGGGGCAATGTTTTTAAAGGGATTAAAGATAATGCCTCCAGTAAGACCAGAGGTTGTTCATTTCATCTAATAAAGTCGCGACTAATGGTAATTTTGTTTACCTAAATTGAATAAAATAATATCCTGTACTTTTTTTATTGAATACTATCAATAATCTCGTGAAATTCAATTGTTTTTACTTTTGTTTTGTTTTTTATTGTTTTTTTTAATTTTGAACATCCACTTTCACCTTTTCACCTCTTTTTCTAATGATTTCCTAATAACTTCCTTTCCCTCACACTGATAACCTTGAATAGGCCTTCATTCTTCTTTCCTTTTTTTTTTCTTTCTTTTCTCTTTTTCCTTATTTGGAATGTCTGGAGTATATATGTCACATGATCCATCTGCTCCTCCCTTTAAATTTTATATTTTAGTTTAAGTAAATAGAATTTTTTTCTTTATTCGAGGACTGGTTTCTTCTGTAGAAAGCAGCCATTTTTTAAGTCGCTTTATGAGAATTTGTGGATTAAACCGACCATCTGTCCGAAACATTAGCATGTCCATTGTCGCGACCTTGTAAATTTGTTTATATTAATAAAAATATATCTTGCTCTTCTTTTATTGAGCTCTCTTAATAACCTTGTTAAATGCATTAGTTATCACTCTTGAATACCTATATCTTGATATATATATATATATATATATAGTAATTTATAAAATATATATGGCGATTAAGCCGTAGCATTCAAAGCTGATCACGTTACAACTGCACCAATTTGACACGCATATATACTGATTAAAAATAAACTAAGATCAATGTACAACATGTATAAATTACTAACTAGCTCTACCTACATATTGAGCACTTTTGAAGTAAATACTTAAAGTTTACGCATAAATCTATACTTTCTTGTATTAATTTTATGTGAGTAAATGAAGTAGTTATATATATGTATATATATATATATGTATATATATATATATATATATATATATATATATATATATATATGCACATACGCGCACATATATATGTATACTACACACAAGGCTTCAAGCAAACTAAAACCTTTTATAAGATACTAGCGGAGGGGGGAGGGGGAGGCGCTCAGCTTTGCCCGGCCGTAAAATACGCTTAAATATGATATTTTAATTAATCCAGATTTCGTATATATTATTATAGAGAAATAAAAAAATGTATTTGGGTGCTATCAACTCGAATCTAAACCGAAAGAAAAACCGTAGCATTCAAAGCTGGTCACGTTACCACTGCACCAATTTGACACGCATATATACTGATTAAAAATAAACTAAGATCAATGTACAACACGTATAACGATGTTTTTCGATTTTAACCCCTTAAAAACTACTTTCACCGGCTAAGGACCCATAAAAAAGGCCATAAAAAATACAATCATTTGAGGCCCCTAGTGCCACTCTGCGACTTTTAGTTTCGGAAGAGATAGAGTTTGAAAATATGGAGACAGACAGACATTGTGAGTTTTATAAATTAGATGGATATACATACCTTTACCTGGCTCATATATTACAGTCGGCTCTAGGTCTACGTCCTCTACTGTGGCGCCTTTCATATCAGTCATTTTGTAGTGAATGCTATAACTGTCGGCGTAATGAAGTTTCAGTTCATCCATCTGTTCTGTAATGTCCGATTTGTACGATCGATCGAACTTCCATGGCATTTCGTTTTCACTTCCCAATACGTAGAACTCGCCGGCTTTCATTTTATTATCACTTGCATCGTCTTTAATAAAGTACTCAACGAGAAGAGATTTCTTTAGACCTTCCAGCATAAACGTAACAAACACTCGGTTCTTCGCCTTTCGTCGGTTGATTTCTCGTGACAGTTGTGGAATAGACAGACCGTTCAGTTCTAACGTGTCGTATTCGTAGTGGAAAACCTTCTTGTAGTCAAACACGTCGAAAGGAACAGAATGTTCACGTGTCTGTTGGTAAGGGTTGATCTCACTCGACAAGCTGAACGGAGACATTGGTCGGCGTAACATTTCAATGGCGCAGTTGGCCGAATTGTACGACTTGCCACGGAACTTCTGCAGCGCTTGCCATGTAGCCCAGATCCTGTCGACGTTTGAATGATGCAGCATAAAGATTGGATCAAAAGCAGAGTACTCAAGGGATGACATCGAGTACATCTCGGTTCCACCGACCAAGGCATGAATGTGGTTATGGGCGATTTCGAACTGAACTTCAAAATCACAGAAATTTTCCTGTTCCAATGCATAAAATATCTCATCAGCAAGGTGGGTATAATGTCCGAATTTGGGTTGTTCAAAGAGAGTTGCTGATGGGTCTCGACTTGTTTTAGCACCGGCCTCATCAATGGCACCACTGAAGAATGGATTTGGATGTACCTCGCCCTTCTCGTCTGTGTATTGCTCTTCTGTTACAAGTGCTGGAAGATCGGTGAGAGGTCGGGTCCAGTCCCAATAAGGAACACCTCCATTATAACCTTTATCTCTGAGTCCATATTCAAAGTTTAGAGTAAGTAATCTGTGCCAATGGGGGAAGGTGGCCATTCCATGTTGACAACAGGCATATTTCACTTCAGCTTCAGGGCTCGGACACCATTTCGTAGAACCGTGGAATGCGGCTACTTGTTGGTAACCAGTGACAGTTTTATCGGCCGCAAAAGCAGCCAATGCTGTTCGAAGTTCAGTCATTTCGTGATAGGCCATACTGGCAATGTCTTTCCTTGAGCGGTGCGTCTCGTCAAATTCCACACTTTCCACTGCAAATTCAAAGAAACAAAACAAATCATAATTCATTAGATATTATTGCATAAGAATTGTCTGATAAATAACAAGACTTGCTTTGAAACATTTATTTCAAACCCAAACAACAAACGATGCGTGATTTATCTCATCACATGTAATGTTAACTATTGGTTGAACACACTAGCATATAAAACGGTTAGGTGATAATAACGGGAAATGAAAGGTCAGTTGGGATGACCTTGTTGAACATGAGATTAGAATTACTGAGACTGTAGAAACTGATATGACGTCACATTTTTATGGAAATATCCCCAGACAAGGCGTGAAGCCACTTGAAATCGACACAAACAATACGCGAAGGCACTTAATGTAAGGAGCTAACAAAAACGACAGATGATCATGCAAAAACAGAAGATTCTTATTAACTTTAATCTTGAAAGGAGGAAGACAGTGAGCAGGAAGAGAGTTCCACAACCTTGCATTTTTTGGAATAAATAATTGTATTAAAACCAAAACAGCGAATTGGTGGAGACCACAAGACCAACAAGTCAAACGAACTGTAACAAAGTAAGCAGGAAACAGATCAGACAATTCTGAAGAACACGTGTCATAATAGTATTTATAGAAAACACTTTGCTCAAAGAGAGTATAAGTGAGAAAAGTCACCAGTTCGTTTGGGGTATTAAACACGTGAACATGTTATTTAATGATTAAGTAGTGAGCTTTTTTTATTTGATTGTTTTTTTAACACAGTAGCAATGTGACACTAAAAACAATCTTTTTAAAAAATAGAATAAATCACTGAAGACGGAAGCAATGTTTCCAATCCCATGTGCCTCTTTTGGGGGAACTAGTTTTCCCCACATTTAAAGCATTAGTGTCTAAGTGCTCTCGTGGGTAGGCACGTAAATAACAATTTTTTTTTTTTATATTTTCATTTTTTTTTCCTTTTCTTTTTTTTTTTTAATAAAATTGCATAGTTCCGTTTTATGATAACGCAACTCTGATTCATTTTTCAAAAAAAAGGAAAAGAGTCAATGTGCGCTGCTGGTCCAACCTGCAAAGAGTGTTTATTTCGAGAATCGTGGGGAGGTTGAAAATAAGAAAATTCCTTTCAGAATTACCACCTTCAACCTCCCCATGTTAAGAACGGCTTTCGGAATAAACATCCCTAACTTCCCCATGTTAAGAACGAAATAAACATCCTTTGCAAGTTAGAAAAACAGCGCACATTGACCAAAAAAAGCAAAGGAAAAAATTTTGTTAAGTTTTCTCAAACATTTTTTTATTTATATTATCGACTACTGCTAGTTTTTTATTTTTGTTTTTGTTTTTTGTTGTTGTTTTTTAATTAAACTGGAGAAAAAAAGGTTCAAAATAAATCATAAATAAACTGAAGTAACTTTTTACTTTAACTTTGATTTTTTTAACACAAACTATATTCTAAAACTTTGAAACGAAAATTGATAACAAAATTTGAAATATCTCACAAGATATAAATATTAGGTTGGTGCAAAAACAATGTCGTTTAAAATTGAACGTCAAGAAACGACATTATTTTTGCACCAACCTAATAGTTGTATTTTTATTTTGTTTACTTTCTGACTTAAGAGAGAATTTTTTTTTTAAATAGTTTATTTTTTGCAAATATCTAAAGGTATGAAACTAAAAAGATATTTGCCAAAAATAACTTCGACTGAAATTTGAGTAAATTCGTTTTATTCTTCATAAAATATTTTTTTTTTTTTTTTTTTTTTTTGTGCTAACGAACCATCTGTGTGGAAAAGTTGCTTTAACTGATTAAACCCTTAACGACTGAGACAATTTTCTAATACAGTGTGCCAAATAATTGTCTTAGGTTTTTACGATTTAATTAAACGTAAATAAAATCGGGTTTAATTTTTAGTCGTGCATAATTAGTAAAACCAAGGCACGACTAACCTATAACAAACTTGTTTATTTTTTTACAAAGATTTTCAACGAAAAAAAAAACGGAATAAAAGTAGCACATAGAATTGGAAAAAATAGTATAAAAAAATTATTTTTGTGAATACTTTTTATATGAATCTAAAAATATATTTGCCAAAAATAACCTCTCGATTTGAAATTTGTGAGTAAATTCATTTTATTGTTTATTTTTATTAATACAGCAGATTTTTACGATTTTTTGGACTGACAAAACCAGCAGCATGTTCGTGTAAAATTTGCTTTAATAGTAAAACAGCAGCAGGAGCAAAAACTCGTAACCCGGCACGACTGAATGTCCGATTCGGCTGCTGCTGCTGCTGATTCAAGCAACTTTACATGTTGTTTGTAGATGACAAACAGCAGGAGCAGTCAGTCGTACAATGATCGGGGATAATTTGGTCGTACATATTTAGTAAAACCGCATGGTATGTTATATTTCAAACTTAATCCTAATCGTAATCCTCTTATATACTAGTTCAAAATTATACCTATCCCTAAACCTCACCCTCTTAAATGCTATTTTAAAATTAACCCTAACCCTAACCCTATGCCCTTATATTCTATTTAAACCCAACCTCTCCTTTAACTCTAATCCCTTTATATGCTATTTCGAACTTAACTTTCGGGAGTATTTTTTTACAATCAGCCATTTAATATGCCGCGTAGCAAATGAAAATAATATTTCAAAATGAAACGTGACAGAACGATAGACAGACAAAGCCATTTATAGAAAAGTATGGACGCATCTAAGAACGAATTCCAATGAAAGTTTTCACTCACCTTTTTGTGGCATGAAAATGACAATTGGAGGCGGTAAAGCTGAATCCGGTATGACAGTTCCATTCATGTCTGTAATCTCTACTCTTAGTGAATATTCGCCGTTTATACCGATTCCAAGTTCAGCGACAGCCGCAGTAATTTCATGTTTATATAGACGGTCGAATCTCCAAGGCATCTCTTTGGTGCCCCCAAGAACCGTAATGGAAGAACCGCCCTTGACCTGGTTCTCACCGGAAACAACATAAAGGTCCACAGTGGCTGACGTCCGAATTGCCAACAATAGGAAACCGGCAAACACTCGATCTTTGGCCTTATTAGCTTCGATCTTATTTTGCAACGACCTGATCGACATCCCACTAAAATATAAAGAATCATAAGTATATTCGAATGCCGAACGATAGTCATAGATGTCGGTCGGCACCGAATGCTCCTTTGTTTTGGCGTTGTCGTTGAAAATAGACTCAAACGAAAATGGTTTCATGGGTTGGTGCACTTCAGAGTTGGCACAATAAGCCTTATACGGCTTTCCTCGCTGGATTTGAAGGGCTTGCCAAATAGCCCAAAGCCTGTCAACCTGTGAGTGATGCAACCAAAACAAAGGATCGAACGACGTATAGTGCAAAGACGACATAGAATAAGTTTCGTTGCCTCCAATCCAAGCGTGAATGGCGTTATGTACAACTTCGAATTGTATCTCAAAGTCACAGAAATCGTCCTGTTCAAAGGCCAACATCATGCCGTTAAATAGATAGCCGTGGGAACCAGTTGCCAGTTGGTTGAAGAGCCTGGAATAGATAGATAGATAGATAGATAGATAGATAGATAGATAGATAGATAGATAGATAGATAGATAGATAGATAGATGTAGTCACATTAAATAGGGAAGCAGTTAAATAGATAGCCGTGGGAACCAGTTGCCAGTTGGTTGAAGAGCCTGGAATAGATAGATAGATAGATAGATAGATAGATGCAGTCACGTTAAATAGGGAAGTATATAGTATCAGATCTGATCGAATCGTTACTTGTAGGCATAGGCCAATTCATACCATCTAAAAAATTCCAACAAAAACCTAACAGCCAGCCATGGTTCTCCACCGAATGTGCTGCTGCCATCGCAAAAAGAAATCACTTTTTCCATAGCTACCAACGTAATAGATGCAATGAAACTAAAGCTTCTTTCAGAACCGCCAGCAACCACTGTAAAAGAGTAATAAAAAATGCAAGAGAACTATATGCGCAGTCCAAAGTAGCTGAGCAGCGGCTTAGTTCCCACCAGTTCTGGCAAATAGCAAATAGGATCTTGAACAGAAACGTGCACTCTATCCCAACCATTATCAATGGACCAGAGGTCATCTCGACAGCATCCGACAAGGCCAAACTATTTGCCAAAAACTGCGGCAAATTCTACCCTGTGTGACGAAGGCCATCAACTCCCCATATTCCCTCCTATAACAGACAACACGCTATGCAACATACAAATATCTGTGCATGAGGTCGCCAAGCTAATCAAGTAACTCCAGTAAAGCAACTGGTCCCGACGGTATTCCAATTATAGTGATAAAAAAATTACAACCAGAACTTGCCCCCATACTTTCCAAACTGTTTAAGCGTTGCCTTAAGGAGAAGTGCTTTCCAACACCCTGGAAAACCTCATCAGTATGCCCTGTATTTAAGAATTCAGGTGATAAGTCATCCCCCTCTCAGTACAGACCAATAAGTCTCCTGTGTATCATGAGTAAGTTGCTGGAATCCACAATAAATAGAGAAATAGTCAACCACCTCAGCAGAAATAACCTTCTTAGTGACACGCAATATGGTTTCCGCTCTGCTAGATCTACAGCAGATGTGCTAACGGTTATATCTCATAGGATTAGTGAATCTCTCGACAAAGGCTTCATTTCTAGGGCAATTGCTCTCGACATATCAAAGGCCTTTGATAAGGTTTGGCATAAAGGCCTACTACACAAGATTTCCAGCTATGGTATAACTGGAAATGTTTTCTCTATCATTAAATCATTTCTCTCAGATAGGCTCATAAAAGTAGTTGTTGATCGGCAGAAATCAGAGGCCCACAGTATTAAGGCTGGAGTCCCTCAGGGGTCTATACTGGGCCCAACTCTCTTCCTAATCTACATCAATGATCTCCCAAAACACATACTAAAATCTTTCGTTGACATCTATGCTAATGACACGACCATCTATGGCAACACATCAAAGGCTGTAAATGATGACGTTCTCTCTGATTCTCTCGCGTGGTACAGTGGGGAAAGAGGTGGCTGGTTACCTTTAATGCATCTAAGACCAAGCTCCTATCTCTACATCATAAACGCTCTGATCCCCATCTGGCATCAATTGAAATGGATGGCTCTCGTCTAAGGGAGGTCCCAGGATTTGATAAGCTCCTGGGTTTGGCCTTTACACCTGATCTTACATGGAACACATACATCAAGTCTGTGGCCAAGGTCGCTGGGAAAATGGTGGGATCCTTCTACCGCTCCAGAAGATATCTCACTAATGATTCAATTCTCTATCTATATAAGAGCCAAGTACGTCCAAAGATGGAGTACTGCTGCTACATCTGGGCGGGGGCTGCAAAAAACAGCCTATCCTGCCTTGACGGAGTACAAAATAGACTCCGTGGCTTAGTGGGGGATGCCCTTTTCTCTACCCTGCAACCTCTTTCCCACAGAAGAGACGTTGCGAGCCTGTCATTGTTCTAGCGTTATTTCCATGGAAGGTGCTCGTCTGAGCTCCATTCTCAGGTCCCCCCTCGCCAATCTTTCTCAAAAAACACCCGACTAGCTGAAATCACCGTCAATAATTTTCCCCACTCCCTATCTGTGCCTAAATGAAACCGTAGATACCATGAACAAAGCTTCCTTCTTAGAACTGCACGCCTGTGGAACTCTGTTCCGTTTGCCTGTTTCCCTCCCGACTTCAACCTGGATGTCTTCAAGTCCAACACAAACAAATTCCTGATGAACCGCCCCCCCCCGCCCAAAGTAATGACATCTTACCAATTCTCCAATATTATTGCTACACTATCCCTTTGATTACTGTACACACAATAACCCTTATCCCTGAGTGGCCATTGGGCCTTGATAAGTGGTGAACTCCATGTAAAAAAAAAAAAAAAGCAGTTAAATAGATAACCGTGGGAACCAGTTGCCAGTTGGTTGAAGAGCCTGGAATAGATAGATAGATAGATAGATAGATAGATAGATAGATGTAGTCAAGTTAAATAGGGAAGCAGTTAAATAGATGACCGTGGAAACCAGCTTCTAGTTGGTTGAAGAGCATGGAATAGATAGATAGATAGATAGATAGATGGATTGATAGATAGATAGATAGATAGATAGAGTAACGTTATATAGGGAAGCAGAGATGATTATAAACAAATAATTTCAAAATAAAAAATATTTTTAAAGGCAATTTCAGATAGCTAATCTCTGCAAACAAAGGAAAGAAAGAAAAATCCGGGTCGATATTTTTTTTTTTTCTTTTTTAACAAAAGTTTTTTTACCCGTTACTCTTCTGCCTCGATACCACTTAAAAAGTCTCTCGTTGCTACATGTCCATCTACCCTGACTCGCGTTTCTCCTTCTTCCGACCGCATGCCGTTCACAACCGGCCCATTCTCGTCCTCGATTTTACACATTCATTTTCTTCACTTTTGCACTTTTCTACTCCCGACCATGTGGCGCACTGTTTTCTCCTTTTTTCCTTTTTCTTCTCGCGCACACTTCTTAATTTGCATATGCGCTATTTTCGACTACTGCTGCAACTAATCTAATCGCAAGCCAGCCATCCTTCGCTGCTGCTGATATTTTCCCATGCGCTCATATGCACCATGTTACACAATTAAAAATTATTGCCTCTGAAATTCCAGAGAAACCTCATGGTCATTATTAACGATAGACTAATTGTAAACGGCAGTTGTGAGAATGCAAATTCATTTGCCGTAAGTATAAACCATTACAAAGGTATAAATCGAAATTTAAAATTAGTGAAAAAGAAATAAGTACTTACAGCTGATTGATTTTTCGTGAAGTAAAAATATTAGCTTTCAAGAATTCTATCGGTGCATGGAAAAAAGGATTCAGCTTTGTTTCATTCGTGTGAGGGTCTTTGTACGTCTCGTCAGCGAAAAGATGGGGAATACTTGTCAATGGTTTGGTCCAGTCCCAATATGGCACTCCGATGGGTGAACCACGAGCGGACAAGGCATCTTCAAACTGAACGATAACCAATCTGTGCCAATGAGGGAAGGTGGCCATACCGTGGGCACAGCAGGCCACACGGTTGAGGGCATCTGGTCGAGGGCACTTGGCCGGAAGACCGTGGAATTCGGCCAGGGCTTGGTAACCATTGATGGACTTATCAGCCATGAAACGTTCCATCGCAACTCTTAATTCGTAGTCTTCTTCTTTTGTTAATCGGTTGATGTCCTTTCGGGTTTTTAGTCGCGTTTCGTCAACCTCCCGCATCGCCGCTGAAAAAGTAAAAGTTTATAAAAAATTTTTTTTTTTTTTACTTATATATATATATAAAAACAATATTAATCTCAAATTTTTTCTATTTATATGTATAACCCATTGTATTGTTATTTGTGCGGTAATCGAAATAATCCGATGAAACAAGAGACAAGTGGTTTTGATCAAAGTTAACACCTTACACAGCCTAACATCACAAGTGCATTTGAGAAGTTTTATTACCACACAAGCAAAAAGGCCCCACCTATAAAATCAAAAGTAGGTTCTTTGATATACTGAGGCACGTTCAAAATGAATGTTTATGTTTAAAGAACAATTTCACCATGATACATAACTTTTCCCTTTTAAACTTAAATTCAAGCCATTATCACCGCACAAGTAGTAAGGCCAGGTATATAAAATTAATAGTAAGTTCTTTGATATGACAGGGACGCATTCCAAATAAATGTTTCTGTCAAGAGCACAACTGAACCATGATACTTGACTTTTGCATTTTAAACTTTAATTCAAGCATCATATATCAAAAAAATTATTTTATAAAATCAATGATAGATTCTCTACAGTGCAATGTAGACTACAAGGTATTGCAGGGAATCATGTGAAGCTCCCCCCCCCCCCCCGGTTCACCACGATGGATCCTCAAACCGAGCAGGCAATCAACTGATTTGATTGAAAAATGGGCGATTTCACCGATTTTGTATGACAATAAAAATATGAGAGTGTGAAAAATCTGTTGATTATCATTTAATCCAGGACAACGCCAGGTCTCCATGCTAGTATTAGATAATAATAAATACCGAATTGACTGCATGAATTAAAATATAATATTTATGCATATTTTACGACTGCACAATACTGGGCAGCCTGCTAGTACACACACACACACACAAACTAACACATATCTATATATATGAGTGATGGGACGATCCAATATTTTTCCCGATTTCGATACAATTACCGATTCCGTACTAAATTTCCGAATTTGATACAATTTCCGATTCCGATTCTTTATAAATCTTTGAATATTTAACAATAGAGTAGTTATTCATTCTCGATTACTGTTAAATGTGCAGATATTTTCTCAAACATCAAAATGCATTTGTGTGTGTTAGTGGGGGGGATGATCTATACACTTTAGTTTTAGTGTAAATTAATATTAGAAGTGGAAGATTTTACTTTAAAATAATCAAATAAAAAAAAAACGATTAAAAGAATCGTTTTTGGCATCGGAAAATAGGCACAGATTTTTCTGATTCCGATACTAATTCTGATGCCCCCCAAAATTCTGATTTATCATCCCAACACTAATATATATATATATATATATATATATATATATATATATATATATATATATATATATATATATAAAGTCACAGCTGGTGAATTTCAAAACTGCAAAGACACTAGAAAAACGATATGCAATAAAATTGTTTTAAACGTGAAAAAATTCCACAGAAACATGTGGAATGCTCCGAACTACTTTTGAACCATATTGCATGAATCAAGCATCATTTTTTTTTTGAGTGGCATAAGAGATTCAAGGAAGGTAGGGAGTCTGTGAGGGATAATGAGAGGTGTGAGAGGAGTAAAGACGTAAGAACACCAGAGTTGATTGGCCAAATAAAGAATTTCATGGATAAGGACCGTCATGTTTCTTTAATAAACATTGTAGTCTGTCCCTTCTGATACTAACTAAAGGGATGGATTGCAACGAAACTATTTCCAGTGAAAACTATTTCCAGTGAAAACTATTTCCAATGAAAACTATTTCCAATGAAAACTATTTCCAGTGAAAACTATTCCCAATGAAAACTATTTCCAATGAAAACTATTTCCAGTGGAAACTATTTCCAGTGACCTTTTATATTTCATGTATAGCTGAGCACTAGGACGTACTAAGAAAAATTAAAACACATATATAGTGAACTTTATATATATTAGTACATATAATATTAGTATTATATAAACTTTATATATATTAGTACATATAATATTAGTATTATATAAACTTTATATATATTAGTACAGGGCAAAACAATAGGAAATTTTTTATGAACATAATGAGTTCTTGTACTCTGTACGGAAAAAGTGGTTAAAAGGATATATATATATATATATATATATATATTAGATTTGTTATTGTTGTTATTTTTCAAGCGATACATACGGTTAATATTGGCGCCGCCTTGAAGCTCATTTTTTATTTACTTAGAAAGTCGCCATTTTTAATTTGTTTGGACGTATATAACATTTTTTTTATTTATTTATTATTTTTAATATTTTTTTTTTTTCGTTACATCTCGTCAGTACAGTTCAACTGTTTCTAGGGATCGAACCTCAGACCATGTTTACCACAGTCCGGTGCCTTAACCGTTAGGCCACAAACCCTAGATGAATTTTACTGTTTAAATAGATAAATAAATAAATACAATTCAATAGTTAAAATAGATATTGATTTATTTTACTTGATTGTAGATGGTAAATTCTTCAAATATTTTCAGATGCAACATCCATTTTCAAGAGGTAGAAAATATATGTCCACTCTTTATGCTCTCGTTTCTGATTTAAGAAAATCATATATTTTCTACCTTTTGAAAATGGACGTTGCATCTGAAAATATTTGAGGAATTTACCATCTACATCTAAATGAATATTTATTTAAACTATTGAATTGTATTTATTTATTTATCTATTTACAGCGACTGAATAATTCCTGCATTGACAATCCTTCAAACACACTTTTTATCCGATAAACAATGCTCCAAACGAACTCTGACATACTTCTTTTTTATATATATATATATATATATATATATATGATGATGATTGCAACATCTTGTCAGACGAGTACCACTCCCTCAGACAATTAAAGTCCATGAGCCCAAAAATGATTTCTATCGCCACAGGACCATTTTAATAGACAAATGCTTGAGGGAGTATCTATACAAAGATAATGTTACAGAGCCTTAGCTTTGTACGACAGCTAAGTCTCTCTCTCTCGGTTCAAAATGTTGAGATCCAGCAACAAGCAAGAGCAAGATAGCCAGCAACAAGTTAAACTGCAGACCAGCTTAATGCAGGTACTGGTCTCCCGCTTTATGTTGTTGTTTTTTTTAATCAGAGATTTTCTTCTCCTAGAAAGGTTGCATTCACCACGGCTTACCGGAGCCCTCTCCACACACACACACACACACACACACACACACACACATATATATATATATATATATATATATATATGATTACGAAAGACTATATTGTATTATCTAAATAATATTGATTTAATATTTATTTAAAAACGGCCTTGTGCCTAATTTGCTCAGTGGGGGAGCAAATAAACACCATCTAAATAATATTGAACCGTTTTGATAGCAACACAAGTGACTGAAATGGTAACATTTAAATTTAGCATCCGATGGAACGTTAAGAATATCATTGCCACTTTTTCTTTACTTGATAAAATACACAGATCTGCTCGTTGAAATAAATAGGAATGAGGAAAATGTTGATCAATAGTGTTTACTCTTCTTTCAGCATTTGTATATTACTCATGTCGTATTGTTTATATAACAAACGGTCAGCGCTGGTTTAGCCAACTATTTACAAACTGTAAAACCAGAAAAATCACACACATTCACCAGAAAAAAAAAAAAAAAACGATCTTAATTAAAATAAAACACATCGACTATTAAATTCTTGTGTTTATATTTTCATTAGAACATGGGTGACTTATAGCAATATAAGTCACACATTTTTCTTGTGTATTTAAATAGAAACAGAACGTGATAATTATGTGAAAATACGTTTTTCGCTGACCGTTACATAGCGAATGCCATGTTTGGATGAGTGAGTTTGGTTGGCACCTGAAAGGTCAAAGCGGAAGCTGGTGTAACCATGTGACTTCATGTAAGAGTTTTTTTTCTCTCTTTTTGGACTAAAAACTTGCCAAGCGGACGGTGTTTATAAAAAAATAAATTCAACCATAAGTTTTTAATTTTCCTTCCACATACAACTAAAACAACTTTACGAGATGTTACGAAATAACAGACAAAATGAACATAAACTGTTGTTATAACAAAAAATAACATTATGCGAGTCACTATATATATATATAATTATTTTTTACTATAATAATTAAATACCTATACTCGTTATTTGTTTTTTTACATAAGCAGAAATATGTTGCTACACAGTCAAGAGCATGTTTCGGTCAGCTAGCTACCAGTAACTAAAGACCTTTAATTAGCTGACCGAAACAATGCTCATAATTGTGTAGCAACATATTACTGCTTACGTAAATAAACAAATAAAGAGTATACCCTGCTCTACTTCGGTATTGAGCACTCTTGTATTAACCTCGTTAAACTTCATTGGTTACTTAACCTCTGGAAAACAATAACTTCAGATATATATATATATATATATATATATATATATATATATATATATATATATATATATATATATATATAAGCTAGTAAAAAGCTGCTTTAGAGAAATCTAAATATGATGAAATATGTTCAGTGATAGATTATGTATTATTACGATAAAATAACAAATTTAACTGTAAATAATATTTATTATTTATATATATATTTGCAGACTGTTATTCTCATGTTTATAAGTTGTTGTTTCACGATGTTTCGGTAAATTATTCCCCTGGCCTTCGTCAGGTGATTAACTGCGATGGGTTAGGAATACTGAATCTCTTAACTGTATCCTCAGTAATTACTGCCTTCCATAATTGTTGTCTCACCATGTTTTGGCCAACTAATCCTCTGGCCGGCGTTGGGTAGGATTGAAACTGCTATCTTCAAACAATACTCACCTGGAACCGCAGAGACTCAACGTCTCTATCCACTGCGCCACTGTTGGATTTTTTTGGTTTTATAAATCCAAACGTCGTGAAAAACAACTATTAAGATGAGGATAACGGTCCGTAAGTAAATAAATAAATAAATTACTCATCTCAAAGAATTTCGAATAACAAAATAATATACCATTTAGTACGGACCCGACAATGAAATACCAGATAAGAACGAAAAACTTGGAGTAGTATTTTTTGTGACGATGGACATCCAAACTATTCTTGCAGAACGTTCCTTTCGGAATAATACTTACGGTCTTGAAATCCATGCGGGGGAATATAAGAAACTGTAGGTTTCGGAATGATGTCGTCTGCCAGAAACGTTCCGTTTATTGCAGTGACCTTGACCATTACGTAATAGTCTCCGTCAAATTCTAAGCCGACAGCTCGGACGGCGTCGGTTATTTCGTGAAGATAAGCATAACCAAAGTTCCATGGCATTTCGTTTGCACCGCCCAGAATGAAGAACTGTCCTGCCTCGTTATCGCAATTATCGCTGTGCCTTTTGTCTTTTGCAGGAATGCACAACATTATTTGGATATTCGCAGATGATTTGATGCCACCCAATCTAAAGTTGGCATAAGCTCTTGGACGACTTCGACGGACTTTCAGAAAACTGTCCAGTTCTGCGATGCTCATTCCATTTAAAGTCAAATCATCATATTCATATTCCAAATGATCGTATGCGAACACGTTGCTAGGTTTGGCGTTGTCCTTGGTGAGAGCGACCGGATTTGTCTCACGACCAAACGGTTCCATTGGTTTATGGAAAAGGTTCAATCCACAATTGGCTTGCGGTGAAAGACCTCGGTGTTTTTGAAGGGCCTGCCACAAAGCAAATTGTCGTTCAACATTGGAATGATGCAAGAAGAAGAGTGGGTCATAAGATGTATACTCCAGACTGGACATAGAGTGCTTTATACGACCTCCGACCAAATAGTGGATGGGGTTATGGGCTACCTCAAACTGGACTTCGAAATGACAGAAATCTTCGTATTCCAAAGCGTTGAGCACTCCTTCTAAAAGAAAATTCTGATGTCCTTTTTGAGAAGCTTCATATAATCTATCGTCAACAGCCCTGGCCGTGACTTTATTTTCAAATTTTATCTCGCCAGAATAGAAGACATTCTTCTTTGCCTTTTTACCACTTGGGTCAATAAACAGTGGATGTTGTACGAGTTCTGGAAGATGTGTCATGGGTCGGGTCCAATCCCAATAAGGGACACCAAGTTTTGAACCGTGGGCGGCCATTGCTTGTTCGAACTGCACCATGTAGAGCCTATGCCACATCGGGAAGGTAGGCATACCATGCAGACAGCACACAATGGTTGAACCATCAGCAGCTTTACAATCAGCTGGTTCTCCGTGGTAGGCAGATATGGCTTGGTAACCTGTTGGTCCTTCATCGTCTTGCATACTGCGTAAAGCTACTTGCAGTTCAAGAATCTCATCCGGGCTCAGTTGGTCGACATTTTTGCGCATAAATTTGCCTGTAAAAAAGAAAGACATTTTAAGTTAAAGACAAACCGTGTCTTAAATAAAGGAGCAAACGATTATTTTAGAGTAAATAAAACGTGAAGGTTTAGGGTGGCTTTCTTTTTTATAAGAAAACATCACGCACATATTTTTAATATAAAAAGATTAAAAAATATTTTTGCACATAATTTTGCCTTTATATCGAACGCAGGTAATAATTTTATTCAAAGTAAAAAAAAAAAGTCGTTTAATACGAATTTTGGAATAGAGGGCGCATGTATCTTGTCTTTGTTTAATCTTTGCTATGTCCCACCCGCGACTGGGAAGTGACGCTGACTAAGTAACTTACGACACGGGTTGATAATCTGAGTGTGCCATGTCCAAATTCGTTCGTTCAATAGAAATACTTTCACTTAGGGGTGTTAGCAACCTTCACGTGGTCCCTCAGATTTTGTTATATGTCTTTCTACAAATAATTGTAACTAGAAAGATAGCAGGGAAACCAATGCCAACAATAACCATTTTCATACGAAATGAATGAATGATGAAATACCAACCAATTAGCAGCAAAATATCATCCCATTCACTTTAGAGGACATTTTCTACTCTTATGGCTTTTTACTTCGGGCAGTTTGTCTTTAGAATCCCCTTTCTATTTTCTGTCCCCTTGACCGCACCATTATGTAGAAATTTAAATATAACATGCAAAAAGATCTTGCTGGGCATTTTGTGTGCCAATAACTCGATTAACGCGGTACGAGTTGAACCCAACTTGCTTGTGTCGAATTGAGTGCAAAGGGCTCAAAAATGGTTACCAGTGATATAAATCAAACATGTTAACTCTTGATTGGCGAACGATTTCACTGAGAAATTGACAGGCGCCACAGGTCAAAGGGTGTATTTTAAGTACAAACGGTTAACGGAATATTACCGCCTCATACATACACCTTAAAATAAATAGGTACGCACATACGTTTCTAGTCTAATTAATGGCTGTTAGTCTATAGTTAGCCAGTCAAAGACTTGAGAAAACGAAAAAAGAAAAAAGTGATCGGAATCGATTGAGCGATGCGAGGCTTCCCAGAGAACGATGGAATCCGGAATAATGACTTTCTCCAAACAGTCAAATCCAGTCGTGTTTTTGGGAGCAGGCATGAATCTTCGCGCAGTGGGGGACACCAACCAAGAATGAGAAAAAGGTACGTGTCTTAAGATCTCCTTATATGTCACACACACACACACACACACACACACACACACACACACACACACACAAACACACACAAACACACATACACAAATGACTGTATCATACAAAGACAGACGAGCTCGACCATGTTATAAGTATATAGACACCCCACAAGAATATACACGTCACATTATATAGAGAACATACAGGAGAATATATACACCTCTCCCCCCACAACAGAACATGCAACTACTAACCAAGGTTGCTCTCTATAAATATGCGTCCTAGCACAGTAGCTTCATTGCCAATATAGCTTGTTTGCGACGAAGAAAAATAATAACATTTTTAAGAACTAAAAAGTACACAGTTAAAATTAGTATGATGGAGACATTTAAGAATTTTCTGAATTATTCTGATTATTCGTATTATTTGGATTCTTCGGACTATTGTTCTCATCTTGAGTGTTATTCATACAACATTTCGGCCGATGTAACCTTTGACCTTCTTCAGGTGTATTTTGTCGAACTCATGAATATTTCTGTCAAACCCGGAAATCTACACGAAATTTCGAACAGAACCCTTTATTTAATCCACAGCAATCCCTCGGTTCCCTCGGTCATCTCCGGGTAGAAGTCTTAAGTAATTTGAAATTGTATTCTTAGTCTCGTCTGCTCGCAATGAGGATTGAAATTTCGGGGCTTCTGCACTTTTGTTACCGTGCTGTATTTTTAAATATTATTTTCAAGTTAAATGAAAGTTTTACATCTTGTTCTATCAAATTATTAGGTAAAAGTACAGAATAATTACAAAACACTCTCACCTACCCATACTAAGAATAGCCTTCTAAATAATAACGTTATCATTTCAGCACGGTAACAAAAGTGCATAAGTACCGAACTTTTGACCTGTAGAAGAGTTTCCCTAAAAACTGAATTTTACCTAGTACTTTATCCGTTAGACCACGGGTCCTTGTAGACGAAGAAAGTCGAAGGTTACATCGGCTGAAACGTTGTGTGAATAAGTAGTTCGAATAATACAATGCTGACATATAAGATCAGTAAATACGATTACTATATGGGGACAATATGTTGTTTTTAATGGGAACCACCACTTATCAAGGCCAGAAGACGACCCGAGGATAAAGGTTAATAGATGTAAGGTGGTCATTGAGACAACAGCGTAATGATCGGTAGCAGTGTAAATTGGGTAAAATTTGATTATTTAAGAGGACAGCTCAACAACAACTTGTTTACATTGGACTTGAAAAAGACTATGTTGCAGTCAGCTGAAAAGCAGCCCCGCGGTATAGAGTTCCACAGGTGGACGGTACAGGTCTATATAAAGAAGCTTTGCGTTTAGATTTAGGCACGGAAAAATAGTAGGAGAAATTGTTCACAAAAGTAGAAGAAAAAAAGAAATAGACATTTTCTCACCGCAAATTATTTCCTCGGGGCACATCCATAACTGAAAAATGAAAAGAAAATAAATATGTAACAAATTATGCAAATTAGTTTCAGATGTAGAAAAACAGTCAAGACTTGGAGAATCTAAATATTGATTTACTTGTCCGACGTCCGGTGTCACAAATATCCACCATCACCGCAAACATTAACTAATGAGAAACTCCCTTTATACTCGCTCTTTATTAGTTAAAAATCATTAAAACTATTTCCTCTCCAAGAATTTTCAAAGCAAAAAAAAAAAAAAAAAAAAAAAAACATGACTGTCTGTTTACGGCTTCAAATTGGCCGTTTTATTTTATAATTTAAAAAAGTCATATTTTTAAATTATAGATTCTTTTTTTAAAATAAAAAATGCGCAAGTGAATTAACATTTGTTTCTTTATAATTTATATAAAAATTATTCAGAAAAAAAAATGTGTTGTGCGTTGAATATTCATTGAAAAAAATGCAAATTTTTTAAATTAATTCTGTTTAGCTTAAATAGGTTAGAAAGAATTTACTAAGTAAATGTTTTCAATTCGTCGTTATTTGTTTTATTTTATTTTATATTATTTTTTATTCTTTATTTATGATGTGTTTTAAAAATTTCAACTGCTGTGGAATTTCCACGGGTTCAGCTAATATAGTACTATGACAATAAAGCAAAAGAGAACTTGTTTAACAGTGTGCCTTAATGGTACAAAAATTTGATCATCTCTTTCTCTACTCATATATATGTGTGTGTGTGTGTGTGTGTGTGTGTGTGTGTGTGTGTGTGTGTGTGTGTGTGTGTGTGTGTGTGCACGTTTCATTGAAGAGCAGAGACAACTCTTATTTGTTTTCACTTACAATCCATTTTTTCTTTTTGACGGGCTAGTTTCCGAGCATTCTGTTCAAATGTAAAAAAGAAATTTGCCGTATCCGCAAACGTTTTCAACCTCCATAGGTCATCCTCAGGCGAGTGAAACTAGCCCGTCAAAAAGAAAAAATGGATTGTAACAAAAACAAACAAGAGTTGTTTCTGCTCTTCTATGAAGCGTGCATAAAGGGGAAAATGCTGACCAAGTATACTAATATATATATATATATATATATATATATATATATATATATATATATATATATATATATATATATATATATATAGTTTGGGGATTAGAACAAGAGTCTAAAGAGCAGAGTATATTTTAATGTATTAGTAAATGCATTAATACAATTAAAATAAAAGAAAAGAAAAAACAGTGCTCGTTGTAATGTAGATATATAATAAGCTCGATAGGCATATATATCCTAGAGCTATTTTAATATTGAGTAAAAT
This sequence comes from Euprymna scolopes, assembly GCF_053919585.1. Classification (NCBI taxonomy): domain Eukaryota; kingdom Metazoa; phylum Mollusca; class Cephalopoda; order Sepiida; family Sepiolidae; genus Euprymna; species Euprymna scolopes. The sequence continues at coordinate 36,688,712 of NC_136511.1, forward strand.
GATTGATAATTTATAATTAAAATTAAAAATTAAAAATCGATTTCATAAGGAAGAACAAACAAAATCAATAAATTGTACGATCGTTTCTAAAATTTTAGAAAGGCGAACCATTGCAAAATACATCTGCCTTACTTAAAAATGGTAGGTATATTTTTGTGTCTTTAGTTAAACACCCACCACCCAATATTTTTGCTGATGAAGAGACCTTGTTTTCAAAAACTATATGATAAAATTATTGCCCAAGACTCAATGTCTATCACAATAAAAACATCGTTTCCGAAACGATCGTACAATTTATTGATTTTGTTTGTTCTTTCTTATGAAATCTATTTTTATTTTTTTATTTTAATTATAAATTATCAATCATCTTACTTAATATACTACACTTTTTGACCCGTTAAAAATGGGAAAGTTATAGCCCATTGACTTAGAAAATGAATGCTTGATGCCAAATAGATTGTTTAATATGGTTAAATTTGTACTCATTTTTGCATTATATAGTAATCCATGTTAATTCCTATTAATCCTTAACTGTTTATCGAACTGATATTATAATACTTAGTTCGCTGCACTTTATCATAACAAAGCTTCATACAAATGTTCAGCCAAATCGTTTCTGAGAAAAAATTAGACGAATAGATAGACAAACAAATAGAAATATAGATTTATATTACAAGATTCATTCCTTAACTAATTAACCGATCATTATCAATTTGGGAACACGGTTGCTAGGCGTAAAGGGGTCGTAATATGGGCTATATTTAGTTATGAAATGGGACAAAAAGAAGTAGAAACCTTTTGTCGAAATTCAGATACCCCCGATTTCTGTGAAAATTTAACACTAGGCATAGCATTTGATGAATATTCTTTAAATGAATAAATGGAACTTTGTCGTAAATAATGTATGAACTTTCTTTTTATTAACACTTCTTGTGTTTTTTTGTTTCATGCTATTGGCTTCTATTCCATATTTAGCTAAACCAAGTCCACTTCCGGCGTCTTAACATTGCGTACTAAATTTTTGAATATAACCACTTTATTGGTACCCCAACAAAAGGAGAATGGACCTGTAAATTCATTCTTGTCCGTTCGTACTTTTCTCAATAGCTACACCTAAAATGGCTAAAATTGACACTTTTGTGCTTATTTAAAAAAAAAAATGATGCTTTGGATTTTTATAAAACTTTCTGAAAAGTTGTAATTAACTGATTTCTATATAATGCTGAACTAGGTGTGTCAGAAACTTCGTGAAAATATTGAATAATTGAAGACATCCAAGTTGTAGTCAGGAGGGAAGCAGGCAGACGAAACAGAGTTCCACGGGCGTGCAGTTCTAAGAAAGAAGCTTTGTTCATGGAATCTACGTTTTGATTTAGGCACAGATAAAGAGTGGGGAAAGTTTTTGACAGTGGATTTAGCTAGACGGGTGTTTTTCGTAAAAGATTGGCGATTGGGGACCAGAAGTTGAAGTTCAGACGAGCACCTGCCATGGAAATAACGATAAAACAAAGATAGGCTCGCAACGTCTCTTCTGTGGGATAGAGATTGCAGGGAAGAGAAAAGTGCATCCCCCACTAAGCTACGAAGTCTATTTTGTACTCTGTTAAGGTTGGATAGGTTGTTTTTAGCAGCTCATGCCCAGATATGGCAGCAGTATTCCATCCTTGGGCGTACTTGGCTTTTATATAGTTAGAGAATTGCATCAGTAGTGAGATATCTTCTGGAGCGGTAGAAGGATCCCACGATTTTTCCAGCGACCTTGGCAACAGACTTGATGTACGTGTTTCATTTCAGATCAGAAGTGAAGGTCAAGCCCAGAAACTTGTCAAAACATGGGACTTCTCCTAAACGAGAGCCATCCATTTCAATTGATGCCAGATGGGGATCAGAGCGTTGATGATGTAAAGATAGGAGTTTGGTTTTAGATGCATTAAAGGTAACCAGCCACGTCTTCCCCCACTGAACCACTCGTTCGAGATCAGAGGAGAGAGAATCAGTTTATTCGCTATTTCGTGTTAGGGGTGTCAATAATTCCTACAAAAATTCTGATGCACCTGATGCTGAACTTAGTCATTTTTTATGCCTCGTTCAATGGGCACTGACGGGGGACCATGCATGCTTCACTTGTTTTTCTTAAAACAAGTGAAGCATGTATTGAATTTTGGGGCATAACTAGTAAAGCCCTCAATTCTGAGTTCTTGACAAACTAGTAGAGCTTCTCCGATGAGACGTTTACGTTTATTTATGTATTTATTTATTTTTGATCGTAAATCACCCGATGACGTAAGAATGAACAAGTCTAACGAAGCCAACTGCGAGGGTCGTGTTTTGCATATCTTATCAAAAAGATCGTTTAAAAAAAAATATTATTTACATTTGATATTAGTAAACCTGAAAACATGACAACTCATTGTTTTTTTTTAACAAAAGATCGAGTTTCATATTTCTGACGAAATGAAATTCTTGTTGATTGAGCTTTGTTTCATTGGCAAATTATCTTGAGATACGTCCATTCAGCCTTTCAGTTGCGTCGATTCAATCTGCGCGTTTAGTGTTGAAACATAAAAAAAAAACACTAAAAAGACCAGAGAAAATGGGCAAGTGATTAATTTCCAGAGGTGAACAGTTTCTTAAAAAATTAGAATGAACTTATTATACAGGAGAAAATATAAAATCAATTTAGTATATATATATTAATACCGTAGTATTGTTCTCTGCTCGCTTCATAGTGACTTTCTGCTACTGTTTCGAAAGTTTCATTTTAATAAAAACAAAAGAAAGAAAAATGTGAATAGTGTATGTACTAGTGAGGAAATGAAAATATCACATTCCAAAAATCACATAAATCGATTGTTATGTATTTTGTTTTTTATCTTATCGAACTGTGTGTTTTTCTAACTGGTGTTATCTTCTGGTTATTTAACGGACTATTGTCCTCGTGCTCCTTAATGTCTATTTTAACGGCCTGTGACTCGTCTAGTGTTCGTGGGTGCGTGTGTGTATTCACAGTATATTTATAACGACATACCTGTTGCTGCGTGTCCTTTTGCCATTTGTTCACTGCCTGGGGGATTCGCCAACGTCTTGCGGAGCTGGGTTCTGTTATAACAAGCACGCATGCACGATACACAAGACGATGTGTGTTTTTAAATATTAGTTTTTATATATTAGTTTATTTCACACCCAGGCATGTCGTCTTCCACAGTATGGATTGAAATCGACGATCTCGAACTTGTGGCGTTTCTCTGCATCCATTTGGAGACCGTCGCCCCCTTATGGAGATACCTGGTTAATTCATCTTATTTCCTTGACTTCTCGAACCCAACTCAACTAAACTTAGCTTATTCAAATCGGAACACCTGACACATCATGTCCGGTCTCCATTCGGATACTTCCGGTGCAAACTGACCGGTCAACCAAGTTTGATACATGTCACAACATAACTTTTGACCCTTTCTGCATCTGTATGATTGCTCAACTTATTGTTTTCCATGATTCAATCTCTGTTATTTACTCCGTTAGATAGATAGATAGATAGATAGATAGATAGATAGATAGATAGATAGATAACTGAATAAATGCTTTTTACTCGACGTTGCCCGGCGATTACCTAACACGATCAAGTAGTTTTATAAAGAAAATAATTTTTAAGCGATTAATGGGAATTCATAGACATTACAACAAAAATCTCGCAATTGTTAATTATTGCTGAGTTATCTTCTTTGTTTCCTGGGATTATATTCAAGATAGCGACGCAAGACAATTGCTGCTCTCTTACTCAAAAAGTTTGATGTTCTTATTTAAAAATAAAACTACTTAAGCCAATTCCAAACTATGAGTTATTCTCTTGCTTTTACGTCACGTGTTCCAAATATGGCGAAGCGGCTTTTTTCGATAAACCTTTATTTAATAATGCAATAATATTTAACTAATTGCGACATGACAGTTAAATAGAGAAAATTACTTTTAATTGAAATTGACATAAAAAGTAAATAATATTTAACTAATTGCGGCATGACAGTTAAATAGAGAAAATTGCTTTTAATTGAAATTGACATAAAAAGTAAATATTAACTACTTTTTAATGGAAATTCAGTTTTTTTTTTTTAATTTTATTTTGGGATTTCTTATAACGAAAAAGGCGCAGAAGTTTGTGACCAAACGATAGCAAGAGTTCTGGTAGCAGAACGATACCAAATTGAAAACTTAATTTGACACACTAAAACCTACGTCATCAAAAAAAAAAATGGTCTTAAATCCAGAGTCTACCTTTTCTTTCTTCATATGTATTAAATGGTGACGGTGGTTAAGTGGTTAACGATCCGGACTGATGACTTAGGAGTCTCAAGTTCGAATCGTTCGTTCCACAAAAATCACTTTCACTCAGAATGTTGGCAACCTTCATGTGATTTCTCCTGTAAGTACTCGATGTCTTTCTCGAAAGAATTCTGACTACAGAAATATCGGGGAAATCAATGCCAACATTAGAATCTTCGGATTCATGAGAGATCATGATGATGATGATGATATACGAGATGTCTTCATTCCAGGCGTTTTTACACAGGCATTTAAAATTGTTATAGACTCTTGAAAATTCAGTATTTTATTGCTATACATCTTATAAGATGACTGGCCAATTTTTATGATTTCAGGTTTAAACTCAACAGTTACAGCAGGAATTGGAATACACCCTACTAAAGTTGATAAATTTCAAAAATGCAATCTAGACATGACGACACTTCATAAGAACGATATGTAATAAAATTCTGTTTTAAACTTGGAAAAAATGCAACAGAAACGTATGGAATGCTTCAGACTGCTTTTGTGCCATCTTGCATGAATCGAGCATCAATTTTTGAGTGGTATAAGAGATTCAAGGAAGGCAGAGAGTCTGTGAGAGGTAATGAGAGGTGTGGGAGAGGTAAAGAAGTCAGAACACCAGAGTTGATTGACCAAATAAAGAATTTCATGAATAAGAACCGTCGTGTGTCTATAGAGACAATAAGTGCGCAGTATGATGTCAGTGTGAGCACCCTTGGGACAAACTTTGTCCCCAAAGAAGTTCACAAAGAAAGATCAGACTATTTGACCAAGATATGCATCAAGATATTTCCTCGTCCTCCCTATAGTTCAGACTTTGCTCCCTGTGACTTTTAGGTATTCCCTAAGCCCAAGGAAAACTTTAGAGACTGTCGTTATGGGACAATTGAGGCGTTGAAAGAGTTTGCGAATAAAATACGTGCTTTTTTCTAGCCCTCGGACGAAACCATTTAAAATAGTGAGGGAAAACGTTTAAGCAAAAAATAACAAGTCAGGTGATCAACTCAAACTTATCGCGGCGTATGAAATAAATTCGGTAAGAATAGTCAACTATGAGGTTTTTCCCTTTAGGTCATCGGAAATGACAAAAAGAACTTATATGAAAAATTACTGACGTAATTCTATGAATTTACGTGATTAGTTTAGTGATGTACTCGAAAATTCAGGAGTAGGAACACTAGCGAAGCATAATTTTTTTTCTCACTCCTGACATAGGCTGCACATTAGTATTGCATAATGCGCAACTTTAAACTATAATTATTATTTGTTAAATATTTTAAGTAAAAATTGAAAACCAAAAAGTGGGCAATTTTAAATGAATAAAATCTTTTATTATTATTTATTATTATTATTATTATTATTATTATTATTATTATTATTATTATTATTATTATTATCATTATTGTTGTTATTATTATTATTATTGTTATTATTGTTATTATTATTATTGTTATTATTATTATTATTATTATTGTTATTATTGTTATTATTATTGTTATTATTATTATTATTATTATTATTATTGTTATTATTATTATTATTATTATTATTGTTATTATTATTATTATTGTTGTTATTATTATTATTATCATTATTATTATTATTGTTATTGTTGTTATTATTATTATTGTTGTTATTATTGTTATTATTATTGTTATTATTGTTATTATTATTATTATTATTGTTATTATTGTTATTATTATTGTTATTATTATTATTATTGTTATTATTATTATTGTTATTATTGTTATTATTATTATTGTTATTATTATTATTGTTATTATTGTTATTATTATTAATATTATTATTATTATTGTTATTATTATTATTGTTATTATTGTTGTTATTATTATTATTGTTATTATTGTTATTATTATTATTATTATTGTTATTGTTGTTATTATTATTATTGTTATTATTGTTATTATTATTGTTATTGTTATTGTTGTTATTGTTGTTGTTATTATTATTATTATTATTATTATTATTGTTGTTGTTTTCACCACTCACTAGGAGTTTTCACGCAGAGTATCACGTTATCGCAACAGCCGTTTACAATTGATCTCTCGTTGGCAGCGACCATTGGTTTTCGCTGGATTTGGGTGACAATAAGCCTCCCCAAGGTCCCAGTTCTTTTCGCACTCATCCAGCGGAGGTCTGGCTAGTGCTTTCTTTTCCCCGGTTTTTCTATCCTTCACGGCCCTCTTCAACTCTTTGGTATGGTGCCTGTTTATGCCAATCCCCGCCTTTTTATGTGAGTGGATAAGGATGTTAACTTGCAATTATACTTTCAGTTTTCTTACTTCCATGTGGTGTTGGTGTTTCTTGTTCTGTGACTCATGTGTATTAGTCTCCGCATTCAAGGGTTTTCCTTAATATTTCAGCTGTTTTCAGTTATTGTTATCCGTTGTATTTTCTCAGCCATCTCTCTGATTCCAATCTCTCTCATTCTTTTTTCGAAGTTTTTTGGTATTGTTCCTAGTGCTCCTACTAATATTGGTATCATCTTAAATTTCTTCATTATTATTTATTTACTGAGTCGAGACTTCCAAAATGTAAAAACTTCGTCTTCGGAGTAAGATTTTTTTCTTTTCCTCATTTTGTTGATATTAACCCCAGGGATTGGGTAGGAAGAGTCCCCTTAAGATAAAAAAACTGTCCAATAAGGTAACAACAAGTCTGAGCGATGCACTGTGATTAGTAGCTCGTGTTTGAATAGAGAAATGTTCACGTCTCAGAAAGCATCGTATATGTATGAATTTTTAAAATAGAAACAATTATTTGATTTGATTTTAAAATTGTACCATTCTTTAATTTATATCAAATTAAGTATTCGTATATGTTTATATATTTGCACGTACATCACTCCTAAACTAATTAACCGATCATTGCGAATTTTAACACATTGCTTCTATGCTTAAAGGGCACACATGTGGACTACGTTTAGGTTAATTTAGTTTTACGCAAAAAGAGAAGTGTTCATGAAAATTCAAATACTTTCGATATTTTTTAAATGTTAACAATATCTAAATTCACCAAATTTCAATTTTTTTTTTTTTTTGTATGTAAAAGAATTTTCAGATAACATAATATAGACACAACTTCCTGTTTGAAATTCAATTATTTCAGATTTACATTAAGTTTCATGCGTACTCATTAGACACCAAATTAAACAAGATTCCCCGAATTTCAATTTTTTTAAGACCGTTTAAGCTTTCGATATTTTCTAGAAATAAAATTATGCAATGGCTTTTGATCAAATTTGGAATAAGGATTCTAGACATAATATTTAGTGGCATTATACATTGATTTAAATCTTGTAGTGAATATAAAAGTGGTGTCACTATTCTGTTCGGAAAATTCATCTGACACACCCTGAAACGAGTATGTATATATATATATATATATATATATATATATATATATATATATATATATATATATATAACGTATCTGTGTATCTGTGTGTCTGTGTGTCTGTGTACATTTCCCTATGCAATAATTCTATCAATTTTTAGTCTACAGGCTCGAAATTTGATATACAGGGTACTGAGATGTGGGAAAATCGATATGATCGGTTTTTGGCCAGAAATTTGTCTGTTAAGGGGTCAAAGTTCAATGATTTGACCTTTGAGAACTCTACTAAACTCCTCCGACAATTTTAGGTCTACGCACTTGAAATTTTAGATATAGGTTCCTTGGACATGGATCTAACTTAATAACTTGATTTGAGCCCAAAACAATAAATTTTAAGCGGTCATAATAGGGGTTAAAGTTTTTAAAAAATTGACCTCTGCGGTCTCTTCCAAATTACTCAGACAAATTCTGGTCTAAATATTTGAAATTTTACATAAAGTGTATTCAGAGATAGGGCAAGCTTTTTCATCAGTTGGGGTCGAAAATCTTTAGTTACCAATATATAAATGTATGTATGTATGTATGTATGTATGTATGTATGTATGTATGTTTGCATGTCTGCCTTAAACTTTCAATAGAGGCGACGGATTTTACCAAGATCAGTATCGTTTTAAAGTTCGACCTTTCATGAGACAAATATCGAAAAATTGGCTAAAAACATTAATATCTTCCCCTTCAACTAGGCACTTTTCTATAGGGGGGGGAGGGCACTGTTTTCGCCAATATTTTTTAAAGTTATCCTCTCCTTTAGATTGTCTAGCCTTAATTTTAAAAAATATCGCTTCCGATTTGGCGGTGGTCGTAACAGCATAAACGTTAGGTTTTACCGTTCTTTTCCTCCTTTGCAGTACGGGTTCGAGCCTGCCTTCCTACTACCACTTTTTTTTTTTTTTGTTCAACATACACATCCAAACACCCGGACAACGCCGGGCGCCCATGCTAGTATATATATAAAAGTGAGCGTGTCTGTGTGTCTGTCTGTCTATGTACATTTCCCTACGCAATAACTCTGTCAATTTTAAGTATACAGACTCGAAATTTGATATACAGGGTACTGAGATTTGGGAAAATCTTTGTAATTCATTTTCGGACAGAAATTTGGCGATTAAGGGGTCAACGTCCAACGATTTAACCTTTGAGAACACTGCCAAACTCCTCCGACAATTTTGGCTATAAACAATTGAAATTTAAGATCTAGATTCTTTGGACATGGATCTAACTTAATAACATGATTTGAGCCCAAAACAATAAATGTTAACGTGTCATAATAGGGATCAAAGTTAAAAAAATTGAACGTTTTCTTTTTTTTTTCTTTTTTTTTTTTTGCTCAGCATACACCTCCAAACACCCGAGCAACGCCGGGCATCCATGCTAGTATATATATATATATATATATATATATATATATATATATATATATATAGGTTTGTGTTTACTCTAACCATTTTACGCAAATATTATGCAAGTATAAATCATGTAGAATATCTGCATGAATATAATTACACGTAGCAGTTAACTAAAGAAGATAATCCCATAAGGAAACGGAAAAAAACCTAATAGGGAATTAATTAAGATGAATGTTTAAAAGATATGCAAATTAGTTAGATCTTTTGCAGATGAATGCAATTCCACCATAGATATATAACAAAGTTGTATTTTCTGTTTAAATAAATATAAAAAAGGGCTTTTAATATGAACGTCAATACACAAAAGAATTATATAAATATATATATATATATATATATATTATATATATATATATAAAATTGAAAATGTCTGTGTGTGTCTGTGTACATTTTCCAACGCAATAACTCTGTCAATTTTAAGTCTACAGACTCGAAATTTTAAATACATGGTACTGAGATTTGGGAAAATCTTTGTAATCCATTTTCGGACAGGAATTTGGCTGTTAAGGAGTCAAAGTTCAACGATCTGACCTTTGAGAACTCTACCAAACTCCTCCGACAATTTTGGATCTAAACACTTGAAATTTTAGATATAGGTTCCTTGGACATGGTTCTAACTTAATAACTTGATTTGATCCCAAAATAATAAATCTTAAGAGGTCATAATAGAGGTGAAAGTTAAAAAAATTGACCATTTTTTGGGGGAGGGGGGTGTTTTGATTTTTTTTTGCTCAACATACACCTCCAAATACCCGGGCAACGCCGTGCTGAAATACGTATATATATATATATATATATATATATATATATATATATATATATATATATATAGAGAGAGAGAGAGAGAGAGAGAGAGAGAGAGAGAGAGAGTGACAGAGAGACAGAGAGACAGACAGAAGGGAGGGAGAAAGAGAGAGGGAGACATCGCTCCAAACAAGGCATGAAGCCACTTGATGCAAGGAGCTAAAAATAGTACTTTAAGATCAAAAACGAGCAAATAATAAGTGTGAGATAGAATAGATTCTGACCCAGAAAAAAAAAACAATTCCTCCCTTTTTATAAGAAAGATTGCTCATGGAATATAAGGACTAAAGGACGAAATAAGGAAAGTGAGAGTCACGAGGCTGATATATAAACAACTCTCGGGAAACTATCTTAATTAATAAAAACAAATCGCAGATGCATAAAGTCCAGTATATCTTAAGATGAAATCCGCAACTAATAATAAATATGAAATTATTTAAAACCGAAAAAAAAAAAAAAAAAAAAAAAACTTACCACAACGATAAATGCTAAGAAATGAAGCCTGTATCCTTGAAAGGCTAGCATGTTTCTTGCCCTCCGGCGATGCTCAGCTGTTTAACAGATATCGTAAATCAAACATGCTTTCAAAGTTTATATATTCGTACGATCAGATAAATAAAAAGGGGGAAAATTTATATCAGCAGACGAGTAAACGACCGATATAACTTGACACCCCAACCCCATAGTTCAACAACGCACGCAGCGCACACACAGCAGTCATCTCAAGTCCAATGGTCGAGAGAGATCACTCGAATTTCTTTGAATCGTACGGATTTAAGGAATTACACCAAGGAATTGGTCACGTATTCTGTTTTTTTCTATCTTCTTTACGGACACTAAAGATATTTTGTTGGAGTTTCCTTCTTTAAAAAGGCGGCTCTCGTTTAAAGTTCCTTTAGTAAAATTATAGCGCAATATTTCTAGACTTACAATTTAGAAAAAAAACGTGATGTATGTCAAGCCGCACTGGTGAGTTGTGATACAGTGGAACAGTACCGTATGTGGATGACAATATATATATATATATATATATATATATATATATATATATATATATATATATATGCACAACTTTGGTGCAAGTCTATAAATGGGCCACAATAAATCTTTTATACAATAAAAATCTGAAAAAAAATCTTTATAATGTACGTACTTGTCACTGCATGAAGATGTCATATTCCAAAAATTACGTAAATCGATCAAGTAGTTTTTTTTTTATTTAAGAAAATCAAAAATTATCGGAGGTTTAATCGGAGATTTGGCACGCGCCATCTTGTTTGAGATATAACGTCACTAACGCCCCCTGGCGAAAATATGGGTCAACAAGGGCAGTACATGCAGACCATCGAATATTTTATTTATCAAGTATTTTTTTTTGTTTTTTTTTTTAAAGAAAATCAAATTTTACAATCTTTAGGGATAATAAATAAATAAATTGACTTCTTTTAATAAAGAGAATGTGGGAAATAATAAATAAAATTAAATTAAGAATAAATAAAAATAAGAAATATATATATATGATGTACTTACCTGTAGTTGGAAAATTATTTTACACAAAAAAATCACATAAATGAATCAAATAGTATTAATTTTATAAAGAAAATAATTTTAAAGCAATTTTGAGTTTTCGAAATGCCCCAACCAATGTTAAGAACGGCTTTCTAAAATCTCGCAAGTTTTAATTATTTAGATTAACCTACCTTCAGACTGTTTTCAAAATGGCGTTGTGAGATTGTGGCTCATCCTTCAGCTATAAAATCTGATTTTCTTATTTAAAAATAAAACTACTTAATCAATTTCCGAGATTTTTGGAATATGATATTTTCTTTCGCCCATGGATACGTACATCATACAATTTTTTCTTTTTTTTTTTAGAATGGGAAATTCTGGACAAGTAACAGATATTTTGATCAACAGCAAAATTTAATTCTTGATCTATGTGCCATTTAAATAATTACAAATGGTTAATAATTTCAAAATTGATTGTTTAAAATGGTCATTATTTTAATTTTATTTATATTTTTACAAAACCCTCAGTAAAAATAAAATGCGAGTAAAATTCATTTTTAATGGATTCAATTTTTTATTGAATCACATTTGAAATATTCACACAATCTTTTTTTTTTTTAGTTAACTTTAACTGTCTACCCCCGAATTATAATTTGCTTGGTCACGTGAGGGTTTGAAAATTAAAGATTCAACCTGATGAGTCTCGAACAGCTTTTTATCTACGTGAATACTCATTCTTTCTGTCATGAAAATTGTCTCTATGTTAAATTGGTTTTTCTCCTTTTCAAGTAAACTCGATATAATGATGTCGAGAAGATATTTAAATACTGGCGTTGCCTGGGTGTTTGGAGGTGTTTGTTGAGCAAAAAAAAAAAAAAGTGATAGTAGGTAGGCTGGTTCAAACCCATACCGCAAAGGAGGAAAAGAATGTGAGAAAAAAAAAATCGTGACGTCTTTGCTGTTGCGCCCATCGCCAAACCGGAAGTGATGAATGTTTTAATTAAGGCTAGTCAATCGAAAAGAGGGGGTGGCTTTCGAAAATATTGGCGAAAAAGTGCCCTGTTGAGGGTGAAGGAATTAATATTTTTAGCCAATTTTTCTATATTTGTCGTCCGTTCTAAACGATACCGATCTCATGAAAATCCGTCGCCTCTGTCGAAAGTTTGGGCATACATACATACATACATACATACATACATTTAAACAGACAGGTGAGATTTATATTATAAATATTTTCAAATATTGTGAAGTAGATATAAGACGTTGATTTCTATATAAATGTATTGACATTCAGCTATGGTCCTGGATATGACCTTAAACTATATCCGATGATGAGGCCCCAGCTTGCGGGCTTTGGGGAGTGTGGAGCCACCCCTTTAATTGCCATTGCTCCCAAGTCCACTCTGACCAGAGTGGTAGTACCTATTAGGGTCCCAACTATGGGTTAAATAGAAACCGACTTGAAAAAAATATATATTCTATCAAAATTTTTTTTCTTAAATCACTGGATTCGGCATTAAATAACCTGAAAAGGGCTGATGTGCTGTAAATGCAACCAACCTGACATTCAGTTAATTCTGGGTTGTAGACATTTTTGTGGAGTTGAAGGCAATTTAAATTTATTTATTTGAAAATATCCGAGAATTAAAAAAAATATGCATGACTAAAAAGTCATTGTTTTAAGCTACAAGGATTATTCAATATCATCAGAACTTTTCGGTATAGGGATTTCTAATACAGATAGAAGCTTACTTTGTTCAACGTAGTCTCCCAGCAAAATCACACACTTTTCCCATCTGTGTACCAGCTTCCGTATCCACTCAGTGCAAAAATCTTTGGACTGATGTCTAAGCCAGTTGCTCACAACACTTTTGACTTCATCATCACTTTTAGACTTTGTGCCTCTTGTGAGCGCTTTCAAGGCGCCAAACAGGTGAAAGTCCGAAGTGACAAGGTCTAGGTTGTAAGCGGGATGAGGGAGCAGTTCCCAGTCCAGCTTGTTGATAGTCTGCACCGTTTTGGTTGCTGTGTGAGGCCTTGCATTGTCACGGTGCAAGATCACTCCCCACTGATGACCCCTGTGTTTGTTTTTAATGTCTTTCTTGACCCACTTTGGCAGTTCACAGTAATTGAAAACTTATTAATATTAATAAGAGCCAATATGCATTTGTGTTCATATTACAAGGAAATTTCAATGAGAAAGGTTGGGAATATTTCAATGGGTAAGTTTATACAGATTGGCAGACGATAATGAGTCAATGAGTTGTGTGTCTGTCTGTTCGCTAATGTTTGTGTGAGTTGAGGCATTACAACAGGCTCATGACTCAATAGAGAGACGCAGAGAGACGTTGGTCTTGGAACTTCTACTGAACAGGTTAATTGAAGAAAAATCTGGTTTTTAAAGCATCCAAATGACTCCCAGAAATATCATTTCGAATAAATTCAGATAATCATCTGATTGGTCCAAAATATTATTATTTGCTTTTATTAATTCATGCCTGCTCAAATTTGATTGCAAAGAAACGAGTTGAAGGATTTTGGACACCGAGGTGAAAACATCAGGGCTACAAGCCAGTCACCAATGCATGGGAGATGACGACATGGCCAGAACGAGAAGATTAGATGAAAGAAAAAATCCATGAGACACAACATTGGGGTAGATGAGCGGGGTAGCATGTGGTGTTATCACAATTGCACTGAAATAAATCGAGCATTTCCGCTTTGAGTTTGAATTATATCAGATATGATATTATCAATTATATCAGATATGATATTATCAATTATATCAGATATGATATTATCAATTACAGTAATGACTTCATATTGTATGAAATTACTTGATATTCATGAAAATTGTTTTCAATTCTTCTTTGAGATAAAGTCTTGATACAAAGACGCTATTTATTTCCGCAAAGCAATGTGATAACTTGCGACGATCTCCTTTTTCATCATGGTCGCACAATAATAGTTTTTGTTTTCAAAAATATACTGCAGCATTTACTAATTGTTTCAATTTTGAAGATTCATTAAAAACAATTACGTTATTTTTATTTTATATTATTTCGATTGTTTGGACTATTATTCTCATCTTGGTTGTTTTTTTTGTTTTTTTTTTTCCACAACGTTTTGGCCGATCTTATCTCCGACCTTCTTCAGGTGCATTCACACTGGATGTTATTGGTGAAAAATGTTTTATTATTTTTATTTCCCAACGAACATAGTCGTTAGAAATTCAAAACACAAACAGCGTCAAGTCTATTTCTTTTATTAATAAATCCTGATTCATTCCCTAGTTTTGATATCCATCCATAGCCCTTGAGCCCCTGGAGAGGCATAGGCCATCTACAACTTTTTGTAGATGCTTTTGTAGCGAGGAGTTCTTTTACAGGGCGAGGGTGCTGGCCCCACGCCCAACCTTCCCAGAAGGTACATACAGCACCTAGCCTTCCCAAATGGTTCCCCATCTGGTACTGGCCAGGCTCAACATTGCTTAACTTCGATGATCTGGCGAGAACCGGTGTGTCAACGTGATTGTGCCGTACATAGTTTTGATATGATGTTTGAATATTTTTTTTTCACTATTCACCAATGACATTCAGTGTGAATGCATCTGAAGACAGTTGGATGTTACATCGGCCAAAACGTTGTGAAAAAACACCAAGATGAAAACAATAGTCCAAACAATCGAAATACAAAAATAATTATCAATCCTCATCTCAAAAATATTCAAACAAAATTTCCAGCAACGGTATAACTGGAAATGTTTTCTCAATCATTAAATCATTTCTCTCCGATAGGCTCATAAGAGTAGTGGTAGATGGACAAAAATCGGAGGCCTGCAATATAAATGCTGGAGTCCCTCAGGGGTCAATCCTGGGCCCAACTCTCTTCCTGATCTACATCAATGACCTCCCTAAACACATACTTAAATCATTCGTTGACATCTATGCTGATGACACGACCATCTACAGCAACACATCAAAGGCTGTAAATGACAAAGTTCTCTCTGATTCTCTCTCCTCTGATCTCGAGCGCGTGGTTCAGTGGGGGAAGATGTGGCTGGTTACCTTTAATGCATCCAAAACCAAACTCCTATCCTTACATCATCAACGCTCTGATCCCCATCTGGCATCAATTGTGATGGATGGCTCTCGTCTGGGTGAGGCCCCGTGCTTTGACAAGCTTCTGGGTTTGACCTTTACTCCTGATCTGAAATGGAACACGTACATCAAGTCTGTTGCCAAGGTCGCTGGAAAGATGGTGGGATCCTTCTACCGCTCCAGAAGATATCTCACTACGGATGCAATTCTCTATCTAAATAAAAGCCAAGTACGTCCAAGGATGGAATACTGTTGCCATATCTGGGCAGGAGCTGCTAAAAACAGCCTATCCTGCCTTGACAGAGTACAAAATAGACTTCGTGGCTTAGTGGGGGATGCCCTTTTCTCTACCCTGCAACCTCTCTCCCACAGAAGAGACGTTGCGAGCCTGTCCTTGTTTTATCGTTATTTCCATGGCAGATGCTCGTCTGAACTCCAATCTCTGGTCCCCCCTCGCCAATCTTTCACGAAAAACACCCGTCTAGCTGAATCGACTGTGAAAAATTTCCCCCACTCTATATCTGTGCCTAAATCAAAACGCAGGTTCCATGAACAAGCCTTCTTTCTTAGAACTGCACGCCTGTGGAACTCTGTTCCGTCTGCCTGCTTCCCTCCAGACTACAACTTGGTTGTCTTCAAGTCCAATGTTAACAAATTCCTAATGAACCGCCCCCTTAAGTAATAAATATATCAGCAAATCTCCTCACTAACGTAATGTACTTGCAATAACCCTTATCCCTGAGTGGCTTCCGGGCCTTGATAAGTGGTGATCACTGTGTAAAAAAAAAAAAAAAAAAAAAAAAAAACATTATAACAATTATATTATCACATAAACCAACTATTATTGAAAAAAAATTTTTTTTATGTGTAAGACATTTTCATCTACAAAGTGCCAGACTTTTTTTGTACAGGCATTTGAAATTGTCGTAGACTTTTGAAAATAGTATGTTATTGCTATACATCTTCTGAGATGACTGACAAATTTTTATGATTTCAGGTTCAAATGAACAGCTACAGCAGCAATTGGAATACTCCCTACTAAAGCCTGATTCTCACAGCTGGTGAATTTCAAAAATGCAATCTGGATGCGAGGATATTTTGGAGGAACGATTTGCAATGAAATTCTGTTTTAAACTTGGAAAAATGTCACAGGAACGTATGGAATGCTTCAGACTGCTTTTGGGCCATCTTGCATGAATTGAGCATCAGTTTTTGAGTAGCATAAGTAAGTCAAGGCAGGTAGGGAGTCTGTGAAGGATGATGAGAGGTGTGGGAGGAGTAAGGAAGTCAGAACACCAGAGTTGATTGGCCAAATAAAGAATTTCATGGATAAGATCCGTTGTGTGTCTATAGAGACAATAAGTGCACAGTTTGATGTCAGTGTGGAAACTGTACACACAATTATTCATGAGGAACTAAAGATGCGGAAGATTTGCATAAAGTTTGTTTCAAGGGTGCTCAGTGAAGATCAGACTATTTGACCAAGATGGACATCAGCACGGTTCCTCACCCTCCCTATCGTTCAGGCTTTGCTCCCTGTGACTTTTGGTTATTTCCTTAGCTGAAGGAAAACCTTAGAAGCTGTCATTATGAGACAATTGAAGACAGATGAAAGAAGCTGTGGCGAGGGTCACTGACAAGTTGTTGGAACTTTACAACAATTGTATTGCAGCCAGAGGAGATTACTTCGAAAGGGACTAGACTTTCATGTATGTACTATCAATAAAAGTGCCTTTACAAAAATATGTCTGGAAATTTATTTAAGGCACCACATATCTCATGTTGTTTGTTAAACATGAATATTAAAAATATTGAAAAGTATAATAAGACAACGACCGACAATAGGGAGTGTTCACCGGTACATGAGTTCTGTTTTAGGCTCTTATAATCACGGAAGGCCTAAGAAAGTTCAACAGCTATACTGGTTACCCAGAACTACTCGCACAACAAGATAGTTTGGTCTTGATTGTCTACACAGGGACAGGGTTTGAGGAGGGATTCTGGTTATTCGGTTTAAAAAAGAAAAGTCTGCTGATCCAAGTGTGGTCCACGCCATGTTGTGATGGTATTTGACCCACAGGTCATAGCCCTCTTCTTCCGGTGCTGATGTAGGCACTCCTCTTCTGAATGATGTCTCCTGAAAAAATAAGTTGACCATCTGGTCTAGTATCAATGTTAACAACCTTACAGAAGCAATAATTAAAAACTCCAGTCGTTCATATTTTTTTTTTATAAAAATTATATTAACAGAAACTATAGAACTACAGAGTTCTAATATAATACAGCTGTACAAGGATAAGTGTAGAAGTTGAAATCAAATCACTTCAGAATCCACAGTTCAAATGTATCGTATCATCTGTGACCGATAGTGCTTTCAGCTAGAGAGACAGTTGCTCATGGTTCCAAAATAGACTTTTCGTAACAAATACGAATCAGTCGACAGTTAGTTTGAGGATCGATCAGCTACAACGATCTCATGCTTTCTTCCTGTCTTTAGTTTTATTTCTTGTCGGCTTGGCAGTCAGCTGACTGGTCAGAGCGGGAGTGGCACGGCGTGGAGTTGGAATTAACTAAAATTCTATTTAGTGCCCGTTCATAATCAGGAAGTTAGAAAAATAATTCTGCATTCCCAATCGGTGGTCTTGCCAATCTGTAATCTTGTCTTAACTGCTTGATTCATGCAAGATGGTCCAAAAGCAGTCTGAAGCATTCCATACATTTCTATAGCATTTTTTTTTTTAAGTTTAAAACAGAATTTTATTGCATATCGTTCTTCTAAAGCGTCCTCACATCAAGATTGTTTTAAACTTATGTAATGGGGGATGGGCTGGGTCTAATACTCTCAGGTCCATTCTAGCCAACTGGTGATCGCTGCATCATATTCCATTCTCTACTGATTGGTCTAGTATCAACGTACATGATCGCTCCTCTAGGTAGTTTTCCATCAAGGTGCGTCTCACGCCGAGAAGACCTTGGGCGGATGACCTCAGGTCCAGTTACTAGTCTCGGTTATAACATAAACATTGTTTCACTACCATTCTGTTGAAATACATAGTTTTATTAGGAAAACAATATTAGTATTAATATATTATTATCAATCTCAAATCCTCTTAGCTGAAGTTATCTTCTTGTTTTGGTTTGCATGATTGACCAAATAAATAGAGTTAGCAAGGCAATTGAGAATTGCCCGGGATCGTTCATGTAATAAATCTCCAACTCTGCTCCATTATAACCGTTATTAATGTAAAATTCGACCACCAGAGAGGGTTGGGTCACAAAAGTAAGATGATTCCTCGGAAAGATGAAGTGACTCTTTGGAAAGGCACGGTGAAAGTTGAAGTAGCATCTTGAAAAAAAAAAAAAAAGAAATATGTAAATTATGAGCAATACGATCAAAGAATATCCATCAGGTCACTGTGTTCTATTTTCACTTATAACCCCTTATACACCTATGTTTTAAGAACTCAGGTTCTATTTGTCTGCTGACAATATCCACTCAGATGTTGATG
Source organism: Euprymna scolopes (assembly GCF_053919585.1). Taxonomy (NCBI): domain Eukaryota; kingdom Metazoa; phylum Mollusca; class Cephalopoda; order Sepiida; family Sepiolidae; genus Euprymna; species Euprymna scolopes. The sequence continues at coordinate 36,707,777 of NC_136511.1, forward strand.
TTCATAAAATGGTTTATTATAAAGTGAAAACAGTCAGAGAAAACATTAGAGACAAGTTCTTTTGTATGTATCATGACAGAGAGAGAGAGAGAGAGAGAGAGAGAGAGAGAGAGAGAGAGAGAGAGAAAAGACAGACATGTAGATAACCAGATAGCTATTCTAACTTTACTTTGTAACACTGTGCATGTTGCCTCTCTCACTGGAAATGACACTCTAGAAATAGCTTTTCTTCTTGAAGTCTCGCCAGCTAAGAGGTAGAAAATCTTTACTGGTATGTCATATGGTTTAGCGATTTCGGTCCGGAATCACCTTTGACTCAAGTTTTTTCCATTTACTTGAACGCTAATGTTCATTTATAAAAACGGTTTATTGAAAAAGAGGAACAGCAAAATATGGGACAGAGAGAAACGCGATGAGTTACAGAAATTAGGAATTCATGATTTCTGGAAAATCTATAATAATGTGGTGATTAATAGGCAATCAACAATTTCTTTGCTATCCAACAAACATCATCTGTCTCCAACTGAACTCTCAACTTTGTCATAAAGTCACAACTCATGAGTGTCGTAAAAAATTCACCAATTGTCGTTAAGTCAAGCTTTGTGTCCGTCAACCGTTTGTCATTGCCACTCCTCAATGTTATAAAACATATATATAGAAGTTATAAAAATATATATGGCAATTAAGCTACATAGAATATTCCACATTTCATCCACACTAGGATTTGTCAGGCTTTTTTTGTTAGCGCTAGAATTCGTCAGGCTTATAAGCCTGACGAATCCTAGCATGGATGAAACGCGGACTATTCTGTGTAGCTTAATTGCCATATATATTTTTATAACTTACTACCTAGCTCTCCCTATGTATTGAATACTGTTGAAGTAAATACATAAAGTTTACGCATAAAAGTATACTTTCGTATATTAATTTATGTGATTAAATGAAGTAGTCATATATATATGTTTGATGACACAAGATTTATAAATTGCTTTAAAGAAAATAGCCGGCTAAACCCGGGGGGGGGGGGGCTTTCACCAACAAACTCATCAAGAGTTAATCATTGGGCTATGGAAAAAAATAAATAAATATAACATAAGAGCAGAGATTTATGGGGGTGCATGTAAATTTTAATGAGAGAAAAAAAAGACGAGTGGGAATATGAATAAAATACAATTATGTAAAATATGTGTACAAGTGGGGACAAAGGGGAAAATTAGAATACATCCCTAAATAAGTCTAATGACTGGAAGAATTCTGTCTGTCGACAGAGAGAGGGCCTACATGAAAGAATGGAGACCGACTCCAAAATCCGCAAGTGATTCATAGTCAGCCTTTACATCCAATGTGAATATGCCTGGTTTCAAGTAAAAAGAAAATAGAATTTCATTTCCTTTCCTGTATAAATTTTAAAATATACTCACAAATAAAACAAGCAACACTAAACTAGAAGAACACTGTAAAGCCAAGTACGTCCAAGGATGGAATACTGCTGCCACATCTGGGCAGGAGCTGCTAAAAACAGCCTATCCTGCCTTGACAGAGTACAAAATAGACTTCGTGGCTTAGTGGGGGATGCCCTTTTCTCTACCCTGCAACCTCTCTCCCACAGAAAAGACGTTGCGAGCCTATCCTTGTTTTATCATTATTTCCATGGCAAGTGCTCGTCTGAACTCCAATCTCTGGTCCCCCCCCCCCCCCCGCGCCAATCCTTCACGAAAACACCCGTCTAGCTGAATCCACTGTGAAAAAATTTCCCCCACTCTTTATCTGTGCCTAAATCAAAACGTAGATTCCATGAACAAAGCTTTTTTCTTAGAACTGCACGCCTGTGGAACTCTGTTCCGTCTGCCTGCTTCGCACCTGACTACAACTTGGATGTCTTTAAGTCCAACGTTAAAAAATTCCTAATGAACCACCCTCTTAAGTAAACACTTCATTAAATCTCCACACTAACGTACCGTACTTGCAATAACCCTTATCCCTGAGTGGCTTCCGGGCTTTGATAAGTGGTGACCACCGTGTAAATAAAACAAAAAAACATGGGGGGGGGTCGAAAAGAATGGAAAGAAAAAGCAACGAGATCAAAATAATGCAAGATTGAGAGTAAGAAAACTTAAAGAAGTGGAACATATGCTAAAAAAAATAAAAGAAAAAACACTAAGCAGACTGAATATAGATATCAGCAGCATCTGGGAAAATCTAATTTTAAAGAAAAACAAAATTTGAACAACCCCTCCTTAAAATTTTGACGGTAAAAAGAAGATAATCCTGTCAAACTTTATTAAAGTAACCTCGCTTGTCAACCAAATTTTTTTTTTACACATATGAAACCACAGTGAAATAAAACAAAAACTAAGAATATGAAACCATCTATGGAGCCAGTAACTTTTCTCCTTTCTTTTCCAAGATGGCGACTGGCATGCCTGACGAAGGTTAGAGGCTACACCAAGTGAAACGTTCAAATCAGAAATAACGCTCAAGATGAGAACAATAGTTCAATCGAAACAAGTAATACAAACAATACTGATTCAGTTCAACTGGTAATGAATAGCATTTTTTATTTTTGTAATTCTTAAATGGAAGAAAATAAGGCAAAACATTCTGTGAATATAAAGAATTTATTCATAAAATCCAGAAATATATTTTTTTAATGTTCATTGTTTCTTTTAGTGCTAACTAACAGACTAAAAAGATCAGATTTTTTTTTTGTGTTTTGTTTTGTTTTTTTCACAACCTATAATATTAAAAAAAAAAAAGTTTTAATCGGGTAAAAAAGGAGAAACAAGAGAGGGTAATAATACTTCCCATTGACGTTCCTCCAAACAATCAAAGCATTCTAATGAACAAAAAACAATGGTGGTTGTTCAGAATTCCCCGTATATTAAAAATCAAAAATACAAAAAAAATCTTTATGATCTACATACCCATCATAGAAGAAAAAAAAATCATATTCCAAAAATCACATAAACTGATCTAGTAGTTTTTTTATAAATAGAAAATAAAATTCTTTTTATGATTAATGGTAAATTGTAGCCATTTCAAATTTAACCATTAAAGCTAAAAACAAAGAAAATAAATCTCAAAAGTCTGAATAAAGTTATCTCCCTTCCTTTATTCAAGATGATAACGTGAGACACTTAATAAAATTTTATTTTTTTAATTTAGTTAAAACAAACCAAAAAAAAAAAAAAAAGGAACTACTTGATCAATTTACATGATTTTTGGAATATGACACTTTTGTCCAGTCAGGAGTACGTACATTATACAGATTTTCTTTATTTGTTTTTTTAAAATAGGGGAATCTGGACAAGAATCAAAAAAGAGGTAATAATAGTAAGACGTGATAACTATGACTTTGTTGGAATTTTTTTTTTTTTTTTTTTTTTTGATGATACTGAAAATCATTTCATCTTTAGAATCAAGAAATCTCATTCAAATTTTTCTTTTAAAAAAATAACATTGGTCTAGGGAGTTAGAAAGGGCACTGAAATGTTTCGTTTAAAATTAAACAAATAAAAAAAAAAGAAAGATGGTCGATGATTTATTTGGATAACAAACAATAAAGACTGGTGGTTGGCAAAACATGAAGGGATTAATGTTTTAATGAAAAAATTAATAAAAACATAAAAATGAAATCTTTACATTGCTTTTGGTCATCTTGATTTTCTCCGTGCCACTTAAGCGACGCCAGAGTGCAGTGAAAATTGCACAAGCCTTCCTTTACTATAAACTCCACATCGCACGGAGATTCATTCAGGGATTATCCATTGTCTTGCATGAGAGAGGGAGACTAACCAACACTTGTTCAGAATTTCCCCCATATTAAAACACAAAAATAAAGATATGTATGATATGCATACCTGTAACAAAATGAAAATATCATATTCCAAAAATCACATAAATTGAGTCGTTTTATTTTTACAAAGAAAATCATTTTTAAATGATTAATGGAGAAATTCATAGATATTACAACAAAAATTTCACAAGTTTGAATTATTGTTGAGTTATCTCTTGTTTCTTGAGATTATTTTCAAGATGGCAACGTCAGACAGTTGCTTCTCTCTTCCTAATAAAATAAAACTACTTGATCAATTTACATGATATTTTTGTTTTGTCAGGGGTACATATGTCATATAGATTTTTGCTTTTTAATATAGGGTGAATTCTGGACAAGAACTCAGAAATCATTTGGAAAATTGTTGTGGAATTCAAGAATATCTTTGCAGATTGCCATCAATCAATGGTAAAACATTCAATGTTTGTGCACCATGATCTTCGCTCAATTATTGCGGTTAAAAGTTCCAATCATGAAAGGACAGTATTCTATGCCAAAAGAGTCTACATTTTAATTGATTTTTCAGTCATCATTGAAAAATATGTCCCCTTACCAATTATCTGGATATGACTCATTAAATTCATTAAAATAAACTGTACTAAAGTATGTTATTATAATCATAATCAAAGTCTTATGTCAGCTTAAATGCTATTTAGGTACAACTGACAGGTTTTTCAGTCATAATTGAAAAATATTTTCTACTAAAAAATATCCAATAATAACAAATGAAAATTGGCTAGTTAGAATCAAATTTTGATATGTCAGCTTAAATGCTATTTAAGTACAACTTTTAAAATCCCACAATATAGCTATAAATGTTAGCTTATAATGCCAATAACATTGTACAATAATAACAAATGAAAATTGGTTAATCAGAATCGAATTTTGATATGTCAACTTAAATGCTGTTAAAGTTCTATTTTTTAAAATCCCACACTATAACTTTCATTTATACATCATCCATTAATTAATGGTGAAACATTCACTAAGTTTGTAAGCAATGATGGTCATTGTGGCTAGGAGCTCCGATCCCAAGAGGACAGTGTCTTTCTCCACAAGACTCTTGGTCATAATATGAAGCCTAGCAACCCTTCGGTTGACCTATATAATCAACAGAAGCACTTTTTTCATAGTTTTGTCATGTTGAAATAAATTTCCAGCTAGCACCAAAAGTTGGTATTGAGCAATTGAAAGATATGCATAGAAAGCAAGCATTTTGTCATTTTGTTTGTTGCTACGAACGTAACTAACATTACAATGTTGCTACGAACGTAACTAACATTACAATGTTGCTTAACTCAAGTGATCTGACAATGATTGGTGTTTCAACATTGCAAACTGTCACATTTACTATGCCTACTTATGAATTGTTTACAAGCTTAATCAGTATTAAATAGCTCAACAAGAGTTGATACGTCTTATGCCCACAAACTAAACTTAGAAGAAAGTAAAAATTTGAAGAAAAAAAAATCTTAACTCCTTATTTGGTATTAAATGCACTGAAATTCCAAGAGTTATTTTATTAGTCATTATTAGTCTTATTCAACCAAAAAAAGGAATAGTGCCACTTGGACATAAGGGACTACTGTTTAGGACCATATCTACAAGAATGAAATTGTGGCACTAACCCTAGGTTGGGTTAACCAGCTTCCTCCAAGGGAGGAAGTTCCATGGGAGCATGAAATTCACAAGCGGTCTCCAGTCACATGAATATCCCTGTTAGGAGAGATGACAACATTAGATTTTTGCAACTCTTGCAGGGAGGTGTCGTCGTCCTACATGCAGCACCTAGTATTCCTAAATTGGTCACCCATCTGGTACTAAACAGGCTTAGTGTTGCTTAACTTCGGTAATCTAGCGAGAACCAGTGTGTCAACATGATTATATCATATATCTACAGAACACTATGTAGGGAGTTGAGCAGCAAGATGTCTGTTCACATTACATTTACATTTTTGCATGTCAGTACACTCAGGAAGCAGGAAACCGGCAGAAAATTACAAAGTCTAGCAGTCCAAGGGAAGAAACTACAGTAGAAAACCGGGATACGGTGGCCTAGGATACAGTTTTGTCAGGTTATGATGTGGAATACAATGTTTTTCCGGCCTCTGGTTACGATATTTGCTGCGCTTTATGGTATTATTTGTTATTTTTGATTATATAAATGTGTATTATATACTGTACTGTATTTTGTTACTAATTTTTAATGCTGTATTTTGGGGTTCTACTGTTTGTTTTTTTTTTTTACACAGTGATCACCACTTATCAAGGCCCGGAAGCCACTCAGGGATAAGGGTTATTGCAAGTACATTCGATTATAACGCTTTCCAACCTCTACAGAGAGCGGGATTTGCTACTTGTCAGGTTAGTCGGAGATATTTGTGTTGAGGGGGAAGAGGCCTATTGTCCAATAAATTTGTGTTGAGGGGGAAGAGGCCTATTGTCCAATAAATTTGTGTTGAGGGGGAAGAGGCCTATTGTCCAATAAATTATCCAATTTAAATAAAACAGTTTTTGTGATGATGACATTGCAAAAAAAGAGAAAATAAAATTCTCTCAAATTAATCCTTGTTTTTATATTTTTTCGATTTGATCAACATTTGATGGATTGTTTGTATCCGAACGCTCACCCTCATCAAAATGTGGCGTATATACTTCGATATCATTTCAACCAATGTTCTCTCTGGCTTTCTTAAAATGTTTTCGATATTTATATTTTGATGCATATTTAGTATTACACATTTTAAAAAAAATAAAAATACAAAAAATGTCATATTCCAAAAATCACGTAAATTGATCAAGTAGATTTTTTTATTAAGAAAATAAAAATTCATGATTTTTAACGATTTTAATACTAAATGTATCCATTATAAGGCTGATTTTGATCTCGATAGTTCGAATTGAGTTATCTCCCCCTTATGCTGGATAAAAAACATGGTTGACCAAAAATTATACTCCTTGCTTTGTCATAAAATTTCATTTTCTTAGCTAAAAAAAAAAAAAAAGAAAACTACTTGATCAATTTATGTGATTTTCGGAATATGACATCTTCATTCCATGACGAGTATGTACATCATAAACATTTTTCTGTATCTTTGTTTTTTTAATAAGTGTAATTCTTGAAGAAACATTAATATTTTCACCCCGTTTTTTTTTTTTTTTAAATATAATCAGGAAAAATGTGACAATAAATCACATAAAACATCTGTGTTCTTATATGAATTCAAAGGAATTGCATCTAATTAGGATTCCTATAAACCGTTGCTTTTATATTTTTCATCAACAGTTTCATAATAATAAAGTCCAATTAAATGTTATGTTGCTCAACTATTATTAGTTAGTGTAGTATGGATTTGAATTCAATATGGGAGCTATTAATTAACAGTCTGCCCATACGCTGGCAACTAATACAGTAATTAACAGAGACAACCTTTATTTTTAATAGCCTGTGTGTAATTTTTAGAAGAATCAGTTAAGGATTTCACTTTCATTTTAATACAACCATAACTACAATGAGGATCTCTTATTTTCGTCAAATTTGAAAATATTTTCAAATTTTCACCAGCTATGGGAAAATAACTCCACTGCCTTGTGGGTGCCTTGGGAAAGACAAAGGCTAAGAGAGAAAACCCCGACAAAACATCTGGTTTAGAGTCCCGATACGCAGATGGTAAAGCACTGCAACACCTTTCTGTCGGACTTTGTCTGCAATGCTGAGAAGGAGACTCTGGTAACTAGGCAAACCTAGTTCTCCTTATCACCCATTCAGACCTGCATCCGGAGAGGTAATTCCAGCTAAGACACAAGATGCAGAACGCTATTGTCTCATTTGACACACGGTTGCCATTTTACATACAATAATCCTATTAGTGAGTTTTGTTAATAGGAAGCAGAATGTTTAAAATGACTCTCGAATTCTCCAGGAAATGGTTAGTGTCATTGAAAATTTTTATCAAACAAGAATATCCTAGCACTATTAGCCATGTATGTATGCAAGAATTACAAAAACGTTAGCCAATGCCAGAAGACAACGTTGAAAAAAAGATTCTAGAAATTTTCGTAAAACAAGCAAAAACTGATTCCAACAAAAGAGAATCAATTGTCTTTATGGTGGTAAAAAAATAAAAAAAAAAAAAAAAAAAAAAATCAGCATTTGAAGAAAATCCAGGTGAAAAGTATATTTAAATGGAGAAAAAAATTACTGTGATTGTCCAGAGAATTCTCCCTAAAAGATAGAGTTCTGAAATATGTTCTTGTAACCAAAAATAATATCTACTAAATTATGTTGGAAATAATATATCCAAATATTATGAAATTTTATTGAGTAGAAAAACCGCTATTGTGTTTTTAGTTGATTTCTATAGACTAAAATGTTGATCATCATTCAAAATTGGCCAACATTTTAGCTTCTGAGTTATGTCCCTTGTCGTTGAAATCTTACCGTCTATGTTTAAACATTTACGAAAAATGCAATTTTCCCCCATTTTTCATAAAAATTACTTTCAACTACAAATAACTTTCTACTCTATGAATTTTTGTAATATTTGGGCATATTACTATTTTAGACATGACAATTAAGTAATATTATTTTTGCTTAAAACAAAATATTTAATAAGCCACCCATGTGGGGTCCCCCTCCATGAGTGAACAATTTTGGGGCAATTTTACCCATATAAGCAACCTAAACTTATCCTGGAAAATTCGTTTTGACAACAGTTTACTTTCACCATGACTAATGTTTGTGCAAAATTTTTAAAAAATTCAAGGCATGGTTATTGAGAAAAGTGCAAGCAACCAAATGGGAATGAATTACTAGGTCCAATCTCTCCTTTGTCGATGGACTAAAAAAAAATCGATCTGTCAACTATCTTAACAAACACCAATAAAATCTTAGTAATCACTTAAAAATGATTTTCTTTATAATTTTCATATAGCGTGACTTCTGGACAAAAAACACAATTTTAGCATAAGTGACAAGTAATGAAGGCTGGAGAGAATATCTACCAACAAAATAATAATATGACTTTTATATAATAATAGTATTATTATATATAATATATACATAATATGATATATATATGATATAATATATATATGATATATATATAATATATATATAATAAATATATATGATATATATAATATATATATAATAAATATATAATATACAAATAATATATATAATATATATATAATATACAAATAATATATATAATATATATATAATATACAAATAATATATATAATATACAAATAATATATATAATATATATATAATATACATAATATATATATAATATACATAATATACATAATATATATATAATATATATAATATACATAATATATATATAATATATATAATATACATAATATATATATAATATATATAATATACATAATATATATATAATATATATAATATACATAATATATATATAATATACATAATATATATAATATACATAATATATATATAATATAAATAATATATATATAATATAAATAATATATATATAATATAAATAATATATATATAATATACATAATATATATATATAATATACATAATATATATATATAATATACATAATATATATATATAATATACATAATATATATATATAATATACATAATATATATATATAATATACATAATATATATATAATATACATAATATATATATAATATACATAATATATATATAATATACATAATATATATATAATATACATAATATATATATAATATACATAATATATATATAATATACATCATATATATAATATATATATAATATACATAAAATATATATAATATATACATAATATACATATAATATATATGATATATACATAATATACATATAATATATATATATACATAATATACATATAATATATATAATATATACATAATATACATATAATATATAAAATATATACATAATATACATATAATATATATAATATATACATAATATACATATAATATATACATAATATACCTATAATATATACATAATATACATATAATATATACATAATATACATATAATATATACATAATATACATATAATATATATAATATATATATAATATATATATTATATATATATTTTCATAATATTATTATTTTGTATTCCTGCACGTCACCAATTAAAAACGAATAAAGAAAAGTTATAAGCTTTTATACTTTTCGCATTCTTTTTTATTCATTTATATATATAATATATATATTATATATTATATATATAATATATATATTATATATTTATATATATAATATATATATATAATATATATATTATATATATATATATAATATATATATATCTTATATGTATAATATATATATAATATACATATAATATATATATAAAATGAAAATTACAATTAAATTTAGCAAAATGACCCAAGATGGTAAAATTAAAGTAAATTATAAATATTAAAGAATTAATATTTATAAAATTATCTCAGCCAGATATAAAAGCTCGATAATACCAAATAGGAAATAGAGCTTATAATATGAGCAAACAGTCAATAAAATATGTTAAAAAACACTTTGAAATGAGTTAAAAACATATTTAATCTGAAAAGGAAACACTAGATAAATGAATAGTCCTTAATCCGCGGAGTTCCGAAGAAATACTCTCCTTCTCATCAGAGAGTAGGAATTAGCAAAATGCAGGATCGGATTTTGCATGCAGAAGTATTTAATGAAACAAAAAATAAGTCAAAGATCTTACTTGAACACAAAATAAGTTAAGCAGAGGGAATATGGTAAACAGTTTTTTAACATATTTCATTAACTGTTTGCCCATATAATATATAATATATATATAATATATATAATATACATATATATATTATATATATTATATGTATATTATATATAGAATATATATATTATAATATACATATAATATATAATATACATATAATATATAATATACATATAATATATAATATACATATAATATACATATAATATATAATATATATATTATATATATATACATATAATATACATATAATATGTAATACATATATAATATATAATATACATATAATATATAATATATATATTATATATATATACATATAATATACATATAATATATAATATATATATTATATATATATACATATCATATATAATATACATATAATATATAATATATATATTATATATATATACATATCATATATAATATACATATAATATATAATATATATATTATATATATATACATATCATATATAATATACATATCATATATAATATACATATAATACATAATATATATATTATATATATATACATATCATATATAATATACATATAATATATAATATATATATTATATATATATACATATAATATATAATATACATATAATATATAATATATATATTATATATATATACATATAATATATAATATACATATAAAATATAATATATATATTATATATATATACATATCATATATAATATACATATAATATATAATATATATATTATATATATATACATATAATATATAATATACATATAATATATAATATATATATTATATATATATACATATAATATATAATATACATATAATATATAATATATATATTATATATATATACATATAATATATAATATACATATAATATATAATATATATATACATATAATATATAATATACATATAATATATA